>NC_074674.1:25579212-25949320 GCF_029448725.1 Salvelinus fontinalis
CTATGTCTAAACAAATGTTAAATAAAACAAAATAAATAAAAGGGGGGACCAACTCCATATTAATGCCCATGATTTTGGAATGAGCAGGTGTCCACATAGTTTTGCTCATGTAGTTTATTAGCCACTCCTTTTTACCCATCTCTTTCAACCATAGTTTTTCAATTCCTCGTCAATCCATGGAGCCTTAACAGTTCTAACAGTCAGTTTCAGGTGCATGTTTATCAATTTCATAAACGCATCAATTGCAGCGTCTGGATGCTCCTTATAAATCACATCAGACCAACTCAATTCGAGTTTTGGTTTTAACTTAATAGCCCTTCACTGACATGGAGGTAGGCTATTTAAAGAATGCATGGAGGGTGAAGGAATTGACCGACAAATCTATGGATGTATTAGCCTATAGCCTAATTTCGTCTGTCAAACAGGTAGACCTACCTCTTATTTCTTAAATAGGAGAAAATAGGCTCCAACAAAGTCTTCTTGTTGTTAGTAAAGTCTAATTAAAATGAAGACGGTTTAAATTAATTATACCTACTCGAATTTGCCTACTTTCAGCACAATGAGCTGTCCATTTCCCATTGATTGTGCCGGGGCTGCTGCTTCAAGGTTTAACACCACAATGTAAATTACTCAAGTCTGGATTATTGTGAGGTCAATAACTCTGATAAATAGATCACGGGCAAGAAACATATGGTTTTTAATCAAATCAATTATAGTAGTAGCAAGCTATCAAAGTTGACCTCTGGTTATTCTCCTCTTCACGCTCTCCTTCTCAAACTGAAAAGATAGGCTATAGGCTAGTCCGCACACAAGATAATGCATTTTTTGGTCTAAGATTTATCAACAATTATTTTCAGAATCAACCTTGTACTCTCCTCCTGAACTGGCACTGTAGGCCTACACAGCCCAGCCATTGCTTAAGCAGCACACAAACATGTTTTTGATCAGCAACAGCAGAGCAGGTTGGGGCTCAGGGTCGGTATAAACATTGCAGTGTGTAATGCAGCCTAGTTTTATTTACACCATCCCAGCAGCTATCTGAGAAATATAACTTTGCTCCCTGATTCTCAGAGCATGCACTTCATAGCCTATAGGTTATTGATCCTTTGATTGAGACCACAATAAATAGCCTATAGGCACAATTGATATTGTGAGCCCGGCGGAGAATCAGAGATGAAGGGCGGCATCGGGCCACATTGATATATAACCTAATAAGAAACTAATTCTAAAACGCTGTGTAACGAAGACACTGGGAGTCAGGAAGCAGGTGCAGTTGGTGAGTTTAAGAATAATGAATGATACAGAGCGATTCAAAACAAGAGAAGCATCTGGACATGAAAACAGAACCAATACTGCCTGAAGACTGATGCTAAGGAGTGCTAGATACAGGGGAAGTAATCATGGTAGTGATGAAGTCCAGGGGTGCCTCATGATGGGGCGCAGGTGTGCATGAGGGTTGCCAGGACCGGTGGTTAGTAAACCCGGCGACATCGAGCGACAGAGTGGGGGTAGACGTGACACACTGAGAAATATTGAAATTTCATGAATTACAAATGACATGACTCTCCCCTGGACTAGATTCAAAAACACTAAACCCTCCCCTTGACTGAAATTGAAAGCGCATGACCCTCCCCCATTTTCCTTCAGGTAAACATTCTGTACATTTCGATCTGTCCCCTATGAGAGATTCTGGAGCGGCACCCGAGGCAGCGTTTTCTACCACCATCAACAAAACACCAAATGATGGAAGAATGGTGTTAAATTCTTCCAATAGAGTTCCAGACACTTCGATAATCTATGCCAAGTTGCATTAAAGACCTTCTGGCTCGTGGTGGCCCAACACCCAATTAACCCTTTACACTCGTACCCATATACAGGTTGAAAATGGCAGATTTGGGCAATGATAAGCGCCTAACTTGGAACACAATGCCTGTATAGTAACACACTATAAATGACATCAGAACTCTTCGCTTTACAGTGCTGTATGGGTTTTGACTGACAGCTGTTCTGAACTTGAGCACCGTACACAACAAGAAGTTGCCCACAACCTTCCTGCTAATTGGGTCACTTTTGCAAATTGTTTGTTCTCTGAGTGAGGGAAATGCTGTACATTTTAGAGGACTTGATGTATTTTGAAAGATGAGATGTTAAAGACTAAAATAAATAGCGCTTTGATGTCATACAAGCAAGCCAAATGTGTACTTAACATTTTCATTGCATAAAACTCATGTCATATACAGTGTCAACGTTTATGATCACTATGTTTGATGTTCAGTGGCTTGTGAAAGTATTAACCCTCCTTGGCATTTTTCCTATTTTATTGCCTTACAACCTGGAATTAAAATGGATTTTTTGGGGGTTTGTATCATTTACTTTACACAACATGCTTACCACTTTGAAGATGCAAAATATTTTTTATTGTGAAACAAACAAGAAATAAGACTGAAACTTGAGCGTGCGTAACTATTCACCTCCCAAAGTCAATACTTTGTAGAGACACCTTGTGCAGCAATTACGGCTGCAAGTCTCTTGGGGTATGTCTCTATAAGCTTGGCACATCTAGCCACTGGGATTTTTGCGCATTCTTCAAGGCAAATCTTCTCCAGGTCCTTCATGTTGAATGGGTTCCACTGATGTACAGCAATCTTTAAGTCATACCACAGATTCTCAATTGGATTGAGGTCTGGGCTTTGAATAGACCATTCCAAGACATTTACATGTTTCCCCTTAAACCACTCAAGTGTTGCTTTAGCAGTATGCTTAGGGTCATTGTCCTGTTGGAAGGTGAACCTCCGTCCCAGTCTCAAATCTCTGGAAGACTGACACAGGTTTCCCTAAAGAATTTCCCTGTATTTAGCACCATCCATCATTCCCTAAATTCTGACCAGTTTCCCAGTCCCTGCCAATAAAAAACATGGATGGTGTTATCGGGGTAATGAGAGGTGTTGAGTTTGCGCCAGACATAGCGTTTTCCTTGATGGCCAAAAAGCTAAATTTTAGTCTCATCTGACCCGAGTATTTTCTTCCATATGTTTGGGGAGTCTGACAAATGCCTTATGGCGAACACCAAACATGTTTTCTTATTTTTTCTTTAAGCAATGGCTCTTTCTGGCCAGTCTTCCGTAAAGCCCAGCTCTGTGGAGTGTACGGCTTAAAGTGGTCCTATGGACAGATACTCCAATCTCTGCTGTGGAGCTTTGCAGCTCCTTCAGGGTTATCTTTCGTCTCTTTGTTGCCTCTCTGATTAATGCCCTCCTTGCCTGGTCCGTGAGTTTTGGTGGGCGTTCCTCCCCCCGGCAGGTTTGTTGTGGTGCCATATTCTTACATTTTTTAAATAATGGATTTAATTGGTGCTCCGTGTGATGTTCAAAGTTTATGATCTTTTTTTTATAACCCAACCCTGCTCTGTACTTTTCCAAACAAAACAACTACATGTGTGTTTGCTCAATGATCCTCAATGGCACAGCTAGGATAGATCAAAAAATAACCTTATAGTTGAACAATCAATCAATTAAATCAGATGTCACCAAGTGCTATACAGAAACCCAGCCTAAAACCCCAAACAGGAAGCAAAACAGATTTCCCCCCAACATCAGACACCCCCTAACTTCGGACAGTCTCTAGCGGTTGGAGGACTAAATCACCTCAAGCTCAACATTTGGAAAATAACGGTATGGTTTGCGACTAAAGACACCTTTCTAGTCAGCTGACCAATGATTTTCATTGCAGTTTATGTAAGTTAAGTTAGGTTTTGAGAGTTTTCAAAAAAAGTTATATATATATACACATCTTGTGGGACACGCTGTATATTGTAAAATTCGACTGCGCAACGGACCAGACATCATTTACTATCCAACTTTTTACCTAAATTATTCATACTCATTTATATGTTATAGTTTTAAACTTATCTACTTTCTCAAAACATAAGATTAATCTGTAAAACAAATAATGAGACATTATTTAGTTACAACACTGAAGATGTTGGTGAAGAACCATTTTTAAGAGTCTACAGGAGGGCGCACCGAGCTACGCAATGAAAAGTTGAAAGGCAAGCAATTTATTTTTTACTGGAAATATCCAGTAAACATTTCGGATACAAGGTTGGTGCATTTTTTTTGAACAAAATTAAACGGATATATCGGGTAATTGAACAAAATAGTTAGGTGGCCAATAACTGGGGACCGTATGTCGATAATACGTGACAAATTTATTTGCTAAACTGCTTATCAAAAAGCTGATAAAGGTAGTATTTCCACTGAAATGTCAAACATGCTAATTGCTAACCCGTTAGCTAACATTTTTACGACACCAATAATCACAAAACATTGATGGCTTGATCGCAAGATAACACTGTTGAAGGTATTATATTTCTTAAATGCTGTTAAATATGCCGATTATAAGGGATGCTACGCTAGAAGCACGGTGGCCAGGAAAAACTCCCTAGAAAGGCAGGAACCTAGGAAGAAACCTAGAGAGGAACCAGGCTCTGAGGGGTGGCCAGTCCTCATCGGGCTGTGCTGGTGTAACTTATGTATATGTACTCTCCATGCGTTGTGTTTTCTCAAAATAAATCACTTCGGCCAGTGGTCCCAGTTGAGCATCATTTTTCTGTTGTTCTGGGAAGCACGTTAGTTGTGCAGGGCTTAACGGTATTGATGGCTGTCAATGGCAAAATCCCTTGCATCACATTTTCATACTGGGTGAACAAAATACAAAAATACAATACAAAATATAACATGTGTAAATACCTGTTGTTAAATGGGAAACAGCACGTTAGTTGTGCAGGGCTTAACGGTATTGATGGCTGTCGATGGCAAAATCTGTAGCATGAAGACAACTGTGTTAGCCGTGGCTTATATGACCATGACATCGGTGTATGCTAGCTAACACACTTATTTACAGCAATCATATGCCAAAGCACATCCCAGAAAGCCCCTCAATCCCTAACAGGTACCATATACCCACACATGTATAAATCAGTAACGTACAGCAAACTTGTACACATTGTAAAATAGAAAATAGAAAACAGTATTCAGAACGTGACCTACCCCTTTGCATCACATTTTCATACTGGGAAGACCTGACGTTCGCGATCTCCCCCTATCTGCAAGCGGGGCCAATCACAACACACCTTATTGTCATCAGAGTTGAACTAACCAATAAGAATGCTTGAACATTAAATACACATTTCTTTAGAGGCAAGTGAAAACATAACCAACCCTGTTACACTGGGTGGAGATTATTAGAGTACATGGCCATTAAGGCCAGATTGTTCTTCAAGATGTTCAAACGTTCAGGGTCAAATAGTAATCACAGTGGTTGTAGAGGGTGCAACAGGTCATTACCTCAGGAGTAATCACTCTTCTTTGAGTCATAAAAGTGCATTTACATTACTTAGTAACTGTGCACAATTCATGGGTGTGTGGCTATTTGGAGACACCAGTTAGTCCGCTTATTCATATATTTTTTTAATGTTGCACCTACTCCACACTTTACGGGAATAATCTTATAATATGACATAACGTGGTTTTAAAACGTGGTTTTAAGTGGCCAGTGAAAGGCATGCTTTGCTGATGTCACTGCGATGATGCTCATGAATAGCATGAGACTCATTATGACAACAAACATTACTGATGCCATTGTGCTTCAAGTCACCAAGGGGGCAAGGTCTTATGACACCAGGAACATCTCTCACTCATCCACAGCTCCTGTGCTCTGATAATCATAATTTACGTTGAGATTCAAACATTCACATGTGGATAACTCTACACATTTATATTCAAATATTCACACAGAGGCCCGCATTTTGCTTATGTTGATATTCAAACATTCACACAGTGATTTAATCCAGTTCTACAAGAGGCCCATGCCCCCATCATGCCAGCCCCACATAAATAAGGGTTGGAGGGCTTTCAAAGTGAGCACACCAACCCACAAAACACAAAATGTGAATCTCTTTTCCTCTCCACTAATTGGGCACTCCAACCAATAACAGTTTTACTGCAATGTGCTATAAGAAGTGGGAAAAGGCCCTTTGTAGAACAGAATGGAAAAGGAATAAAAACAAGCCAAATGTATTTAAGTGAACTATATTTCATAAATATGAGAAAAAAGGCCTAGTTTCTTATTGAAACTCAATAAAGCAACCTTTGTGAAACAGACTGTGCTTTTTTCAAAGCCTATTTCTTATCCATTAAAAATTGATTACGCATTAAGGAGACCAGATATTGGAAATTAAAATTGGGGAGCAAACAAGTCGGGTACAGTGATAGACATCATTTTTACATGCTCATCCGATTGGATACAGCATTTCATTTTTGAAACATCAGCCTCAATTGAACTTCTGAGTTGCTTTTGTCTTTCTGAGGGCTAATCAGGGACCTTTCCACGGACAGCTCTAGCCGGGGACAGGCCACCAAAATCAGGGTCACCTTATTGTACAACCAAGTTACAATCTGGACCGAAAAAGAAAAACATCAGATAAAATATATCCCTGTTTCAGTCTATTTGGGGCAATTGAATCCTGTTGAGCTGCATGTCTGGGGGTCACGACTGACTACAGCCACTCCATCCGCTTGGCAGGATAACGAATTCCAAAGTGGGACAAGGGCTGGGCTTGGATTTGGAAATAATGTTGTTCTGTGGTCCTTGTGTGTGTGTGTGTGGGGGGGGGGGGGGGGGGGGGGGCGACACGTTGAGGAGCATTGGGAGTGCTTCCCCTCCTGAATGCCTGGCCAGTAGACACTCGAAGCCTCTCACAGAGTGCTTTCCTAAAAGCAGCTCCACAATAGGCAGTGAAACCCAGGACGCCTCTCCAGGGCTCACTTCACAAGGGAGAAAAAAACGATCCATTTCTCTGTTTAATGCAGACCCCAGTGCCAGTGCCAAACGTATTAAAGATCAACAACATGAGCTGACAAGAGCCAAGCTGTAAAAGTACTCTTGTCTTCAACAACAACCTCTTGCATGGAGAATGGAGCCGCTTCGATGAATAGAAACTTGTTTCCCTTTTAGAAAACAGGAATCCTTGACAAAAAGCTGTGAATATTCACGCTGGTGAGCTCCAAAAGTACTGGGACAGTGACACGTTAAGTTGTTTTTTGGCTCTGTACTCCAGCACTGATACAATAACACTGACTATGAGGTTAAAGTGCAGACTGTCAGCTTTAATTCAAGGGTATTTTCTTCCATATCGGGTGAACCATTTATAAATTATTGCACTTCTTGTACATAGTCCCCCATTTTAGGGGACCAAAAGTATTGGGGGGAATTAACTTATATGTGTATTAAAGTAGTCAAAAGTTAAGTATTTGGTCCCATATTCCTAGTGCACAATAACTACATGAAGCTTGTGACTCTTCAAATTTGTTGGATGCATTTGCTGTTTGTTTTGGTTGTGTTTCAGATTATTCTGTGCCCAATATAAATGAATGGTAAATAATGTATTGTTTCATTTTGGAGTCACTTTTATTGTAAATAAGAATAGAATATGTTTCTAAACACTTCTACATTAATGCGGATGCTAATCATGAGTAATGATGAGTGAGAAAGTTAGAGACATAGATATCACAAGCTTTATATATTTATTGCGTGCAAGGAATATGGCACCAAATACTCAACTTTTGACTACTTTAATACACATAAGTGAATTTGTCCGAATACTTTTGGGGGGACTATGTATAAAAAGTGGTGTAATTACTAAACGGTTCAGCCGATATGGATGAAAATACCCTCAAATTAAAGCTGACGGTCTGCACTTTAACCTCATTGTCATTGAATCATTTCAAATCCAAAGTACTGGAGTACAGAGCCAAACAACAACACAATAATTATTCAATGTCCCAATACTTTTGGAGCTCACTGTAGCTGGAGGTACTGTTTGTACTTTTCCTAACTCCTGTTTGAATAGATATGGAGATCAACATAGGTCCTTGGTAATATAAAGTATAAATAACAATTGTATAATCCACCCTCAGGTCCACCCACTCTAAATTCTTCACCAATCAGAAAAAATGTAGCTCTAAAGTCCTAGGCCAATGAGGTGTCTGAATGAACAACAAGACAATGATGACCAGCTTCTCTGAAAGTTGGCTCTGAAAAAGGCAGTTATTTTGGAGTAATCACAGTGGAAAATCAGGGAGAGTGAATAGTAACAACACAAAGTAGAGAAAACAACACTTCATACATACAGTCAATTCCCCAGTCCCAATAAACCACTACACTGTAAACTGAAAGCCCTCCTGAGATGAGGGTTTTCCATGAATTACTCACTATTGAAAGAAAATCCTGTACTGATTCACTGTTCAGATAGTTTTCAAAACATTGGCTGAGGATAGCCAAAACATGAGATTTGCGATGTCTGGCATGATAACGTGCATGGGGCGTGCAGAGACAGGTGCATGGGGCCAGCCAGATCCTCCCTGAATGTGCGCTGTTCACACATACATGCGGACTCACCCCAGACCCAAACACATCACCCACACAGATTACTTCACCCACACACAACCCATACAGGAAACCCCAGCCCAGCCCGACCTGTGACCCGCAACACATGGTACATGTAGCGGGCAGAGTGAGCTAGCGTGTTTAACCAGAAACATGAGCCATTTCCCTGGGCCGGGCTCTCTAATAATTAAACATGGCCATGGCCGTTAAACTCTGAGCAGTCGCCTGCATTGGACCGCACCTTCTACCTTCTATATTTTAGCTCTGCGTCCTGCTACCAACGTTGAGATGACCAGAAGATCCCAGAAGACTGTGCTTTAACTGCAGCCAGTAGGACATGTTTGAACAATAATACCACTAAATGGTGCATGCAGCGGGAGAGGTCCGATCCGTGAGTCAGTGACAGTCCAAAAGACAATATCCTGGCCGAATGCACCGAAGGACAGTGGCAGAGCTGTTATCGTTTGTTGCTGGTGTCTGCCTCAGTGGTGGAGGTTATGGTGTTAAAGCAAACCATTTTCGTACCCCATTGCCAGAGGGAACCAGCAGGGCTGATTCCAGCTGCCATTCAGAATCAAGCCAAAACAGGTTGAGACCCCCACTGTCTTTTTGTTTAAAGTTGGGTGTGTGCTGGAGTAGAACATCAGAGTGGGGAGGAGAGCACTGGAGGTCCACTGGGGGATAGATGTCTTACAGGATGAAAGTATATCACAGCATTGGACCACTGGGAACCCAGAAGCAGTGGCATGAGGGTCATATGATCTGAGGTCAAAGGTCAACAGGAAACTCTAAAAAGAATCCAACGTCGGTCCCTTGGCATTACCTTTTTGTCAATTAGCAGACACTCTTATCCAGAGGGACTTACAGGAGCAATTATGGTTAAGTGCCTTGCTCAAGGGCACAGACACATTTTGTCACCTAGTTGGACCAGGGATTTGAACCAGCGACCTTTCGGTTACTAGCCCAACTCTCTTAACTGCTAGGCTACCTGCCGCCCACAGGAGCAATAACTCCCCGGATCCAGAGGCTTACCACAACCACCACTCCAGTGAATGAGCTAAATTGCACTCACCGCAGATGGTGAACTCCATCCTACTATCCCACCTCTTCACCCCCTTGCCTTCCCCTCTCACCCTTCCTCCCCTCTCTTAATCACATTCACCTGCTGTAAGGTGCTGTAATCCATTTTAGTGCGGTTAGTGTCTCTGTTTAGTGGGAGGGCAGGTTCCTCTCTTAAACCCAAATCTTTTTTGTGTGACTGCTCCTGTCCATCAGTGTTTTGTTACTTGTCATGTTTTATGTTTTTGTGTGGACTCCAGGAAGAATAGCTGCTGCTTTGGCAAGAGATAATGAGGATCTGAATAAACCAATAATAAACCAATAAACCCTTAATCTCCCTTGAGCCCATCAGGAAAGATTTTCTTTAGCTAGACAGGAAGTGAAAGGATAAAACCACACTGACTGTGTGACGTTCGATCAAAGAGCGGGACCACATCAACCCACTAAACACTGATACAACTCATGGTTAGGGGAGAGAGGGGAGACAGGAGAGTGGGCTGAATAGACACAAAATAATTCAAAGTGCCACACTAACCAGAAAAAGACTGGAGATTGTTGGTGTTACATACAGTATAAGGAGATGTGTGCCTTTGTAAATATATTGAATGCCTCGAGCAATGACGCAAGCCAGATAAGAGATTGTCAGACTGTCCTTGGGAGTCCATAGAAATTAAAAACTTCTTGCATGGAGCGCTAGCCTGTGCATGTACACAAAAACAAATGCGCACACACACACACACACACACACACACACACACACACACACACACACACACACACACACACACACACACACTGTTGAGTCAATATTACTTTGACCTTCGATTGACACTCACAGAGACAATAACAAATATTCCACATGAGTTTATGTCAATAAACCGTACATACAAAACACTCCCAAGGCTTCTTCAAACACACACACACACATCTTGCTCCAGACGTTACGCTCCACCATGCCAACAAACTTAGCTTCATTCATTACTGCTCTTTTCTAATAAAACAGGGGCTGGCTGCATTTTTGACACAGCTACTCAGGGCCATTGTCTGGATGAGCGGGCCTTTTTCAAGGTCTAGAACCACAGAGAACGGAAAGGGTTGTGTTTTGGGCGGACAAAGGCTGTTCTGCACGGCTCCTTTGGGGGAGAAGAGTCCATGGAAAGGTGGTTCTGTCTTTGCATGTGAACAGTCCACGCGAGGCGTGTGGGATATGAGCCCCTCCAGGCCCGCTCAGCCAGGCAAACCCCCACGGTGCCCCGCTCTCTCCAACAGCTCGGCCAGCATTCCAGCATTTGCTTTTCAACGAGGGAGCGAGAGAGAAGAGCACAAACAAATTCAGTACCAAAACAAAAGGGAAACAAAAGCAGCCACGTCCAGCTGAGAACCTTGGGGGAATTTGCTCTCTCCAACTAACAGTCCAGCGCTCCAAACGGCTCACAATGGCCAATTAGGCTGAGAGGATTACTCTCTCTGACCACTCTCTCTCTCTGCCGTATGGGCATCGCTGTCCTCAAGGGACACTCTCATGATGTCTGAGAAGAACAGCAGAAATTAAGAACACAGAAACAGAATGAGAGAGAGACTATATGCTTTCATAATGAGGACAATGTGTAATATACTGTAGTATCTAACTGTGTGTGACAGCCATGGTTATTTTGTCTTCATTCTTATATCTTCATTCTTATTCGTTTTTTTACATTTTTATTTGAAATTCAGTTTCAGTTAGTTTTCCGACTTTATTTACTGTTTTTATTCAGTTTTAGTTTGATAAATACATTTCAGTTTCATTTTTATATTATTTACTTTTAGTGTTAAGGACAGAAAGTAGCATGGGAGGATAGGAGCCATTTATGTGATGTAAGTATACTGAACAAAAATAAAACGTAACATGCAACAATTTCAAAGATATTACTGAGTTACAATTCATAGAAGTTCATAGTGGCCTTTTATTGTCCCCAGCACAAGATGCACCTGTGTAATGATCATGCTGTTTAATCAGCTTCTTGGTTTGCCACACCTATCAGGTGGATGGATTATCTTGGGTTTGGCAGATGGCAAGAGAATGCTACCTGCCCGAATGCATCGTACCAACTGTAAAGTTTGGTAGAGGACGAATAATGGTCTGGGGCTGTTTTTCATGGTTCAGGCTAGAATGAGAGAGAGACTATATGCTTAGTTCCAGTGCAGGAAAATCTTAATGCGACAGCATACAATGACATTCTAGACCATTGTCTGCTTCTAACTTTGTTGCAACAGTTTGGGGAAGGCCCTTTCCTGTTTCAGCATGACAATGCCCCCCTGCGCAAAGCAAGTCCATGCAGAAATGGGTTGTCGAGATTGGTGTGGAAGAACTTGACTGGCCTGCACAGAACCCTGACCTCAACTCAATTGAACACCTTTGGGATGAATTGGAACGCCTCTGCCAAGCCCTAATCGCCCAACAGCAAGTCCCCGCAGCTGTGTTCCAACATCTAGTGGAAAGCCTTCCCAGAAGAGTGGAGGCTGTTATAGCAGCAAAGGGGGGACCAACTATATATTAATGCCCATGATTTTGGAATGAGATGTTCAACAAGCAGGTGTCCACATACTTTTGTTCATGTAGTATACTACAGTATACTACTGTGTTTGGCAGGGATGTTTACCTGTGTCCTAACTGACGCAGGTACTTGTCCAGACATGTATACTGGAACATTGATACATTGTGAAAACGCAACGCGTCTCTCTAGAGCACCAAAACAAATCGGAAATCATCATGAGGGGCCGCAGTGGCTCGCGGGTCTGAGTACCCACATCCATACCCACACATGCAGTCGGAGCCGGCCCTAGCCTTTTGGGGGCCCTAAGTAATTTTTTTTGTTTTAGAGTTAATTTCCTGCAATTCTACATATTTTGCAATGGGTTGGAGAAAAGATTTTGCAGTTGTATCACTCATTTCATGCAATTCTACAAATTTTGTTATAGGGTGGAAACGTTTTTTGTTGCAGTTTTTAATATGATATCTGTGTGAGAGTGATTAAACAAATCTATGGGGGGCCCCTGGTCGGTAATTTGGCCAAGATTACTACAAGTTTAGCTAGCTGGCCACTAGACTAATATACCAATTAAAAAAATGTTAGCGACAGTTGCCCATCCCTGGTCTAGAGAGACAGCAAGTGATGATGCACAAGCTAGGCCTATTTAAAAACATTGTCATCTCCTGGCAGCATTTACCTGCCAGACTCAGAAACCCTAGAGGTCCATACGACAAAGTTACGCTTTTAACTAAAGCATTGACGAGCAGGGTACAGAAGCAATCTTTACCCATTGAAACCAGTGCAGCCAAGCCTGATTTCAAGCAATTGCAAAAGCAATACACATACATGTAGTTAAAAAATGTGTTGTATTATAACTGAATTATAGCTCCCGCCCAAATGTTGTGAATGATACATGTATATACAGCATTCATTTCATAGTCACCAGTCATCTCCATTATACTCTCAAGTAATTTCAATTTCAACCAGTGAATGCTAGCAATGGCTAGCAATTCTACCGGGATAAACAAATAAGAACACCACGATAAAGTAAGTATACTATACACAGGGTCAGTACCATATTTGCAACGTGCAGGGATACTGGATCAATATAGGTAGATATGTATAGGTTTCACTCGGCATCAGGATATGATAAACAGAGTAGCAGCAGAGTATATAATGATTGCATGTGAGTGGGTGTGTGTGTGAAGAGTCAGTAAAAATGTATGTGCATATTAAGTGTGTGTGAGCAAATTATGGAGTGAGTGTTTGTATGTGTAATGGAGTATCAGTGTGCATAGTGTGTAGGGCCCTGTGAGTGAGCATAGACACGGCGCAAAAAAATGAATAAATACAAAGGTCAACTCAGATAGTCCGTGTAGCCATTTTGTTAGCTATGGCATGGGGATAGAAGCTCTTCAGGAGCCTGTTGGTGTCAGACTTGATGCACCGGTACCGCTTGCCGTGTGAAAGGAGAGGGAACAGTCTATAGCTTGGGTGGTTGGAGTCTTTAATGGCAAGGGGTTGGAGGTCCTGGATGGCAAGGAGCCCGGCCCCAGTGATGTACTGGGCTGTCTGCACCACCCTCTGTAGCTCCATGCGATCGAGGGCAGTGATATTGCCATACTAAGCAGTAATGCAGCCAGTCAAGATGCTCTCAATGGTGCAGCTGTAGAATGTTTTGAGGATTTGAGGGCCAATGCCAAATCTGTTCAACCTCCTGAAGGGGAAGAGGCGCTGTTACACCTTAATGACTGTGCGTGTGCCTGGACAATTTTAAATTCTTAGTGATTTGGACACCGAGGAACTTGACGCTCTCAACCTGCTCCATTGCATCCCCATCGATGTGGATGGGGGCATGATCCCCCCCCTTTCCTGTAGTCCACCAACAGTTCCTTGGTCTTACTGAGATTTACTTTGTTAACAAACTATAGTTTTGGCAAGTCAGTTAGGACAACTACTTTGTGCATGACACAAGTAATTGTTCCAACAATTGTTTACAGACAGATTACTTCACTTATAGTTCACTGTATCACAATTCCAGTGGGTCAGAAGTTTACATACACTAAGTTGACGGTGCCTTTAAACAGCTTGGAAAATGATGTCATGGCTTTAGAAGCTTCTGATAGGCTAATTGACATCATTTGAGTCAATTGGAGGTGTACCTGTGGATGTATTTCAAGGCCTACCTTCAAACTCAGTGCCTCTTTGCTTGACATCATTGGAAAATCAAAAGAAATCAGCCAAGACCTCAGAAAAAAAATTGTAGACCTCCACAAGTCTGGTTCATCCTTGGGAGCAATTTCCAAACTCCTGAAGGTACCACGTTCATCTGTCCAAACAATAGTACGTAAGTATAAACACCATGGGACCACGCAGTCTTCAAACCGTTAAGGAAGGAGACGTGTTCTGTCTCCTAGAGATGAATGTACTTTGGTGCGAAAAGAGCAAATCAATCCCAGAACAACAGCATATCCACAGAAAAAACAAGTCCTGTATCGACATAACCTGAAAGACCGCTCAGTAAGGAGGAAGCCACTGATCCAAAACCGCCATAAAAAGCCAGACTACAGTTTGCACCTTCTTCACAACACTGTCTGTGTGGGTGGACTTGATGATTGAGTTGGAGGCGTGCATGGCCACGCAGTCATGGGTGAACAGGGAGTACAGGAGAGGGCTCAGAACACACCCTTGTGGGGCCCCAGTGTTGAGGATCAGCGGGGTGGAGATGTTGTTAGCTACCCTCACCACCTGGGGGCAGCCTGTCAGGAAGTCCAGTACCCAGTTGCACAGGGCGGGGTCGAGACCAAGGATCTCAAGCTTGATGACGAGTTTGGATAGTACTATGGTGTTAAATGCTGAGCTGTAGTTGATGAACAGCATTCTCACATAGGTATTCCTCTTGTCCAGATGGGTTAGGGCAGTGTGCAGTGTGATTGCGTCGTCTGTGGACCTATTGGGGCGGTAAGCAAATTGGAGTGGGTCTAGGGTGTCAGGTAGGGTGGAGGTGATATGGTCCTTGACTAGTCTCTCAAAGCACTTCATGATGACGGAAGTGAGTGCTACGGGGCGGTAGTCGTTTAGCTCAGTTACCTTAGCTTTCTTGGGAACAGGAACAATGGTGGCCCTCTTGAAGCATGTGGGAACAGCAGACTGGGATAAGGATTGATTGAATATGTCCTTAAACACACCAGCCAGCTGGTCTGCGCATGCTCTGAGGACGCGTCTGGGCCTGCAGCCTTGCGAGGGTGAACACGTTTAAATGTTTTACTCACGTCGGCTGCAGTGAAGGAGAGTCCGCAGGTTTTGGTAGCGGGCCGTGTCAGTGGCACTGTATTGTCCTCAAAGCGAGCAAAGAAGTTATTTAGTCTGTCTAGGAGCAAGACATCCTGGTCCGCGACGGTGCTGGTTTTCTTTTTGTAATCCGTGATTGACTGTAGACCCTGCCACATACCTCTTGTGTCTGAGCCATTGAATTGCAACTCTACTTTGTCTCTATACTGACACTTAGCTTGTTTGATTGCCTTGCGGAGGGAATAGCTACACTGTTTGTATTCGGTCATGTTTCCGGTCACCGTGCCCTGGTTAAAAGCAGTGGTTCGCGCTTTCAGTTTCGCGCGAATGCTGCCATCAATCCACGGTTTCTGGTTGGGGAATGTTTTAATAGTTGCTGTGGGTACGACATCGCCGATGCACTTTCTAATGAACTTGCTCACCGAATCAGCGTATTCGTCAATGTTGTTGTTGGACGCAATGCGTAACATATCCCAATCCACGTGATCGAAGCAGTCTTGAAGCGTGGATTTAGATTGGTCGGACCAGCGTTGAACAGACCTGAGCGCGGGAGCTTCTTGTTTTAGTTTCTGTCTGTAGGCTGGAAGCAACAAAATGGAGTCGTGGTCAGCTTTTCCGAAAGGAGGGCGGGGTAGGGCCTTATATGCGCCGCGGAAGTTAGAATAACAATGATCCAGGGTTTTACCAGCCCTGGTTGCGCAATCGATATGCTGATAGAATTTAGGGAGTCATGTTTTCAGATTAGCCTTGTTAAAATCCTCAGCTACAATGAATGCAGCCTCAGGATATGTGGTTTCCAGTTTACATAGATTCAAATAAAGTTTGTTCAGGGCCATCGATGTGTCTGCTTGGGGGGAATATATACGGCTGTGATTATAATCGAAGAGAATTCCCTTGGTAGATAATGCGGTCGACATTTGATTGTGAGGAATTCTAAGTCAGGTGAACAGAAGGACTTGAGTTCCTGTATGTTGTTATGATCACACCACGTCTCGTTAATCATAAGGCATACCCCCCCGCCCCTCTTCTTACCAGAAAGATGCTTGTTTCTGTCGGCGTGATGCGTGAAGAAACCAGCTGGCTGCACCGACTCCGATAGCGTCTCTCGAGTGAGCCATGTTTCCGTGAAGCAAAAGAACGTTACAGTCTCGGATGTCTCTCTGGAAGGCAACCCTTGCTCGGATTTCATCAACCTTGTTGTCAAGAGACTGGACATTGGCGAGTAGTATGCTAGGGAGTGGAGCGCGATGTGCCCGTCTCCGTAGCCTGACCAGAAGACCGCTTTGTTTGCCCCTTTTACGGCGATGTTGTTTAGGTTCGCCGGCTGGGATCAGATCCATTGTCCTGGGTGGAAGGTAAAACACAGGATCCGCTTCGGGAAAGTCATATTCCTGGTCGTAATGATGGTGAGTTGACGTTGCTCTTATATTCAGTAGTTCCTCCCGACTGTATGTAATAAAACCTAAGATTACCTGGGGTACCAATGTAAGAAATAACACGTAAAAAACGAATTACTGCATAGTTTCCTAGGAACGCGAAGCAAGGCGGCCATCTCTGTCGGCGCCGGAAGTACATAATGAGTTAGGAAGGACGCTTGTACCTTTGAAGTGAATTGGTGTATTGATACACTACCATCCAAAGCCAAATTACTAACTTCACCATGCTCAAAGGGATGTCTGTTGTTTTTTACACATCTACCAATCAGTGCCCTTTTTTGAGAGGCATTGAAAAACCTCCCTGGTCTTTGTGGTTGAATCTGTGCTTGAAATTCACTACTTGATTGAGGGACCTTACAGATAATTGTATGTGTGGGGTACAGAGATGTTATCAGGTTAACCCCTATTATCAGGTTAACCCCTATGTGTCCTTGCAACTTACTATGCGATTTGTGAAGCATATTTTTACTCCTGAACTTATTTATGCTTGCCATAACAAAGGGGTTGAATACTTATTGACTCAAGACATCAACTTTATTCATTTAAAAAAATGTCTACAAGCAAAATTCCACTTTGACATTATGGGGTATTGTGTGTAGGTCACTGACACAAATTATTAATGTAATCCATTAATCCATAAATTCAGGCTGTAATGTAACAAAATGTGGAAAAAGTAAAGGGGTGTAAATACTTTCTGAAGGCAGTGTGATTATACAATCAGTCATACTTCTCACCCTCCAATTACCATACCCCCTGCTGAAGCCTACAAACACTCCCTCTTCACCTACAGAGATGCCCTGAGTGCTGCCAGGTCCACCTACTTCACCAACATCATCAACAGCTCCAATAAGAACTAGGACTCTGTTCTTCACTGTCAGCAAACTACTTCCGCCCCGTAACGACACCTTCGCTACTCCCTCCACTGAACTCTGCAACTCATTTCTTCACTTTTTCCAAGGACAAGATCACTAAAATAAACTCATCACTGACTGATCAATCTTCCTCAGCTGCCCCTCCCCGTCAACCTCCCAACCGTCACCCATGAAAACACAGCTTTCCGCATCGATGGGGATGCAGCTTTCCGAATTCCCCCCCATTGACTCTCCCTCTATTTCAAAACTACAACCTGCTACCTGGATCCCCCTCCACACGGTTCTCATTTACATTTACATTTAAGTCATTTAGCAGACGCTCTTATCCAGAGCGACTTACAAATTGGAAAGTTCATACATATTCATCCTGGTCCCCCCGTGGGAAAGCCGTCAAAGTTCTCATCAAAGCCTGCCTGCCTGCCTGCTCTCTGTCCATATATATCACACAGAACATCAACCTCTCCCATGGACTGTCCCCTCTAACTACAAAACAGCTGCAGTCACCCCTATCATGAAAATGCGGGGACTGGACACCACCATCCTCAATAACTTTTGCCCCATTTCCAACCTTCTTTGCCAAAACTCGAACAGACTGTTGCCTCCCAATTACAAACCCACCTGATATGCAACAACCTATTCAAGCCCCTCTAGTCTGGTTTCCACCCCCTCCACAGTACTGAAACTGCACTCCTCAAAGTTGTCGATGAGCTCCTTACCTCTGCTGATGCTAGTGCCCTCAACACCCTGATTCTCCTTGACCGGAGTGCCGCATTTGACACAGTGAGCCATCAGATCCTCCTCACCAGGCTTGAAGGTCTGGGTGTTGAGGGCACTGTATTCCCCTGGCCTCAATCGTACCTCATAAACCGGACCCACTACAGCTCCCTCAATGGCCACACCTCAGCCTCAGCTACAGTTAGACAGGGTGTCCCCCAGGGCTCTTACTATTCATCTACAACGTCACCCTTGGTCAGATCCTCTGTCACGTAAACCTTGACTTCCCCTGCCATACCGATGGCACCCAGATCTACTTCAGCACCAAATCACTCATCAACCCACATTGAATCCTGCCTCTCTGCAATAAAAACATGGATGCAAAAAAACTTCCTCAAGCAATACAGTGATAAAACGGAACTCCTTCTCATACTGCAGATACCAAATCCACTCTCACCACTGTCTCTCTGCACGTAACCTTTGCATCATCCTGGACTCCACCCTCTCCTTTGACCTCCACATAAGACAGACTGTCAAATCCTCATTCTTACACCTTGGGAACCTGGCCAAAGTCAGGTCTTCCATCTCCTGTCCTGCCACTGAAACCCTCATACATGCATTCATCTCCTCCAGTCTACTGCAACTCACTACTCCCTCCAGCCATCCATGACTTAGTCCATCACCATCTTTCAGTCCCTTTTAAAGCCCCACTTCCCCCCTCCAGAGACACACACTCTCACACTACATACAGTGATCCATCACACACTTTCCCTTCCTTGAGCCCACTCTTTGCTTTGTTTCATGTTTTTGTTTGGTCTGGCGTTTTGTTTTGACTACTGTTTCTTGTTTCATTTCTACAATTGTAACACGACTTTCAGTCCTGGAAAAGCGCTATACAAGTCCCATGACCTATTATTACTGTGACCATGGGCAGGAATACGCTGAATCATTAGGCTCCAACCATCACAGTTCTCTCTCAAAGAAAAGCTAACAGACAGGCCTCCAGTGGAGCTTATCAGACAAGAGAGAAAGTAAACCTTGAACTGATGAAGTGCCTGTCTGTCTTTCTCTCTCTCCTTCTTGCTCTATCTCAGAGAAAATAGAAAGTGTGTACCACAGGAGAAACACAATGCCAGGTAAACTAGGCCCACTCTGCATGGCAATCAGACCGCAATCAACGCAGTCGGAAATTGCATCTGAGATTGGTGTGAAGACAAAGCCTGATAGCTTACTCTGTGGCTCGGTTTCTCTGTTCACCAAGCAGGGGCTCTGCTGGTGGCGTTGATGTGGCGGGCCAGTTCATGTCACACAATGAAGCCGAGAGCTTTTGACACATCATACAACGCTTTGAAAAGAAAAGTGTTTGGAGACGAGAGGCAGATCTGTGAGGCCCTGGCTGTGTGGAGGCATGTGTCTATTCAGTCTGTCTGGCTTGACATCATCAGTCAGGGACCAGCTTATAGAGAAACAAGAGACAGAGCCCAATTGTCTGTAACCCCTCTCCCCTCCTCCTCTCATATATCCTAATCAGCTAACACACAGGTGAACCCATGAGAAATGAGTTGCAATTCTCTCATGCCTATATTTCCCTGGAAGTACACTGAAATACATAAGTCAGCGTCCTGGAAAAACCTTCCTTGCCGTCTCAGTTTTTTTTGACAACATTACTTTAAATGTATAGTGTACCTTTCCATGTTCTGTAGAACCTGTCAAGGCAATGTATTTATAATTTCTAGTCCAAGAAAACCATGATTCCTCTTTTTTCTCTGCAACAACCCTCTATGGTAAAGTAGAAAACGAGGGGAAAACCCTCCATCCTCATCCCTTCTTCCTCACCTTTTAGCTGGTGTCCCTATATTCCCCCTACCAAGGAACCCAGCCAAACCCACTAATAGGGAAGGCTGTCCCTGCCACAGTGACTGCCCATTCCACTGAACCCTTTGAGTCACAAGTCCCCAAGTGCTAGGGTGTCATCATCCATCAGAGAAGAGAGGCCACAAAGACAAAGTGATAGACGTGACATCACCCATTACAATATGGACACTCACAAACAAGCCGATTGTGAATCATAGACAAAGAAATGGCGCTTTGAAGTGCATTTAGTTTACAAAGGATTGAATAAGATGATGTTCCATCACTATATCCTAAATGGGATGCATTCTGTGATCTCTGACTTAGACTCAGCATTGCTTTTTACTGCAATGTTAGGATCAACGTCAAATAATCAAATTAATTACTTTAGGTGAAAGACATCATACAGACTACTGAATGCAACTTAATGAACAGAATATGGACTTAGTATTCTGGGTACACAATGCTGTGCCATAATTACACACATTAGTCCTCTTCACCCTAACTCAAAGTTACTGCAGAAGTAAAAAGAAAAAAGCATGTTCTGTATCACAATTTCTCCATAGAAAAAACCTCCCCTAGGCAACAGAAATGTTTGTGCATTTACATAAACATGAATATACATGCATCAATGCAAGTTTGAGCAAACAGAGTCCACCCTGATACAGGGTACAAGGTTAGAACATGAGAAGCTATTAAGCCTCAATGCTCACATCAGTTTTGTCTTTCAAATCCGTTTTGTACTACTGACTGTCCAAAAAAGGAAGTTACAAGTGTCTGGGCCCCACCCCAAGCTGCCGTGGGCCCCACCCCTGTCTCAAAGCAATCGCAGGCAGCCCAGTCCTCACGCTGCAGTCAGAGCAGGAGATATTCACCCCTCCACTGGATTTAAATGTAAAATGTTTTGTCTAAAATAAATCACTGCACAAAAATAAATCACTGCATTTGACTCACACAGCCTCAGTCACGTAGTCACCTTGTCCACTGTGTGTGTGCCTCTCTGTGACATAAGCTAAACATCTAGCTGGCTCAGTCTAAACTGTACATTCAAAAATCCAGAAAGGAGTGGGAATCAAATCCTGAATTCAAAGGCTGGTTGAAGCCGTTTATTGGAGATGATACACGGGCATACTGCCTGTATTGTAAGGCTGATTTCTACGCCAAACTTAGTGATGTAAAAAAACACATGACAACTCAAAAACATACTCAAAAGGCAAAGCCTTATAACAGTTCCACCCAAAACAAGCTGCCATTTTTGGTTTAAAAAAATTACTCTGCAAAAAAAGGCTGAGGCCACCATGGCATTAGCTATCGCTGAACATTGTTCCATGCTGGCATGTGATCACATTGGAGAAGCATGTAGAGCTGCTTTCTCAGACTCCACTGCTGCTACCCACTTCAAAATGCACAGGACAAAGTGCACAGAAATGATGAATGGTATTCCAGCACCATACTTTCTGAAAAAGTTGGTCGCAGATGTGGGTGACCAGCGTTTCAGCCTCCTCCTCGATGAGTCCACGGATGTTAGTGTTTCTAAGTACCTGGGGGTTGTGATAAGGTACTTTAGTGACACCAAGCAGACTCTCTGGGGCTTGTTGAGTTGGAGGGAGGAGATGCCAAATCTATAGCCCGGGCTGTTGTGGCTTTCCTCGAGAAGTGTTGTCTTAAAAAAGAGAAACTCCTGGGGATAGGGACTGACAATGCCTCATTTATGACGAGGATTAAAAATGGGGTCCATGGGCCTCCCGGGTGGCGCAGTGGTCTAGGGCATTGCATCGCAGCGCTAGCTTCGCCACCAGAGTCTCTGGGTTCGCGCCCAGGCTCTGTCGCAGCCGGCCGCGACCGGGAGGTCCGTGGGGCGACGCACAATTGGCCTAGCGTCGTCCGGGTTAGGGAGGGTTTGGCCGGTAGGGATATCCTTGTCTCATCGCGCTCCAGCGACTCCTGTGGCGGGCCGGGCGCAGTGTGCGCTAACCGAGGGGGCCAGGTGCACGGTGTTTCCTCCGACACATTGGTGCGGCTGGCTTCCGGGTTGGATACGCGCTTTGTTAAGAAGCAGTGCGGCTTGGTTGGGTTGTGCTTTGGAGGACGCATGGCTTTCGACCTTCGTCTCTCCCGAGCCCGTACGGGAGTTGTAGCGATGAGACAAGATAGTAATTACTAGCGATTGGATACCACGAAAAAATTGTGGAGAAAAGAGGGTAAAATTTATAATAAAAAATAATAAAAAATGAAAATGGGGTCCATAAAGTGCTGAAGGAGGAGTATGGCCTCAAATATCTGGTTCTTATTCGCTGTGTGTGCCACTCTCTGCAGCTTGCTCATTTGTAGATCTAAACATATTTCGGGTGTTTTTTACTCACTTTTTGTCTCTCCCACGTTATTCCTCTCTCCTACAGCGTCCATCACAATTACATGCACATGGCAAATTATGCAAATTAGGTGATGGCATCATTTAGCGACTTTTAGGACAGCCAATAGCTACTTTCCTTACTGAGGAGTTGGCAACACTGCTTTCTATCACTCAGAAGTTATGTAGCAAGCTAAGGTGACAAGAATGCCTGCCATGGACGTTTCCCAGTTGCTTTGAATATTCAAAATCATAGCGTAAGAACACTTTTAAAGCCTCAAAGGATAAGATACAACTTTCAAAACAAGTCCTTTTTGGCCACAGCAGTCAACTAGCTAGCTAGGTATCCGTTTAGCTTTCTAGCACATTCACTAATGTGTTTGTAAACAATTAACAAGCTAGTTAGCCACATGTTATTGTCAAAACTGTCAACAGAGTAGCTAGCAAGCAACAAGATATGCCGAATAACAGTCTAAAAACCACTTGAGGGCAAATACATTTAATTTAGACAAGTCACATGGCCAGAAATCAGACGTTTGGTGAAGTTACCTGCAAGCAGTCAATCAGTGTCTGAGGACCAAATAAAAAAAAGCGATGACGAACCCCCCCAGTCTGACAGACCCGGTGGAGTGACCCCCCCCCCTACCCCATACACACTCACATCCCTCTCAGCTCGCTACACTAAAGCCGTGTTCACATTGGCAGTTTGAAGTGACTCAAATCCTATATTTGCATATCCGATTCAACTCTGTTCTTTTTCCTGCAGTCTGAACATCCAAAAGGCACATGGAATCTGATATTTCAAGCCACATTTGAAATGTGTGTGTATGGGTCTGTCAGACAGAGGGGGTCTGTCACCTCGTTTTTGATTGAGTCCTCAGACACACGCAAACACAGACAGAGGATGACTGCTTGCGGACGCCATAAAACTTCACCACATGTTCTGTTCGACAGGAGCAACAGCCAGTAGCGAGCGTGAGGGGTTGACTGATATTCAGAGGGGTGGACTGGGTGAGGCTTGTCCACTATGAGAGATGTGACATTGATGGGTCCTGGTCGTCTGATAAGTTTGAGGATTTTTTGACACTGGAGCCGGGATCCTCGAGATTGTCCACATACTCTCACCCCCTGGAGGTAGCACATTCAGGGGCGTCATGCACCCCGAAAATCCAACAGGGCACAAAGTATGTGAGGAAATTTGATAATTCAAACACCTGAAAGATTTTTTCTGCATCTAGAGACCTAATCATTATGCTTAATTATATTTTTCTGCATATCTAAGCATAACTATTGCGTTGTCTGTATCCTCCCGACTGGTGGCTTGAAATATGCTTCTCTGCTAAAATCTGGGTAAAATATATTCAGTACAAGCTACTCTAAACTGATTGATAGCCTGAAATGGCTTCTAGGTAGCTAGTTATGAGGTTGGGAGATTGGGAACCTATCTATCTATCTATCTATCTATCTATCTATCTATCTATCTATCTATGTAGGCTAGCTAAAGCCAACTTCATAAAATTGCTAAGTAGCTCGTAGTATTAACACTGAAAAATTCATCTTCGATAAAATATTATTGATAATTTCACCCTCCCTTGAACCACAGCTGTACTCATATGAGTTAATGAGTCAGTCAGAGCAGAGCAGGGGCCTTGTCACAAAGGTTTAGCAAAATAAACTACAACTTTGACGAACATTAAGAGACAAAACAATTCAACGCAACCCTGAGGAGATGCCAAATGAAAGCGAGGAACATCAGAGCTGCTTTTAAGTTTTTCAAATTTGTTTATTTAGATCTTTGGAGAAAAAAAGGTTAAGTTCTGAAAGGTAAGTTATTGCATTCAAGTGAAAATCAAAACAGCCAGTTATCACCCTAGCTGTTTGCTGCTACAACACACACACACACACACACACACACACACACACACACACACAAACACACACACACACACACACACACACACACACACACACACACACACACACACACACACACACACACACACACACACAAATTAGATTAAGTTGACCTAGCATTGAAGGATATCACAGGCATCTCTAACATCCCTGAGGTATCAATCAACAACCCGATCAATTGAATAATCACATCAAGCTTCGGTTTCCTGCTGGAGGGAAAAAGTCCACATTCTCTAGGCAGCGTAGGAGGCCTTTGAACCGAATTGAGGGACATGTTCTGGTCACTAACAAGGCTAGATGCATGATCTCCAAACTCAGGGAACCTTGAGCATGGACACTAACAAAGTGAGCTAATTAAGACCAGAGCAGGGAGTTAGTGAGGAGTTCTGCTCCTTGCCTCCTGAGAGGCATACAGGACAGATACTGTGTCCTGGTGGTCATCGATCTGACTCAGTCACCCTACTACATGGAACAGGTCATTAATACTCTGTCTCTTAGAAACAAAACATGCACTTGCACACGCTTGCATATACACAAGTTCACAACCCACACACTTGCAAACGCACCTGCCATAGATTACACAGGTAGGATGGGAGTCGATTTATGAATGCATACAGTGCATTCGGAAAGTTTTCAGACCCCTTGACTTTTTCAACATTTTGTTTACGTTACAGCCTTATTCTAAAATGAATTAAATTTAAAAAACTGTTTTTTAATTTTTGCAAATGTATAAAAAATGAACTATTTAGTTAGCTAGGATTTAATTAGCTAGGATTTCCAAAGAGTTAGCCATATTCATAACTTCCTGTGCTATTTTAGAAATACCATATGAGGGAAAAGCAATCGCAAAGAACACCTCCCGTTTCTGTAATCACACGTTTATGACGGTGTGAAAAAGGAGAATTCACAGAATGTCTTACATGGGGTACTACATATCCCAAATAACACAACCATGATACCCAACATTTCACTCTGGTTAAAAGGTATAGCCCCTAATGGAATACCTGCCCATGATGTGAATGGAGCAGACGTACAAACTCAACTACTTTGATTGACTACTCTGGCATAGTGTAGAGAGAGGGCTAGAAACGTATTGATGCCCGAGTGTCCCTCATCCTGCTGATGCATCTCTGTGTTAGAAATGGAAACACCACCCACATCCTGTATTAGGAGGAAACTCACAAGGAAAATAACTTCAAACATCTTTCACTTGTCTGCAAGACAATAATATTCAATCATCCTATTATCAAGGTAATCATTCACAAAGTCCTTTAAAAGTGACCAGCTCTTCCACACTGGTATCAGTCCCACTATTAGAAATTATGTTCTGACAGTCTGCCGGTAATGAGGAATTCTTCTTCCGTCCCACTGGTTGCACTTCACCGGTGATCTTGTATAGTTTTAGGTACAGTCAAGGATTTTTCTGCAGCCTCAGGCGATAGATTCTCATAACCTGTAAAGAAGGAAACAAAAAAGTGAATTTTTTTCCTAATATGACGACTGCGGTATACAACATAGAAGCTTATCAGGTTCTGATCATCTTACATTTAAGTCATTTAGCAGACGCTCTTATCCAGAGCGACTTACAAGTACATACATTCATACTTTTTTTGTACTGGCCCCCCGTGGGAATCGAACCCACAACCCTGGCGTTGCAAGCGCCATGCTCTACCAACTGAGCCACACGGGGCCATCTTACTATGCTTCTTCACCTGAGATTGGCCCCGATTGCTAATCAATCATTCTTTATTCTCCAGGCTCAGCTTTGTCATCAAAATGGACAACCTTGCAATGAATGACATGTATCCATCGTCAATTTCCCTGAACTTTTACTGCTGTCCTCGTTATGAGCAAAACTTGGTAAGGACCTTCCCATTTTGGCCCTAATGTGTCCGTCACATATTTTTTCACCATCACCCACTGTCCTGGCACTATGTCATGTCCCCACTCGGGAGTTATTCCCCATTAGAGAGTTGTATGCAATAGTTACATAAAGTGAACGTCTGCTTTTCTCAAATCTAACGTGCCTGGTAGTGACATGGGTCCATTGTAGGAACTGACCAGCCTACCTTCCTCACACCCCGCTCAACAATGCTTGAACCGACTGTGTATAAGATAAACTCTGGGTTTTCCAACAAATGACTCTATAAACCCATCAGAGAGCTGATCCAAAACAACTCACAACAGTCGTGTTCAAGTAATGTGGTGTCTGGAGGA
Organism: Salvelinus fontinalis; assembly: GCF_029448725.1. Lineage (NCBI taxonomy): Eukaryota > Metazoa > Chordata > Actinopteri > Salmoniformes > Salmonidae > Salvelinus > Salvelinus fontinalis. The sequence goes on from NC_074674.1 coordinate 25,605,872, forward strand.
TACATCAGAGTAGCTGGATTACATGGTGTCTTTTCAACTATACCCATGTCCCATAGATCTTTATCCACTACTTTAGTAGCGGCCATAGCTTCCTTGCTAATGGGATATTGTTTTGTGCAAGTCGGAAGTTTACTTACACTTAGGTTGGAGTCATTAAAACTCGTTTTTCAACCACTCCACAAATTTCTTGTTAACAAACTATAGTTTTGGCAAGTCGGTTAGGACATCTACTTTGTGCATGACACAAGTAATTTTTTCCAACAATTGGAGTGGCCATTATAAAGCCCTAACCTCAATCCTACAGAAAATTTGAGGGCAGAACTGAAAAAGTGTGTGCGAGCAAGGTGGCCTACAAACCTGACTCAGTGACTGGGCCAAAATTCACCCAATTTATTGTGGGAAGCTTGTGGAAGGCTACCTGAAATGTTTGACCCAAGTTAAACAATTTAAAGGCAATGCTATCAAATACTAATTGAGTGTATGTAAACTTCTGACCCACTGGGAATGTGATGAAAGAAATAAAAGCTGAAATAAATCATTCTCTCTACTGTTATTCTGATATTTCACATTCATAAAATAAAGTGGTGATCCGAACTGACCTAAGACGGGGAATTTTTACTAGGATTAAATGTCAGGAATTGTGAAAAACTTAGTTTAAATGTATTTGGTTAAGATTCATGCATGCATGTGTATATATACACTGCTCAAAAAATAAAGGGAACACTTAAACAACATAATGTAACTCCAAGTCAATCACACTTCTGTGAAATCAAACTGTCAATTAGGCAATTAGCAAGACACCCCCAATAAAGGTGTGGTTCTGCAGGTGGTGACCACAGACCACTTCTCAGTTCCTATGCTTCCTGGCTGATGTTTTGGTCACTTTTGAATGCTGGCGGTGCTTTCACTCTAGTGGTAGCATGAGACGGAGTCTACAACCCACAGAAGTGGCAAGTGGCAACCCACACAAGTGGCTCAGGTAGTGCAGCTCATCCAGGATGGCACATCAATGCGAGCTGTGGCAAGAAGGTTTGCTGTGTCTGTCAGCGTGGTGTCCAGAGCATGGGGCGCTACCAGGAGACAGGCCAGTACATCAGGAGACGTGGAGGAGGCCGTAGGAGGGCAATAACCCAGCAGCAGGACCGTTACCTCCGCCTTAGTGCAAAGAGGAGCAGGAGGAGCACTGCCAGAGCCCTGCAAAATGACCTCCAGCAGGCCACAAATGTGCATGTGTCTGCTCAAACGGTCAGAAACAGACTCCACGAGGGTGGTATGAGGGCCCGACGTCCACAGGTGGGGGTTGTGCTTACAGCCCAACACCGTGCAGGACGTTTGGCATTTGCCAGAGAACACCAAGATTGGCAAATTCGCCACTGGCGCCCTGTGCTCTTCACAGATGAAAGCAGGTTCACACTGAGCACATGTGACAGACGTGACAGAGTCTGGAGACGCCGTGGAGAATGTTCTGCTGCCTGCAACATCCTTCAGCATGACCGGTTTGGCGGTAGGTCAGTCATGGTGTGGGGTGGCATTTCTTTGGGGGCCGCACAGCCCTCCATGTGCTCGCCAGAGGTAGCCTGACTGCCATTAGGTACCGAGATGAGATCCTCAGACCCATTGTGAGACCATATGCTGGTGCGGTTGGCCCTGGGTTCCTCCTAATGCAAGACAATGCTAGACCTCATGTGGCTGGAGTGTGTCAGCAGTTCCTGCAAGAGGAAGGCATTGATGCTATGGACTGGCCCGCCCGTTCCCCAGACCTGAATCCAATTGAGCACATCTGGGACATCATGTCTCGCTCCATCCACCAACGCCACGTTGCACCACAGACTGTCCAGGAGTTGGCGGATGCTTTAGTCCAGGTCTGGGAGGAGATCCCTCAGGAGACCATCCGCCACCTCATCAGGAGCATGCCCAGGCGTTGTAGGGAGGTCATACAGGCACATGGAGGCCACACACACCACTGAGCCTCATTTTGACTTGTTTTAAGGACATTACATCAAAGTTGGATCAGCCTGTGGTGTGGTTTTCCACTTTAATTTTGAGTGTGACTCCAAATCCAGACCTCCATGGGTTGATAAATTTGATTTCCATTGATCATTTTTGTGTGATTTTGTTGTCAGCACATTCAACTATGTAAAGAAAAAAGTATTTAATAATAATATTTCATTCATTCAGATCTAGGATGTGTTATTTTAGTGTTTCCTTTATTTTTTTGAGCAGTGTATATATGAATGAATGCATGCATGCATGGAATGTATGTGTGTGTATATATATATATATATATATATATATATATATATATATATATATATATGGACTTGATGCCATATATATATATATTTAGCCCCTTTTGAGGACTCAAACCTCTTCTAGAACACATGGTCTCTGTAGGGCCTGGCTACCCATAAAAACTTATGTTCACCTCAAAAAGCTTGTTGAAGGCTTACATTAACCACGTGTAAAAATTGCTACTCAACTTGCAACTCACTTCTATGCAACAAGAAGGTTTCACAAAAAGGAGGCCTCAAACCTTTTAATAGAGTAACAAAGGACTAAACTCTGTAATAAAACAAAGGACTTGAACACTCATACATCACAGATACATATCACTCATTGCATGCACTATTTTAACCAGATTTGGTTATTTTAAAATTATATTGGGCTAGACTCACCCAGCAATTCTGCCATCAATCAGGAGATTAAGAGTTGACTCCCCAAAGTGGGTTGTGCACAGCCTTCTCTCTTTAATCTGGATCATCACACAGTTAATACGTTTTTCTTGTTCTTGTTGTTCAGACCAATTCATCCGGGTCACGGCACCAAGTGTTAGCAGTTGATGTTATTCTTCAATAACACAAACTCCAAAGCAAATCAGGGGGAGAAAAATAGGTTTATTTGAGAAGGACAAATCCTAGATATTACGCTGGGAGGTAGATGTTCAATCTCCCCTGTCCTCAGCTTTTCTCCACAGAACAAAGTAACAAGAGGCCATTTATAACCCCCCACCCTAGCCTGGGGTTGACCAATCACAAGTCCTTGCAGTACAATTGGGCCAGTGGCCAAATAACAAGTATCCTGCCCCAGACTCAATGTACAGTTCTTCCATGGCCTGCATACTCAGACATGTCACCCGTTGAACATGTCTGGGATGCTCTGGATTGACGTGTACCACAGCATGTTCCAGTTCCCGCCAACTTTGCACAGCCATTGAAGAGTGGGACAACATTCCACAGGCCACAATCAACAGCCGCATGAGCTGCATGAGACAAATGGTGGTCGCACCAGATACTGACTGGTTTTCTGATGTACTCCCCTACCTTTTTTTAAGGTATCTGTGACCAACAGATGCAAATCTGTATTCCCAGTCAAGTGAAATCCATAGATTACGGCATAATTTATTTATTTCAATTGACTGATTCCCTTATATGAACTCATATGTAACTCTGTATAATCTTAGAGAAATTGTTGCATGTTGCGTTTATATTTTTGTTCAGTATAGGTGTATGTAATATCCTGCATCACCATACCTACCAGGTGCGCTCACGCAGTCCCAGCCCCCATTGCAGCAGTTGTACTTTAATGCAGTCAGGTTTTCGCTGCAACCTTCCCCTTTAATTATTTCCTGCTGGCATCTCCAACAGCGCCCTAGATGAGGAGGTGCAGAGCTTTCAGACTCTATAAAAGAAACAAATCACCCCCATGTTCCCCCTGCTCCTGACTTATTACTTTCCTGAACCCTACACACACACTCCACCACACCTTTACACACACATGCGCACACACACAGACAAACACACACACAATGAGTAAATTTTGTAATTTAGTGTGCCGGGCACCCATTTGGACCAGAATCAGTGCAGATGTTATGAGGGCCCGTTTGTTTAGATATAAAGGCCTGATTTAATGCATCGCTGGGGCGTCATGGATATTGCAGGGGCCATTGGTGGAGTTCTGAGCAGGCATGAAGTAATGGCTTATTCTAAAGAGACGTTTACTCCCAACATACGGGATCATCATCACCCAGAGTGCATCTAGTTGCAGGGGGGCCAGCGGTCCCCAGAGGGAGGGCCTCCTGAGACCCATTCACCAGACAGTCACCACCCCATCCAATCCTCACCTGAGCCAAGGGGGCTAATGACAAAATCGCAGTCTCCTAAGACTATGTGGGCATGTCCATGAATTCCTCCATAATCATACAGGCTTGTTTGACGCCATTAGTCCATTACATCTATATGGATTTAGCCTTATGCATTTTCCTCAGCCACACTTTTAGCGAGCCATTATTTCTCAAGAGCTCAGTCATCGACAGAAATAATGTTTAACCTGTCAGATGAGGAAAGGATTGGGGTAATGAAGACAGTAATGGAGGAAGCTAGAAGAGCAAACACTGTGCTTTACTGGCCTGACTCGGCTGCTCCCTGACATCGGGGATTGGCCAGAGTGGGGTCTTAGACAAACTTTAGACGTGCTTGGAGTGCACAAAATAATTACCGCATTGGAAATGAAGCTAGTGGGCTCATTGTTCAGAAAAGCATTCTAGAAAAACATCCATTCTATTAGCGCCAAGTATACTTATCATTTTCTCAGAGGTCGGTCCTGGACAATTATCCAGTGAAGGATGTCTAGAGCGCTGCTCCTCTGTATTGCCAAAGCCAGTGCAGCTGTCCATATGGACAAAAAGGAATAATAATCAAATAAAGTCTATTTTCAACACACAGACTTGGCAATGCAAGCGACAATATTTCCAAGCGCCTGTGTCACGCAGTAAGAGCAAACCACAAACAGATGCATATAATGAGCACCCAAAATCCTGTTTAGTCAGCTCATACATTCTGTATAGAGTAATACACCTTTATTTCAGTGATTGATGCAATCATAGGCAGACAACCTGTTATTTTATAACCGCCTTCGATTTCCACTATGAAAAACGTTTGGCGGAGACGTCTTAACTGTTGTAATTAGACCATTGTGCGTTAGTCGGTAAGAGTACAGAAAATAGAGTGAAATTAATAATTAGCTGTGCTGAAAAGGCAAATGATCGATAAAAACCTCTCAGTGTGTGCCATACGCCACAAAGCACCATTGTACTGGGAATAAAGCAAACCGGCTGCAAAACATTGTTTGCTTCCAGCAGTATTAAACTGCTAAAGCTTTTTGCTAAAGGTCAGCAATATTTCCCCCTCAATTCAAATAATGACGCCAAGGAAAACCAAGGGGACATGCAATTTCAAGGAGTGAGTGAACAAAAGACAGAGTGGATGAATACAGTGTGTATAGTCAGAATGGCAGTGGATGAATACAGTGTGTATAGTCAGAATGGTAGTGGATGAATACAGTGTGTATAGTCAGAATGGTAGTGGATGAATACAGTGTGTATAGTCAGAATGGCAGTGGATGAATACAGTGTGTATAGTCAGAATGACAGTGGATGAATACAGTGTGTATAGTCAGAATGGCAGTGGATGAATACAGTGTGTATAGTCAGAATGACAGTGGATGAATACAGTGTGTATAGTCAGAATGACAGTGGGTGAATACAGTGTGTATAGTCAGAATGGCAGTGGATGAATACAGTGTGTATAGTCAGAATGGCAGTGGATGAATACAGTGTGTATAGTCAGAATGGCAGTGGATGAATACAGTGTGTATAGTCAGAATGGCAGTGGATGAATACAGTGTGTATAGTCAGAATGGCAGTGGATGAATACAGTGTGTATAGTCAGAATGACAGTGGATGAATACAGTGTGTATAGTCAGAATGGCAGTGGATGAATACAGTGTGTATAGTCAGAATGGCAGTGGATGAATACAGTGTGTATAGTCAGAATGGCAGTGGATGAATACAGTGTGTATAGTCAGAATGGCAGTGGGTGAAAACAGTGTGTATAGTCAGAATGACAGTGGATGAATACAGTGTGTATAGTCAGAATGACAGTGGATGAATACAGTGTGTCTAGTCAGAATGACAGTGGATGAATACAGTGTGTATAGTCAGAATGGCAGTGGATGAATACAGTGTGTATAGTCAGAATGACAGTGGATGAATACAGTGTGTATAGTCAGAATGACAGTGGATGAATACAGTGTGTATAGTCAGAATGGCAGTGGATGAATACAGTGTGTATAGTCAGAATGACAGTGGATGAATACAGTGTGTATAGTCAGAATGGCAGTGGATGAATACAGTGTGTATAGTCAGAATGACAGTGGATGAATACAGTGTGTATAGTCAGAATGGCAGTGGATGAATACAGTGTGTATAGTCAGAATGACAGTGGATGAATACAGTGTGTATAGTCAGAATGACAGTGGAGGAATACAGTGTGTATAGTCAGAATGACAGTGGATGAATACAGTGTGTATAGTCAGAATGGCAGTGGATGAATACAGTGTGTATAGTCAGAATGGCAGTGGATGAATACAGTGTGTATAGTCAGAATGACAGTGGATGAATACAGTGTGTATAGTCAGAATGGCAGTGGATGAATACAGTGTGTATAGTCAGAATGACAGTGGATGAATACAGTGTGTATAGTCAGAATGACAGTGGATGAATACAGTGTGTATAGTCAGAATGACAGTGGATGAATACAGTGTGTATAGTCAGAATGACAGTGGATGAATACAGTGTGTATAGTCAGAATGACAGTGGGTGAATACAGTGTGTATAGTCAGAATGGCAGTGGATGAATACAGTGTGTATAGTCAGAATGGCAGTGGATGAATACAGTGTGTATAGTCAGAATGGCAGTGGATGAATACAGTGTGTATAGTCAGAATGACAGTGGATGAATACAGTGTGTATAGTCAGAATGGCAGTGGATGAAAACAGTGTGTATAGTCAGAATGGCAGTGGATGAATACAGTGTGTATAGTCAGAATGGCAGTGGATGAATACAGTGTGTATAGTCAGAATGGCAGTGGATGAATACAGTGTGTATAGTCAGAATGGCAGTGGATGAATACAGTGTGTATAGTCAGAATGGCAGTGGATGAATACAGTGTGTATAGTCAGAATGGCAGTGGAGGAATACAGTGTGTATAGTCAGAATGACAGTGGATGAATACAGTGTGTATAGTCAGAATGACAGTGGGTGAATACAGTGTGTATAGTCAGAATGACAGTGGGTGAATACAGTGTGTATAGTGAGAATGACAGTGGATGAATACAGTGTGTATAGTCAGAATGACAGTGGGTGAATACAGTGTGTTTAGTCAGAATGACAGTGGATGAATACAGTGTGTATAATCAGAATGACAGTGGATGAATACAGTGTGTATAATCAGAATGGCAGTGGATGAATACAGTGTGTATAGTCAGAATGACAGTGGATGAATACAGTGTGTATAGTCAGAATGACAGTGGAGGAATACAGTGTGTATAGTCAGAATGACAGTGGATGAATACAGTGTGTATAGTCAGAATGGCAGTGGATGAATACAGTGTGTATAGTCAGAATGGCAGTGGATGAATACAGTGTGTATAGTCAGAATGACAGTGGATGAATACAGTGTGTATAGTCAGAATGGCAGTGGATGAATACAGTGTGTATAGTCAGAATGGCAGTGGATGAATACAGTGTGTATAGTCAGAATGGCAGTGGATGAATACAGTGTGTATAGTCAGAATGACAGTGGATGAATACAGTGTGTATAGTCAGAATGACAGTGGATGAATACAGTGTGTATAGTCAGAATGGCAGTGGAGGAATACAGTGTGTATAGTCAGAATGACAGTGGGGGAATACAGTGTGTATAGTCAGAAAGACAGTGGAGGAATACAGTGTGTATAGTCAGAATGACAGTGGATGAATACAGTGTGTATAGTCAGAATGGCAGTGGATGAATACAGTGTGTATAGTCAGAATGGCAGTGGATGAATACAGTGTGTATAGTCAGAATGACAGTGGATGAATACAGTGTGTATAGTCAGAATGGCAGTGGATGAATACAGTGTGTATAGTCAGAATGGCAGTGGATGAATACAGTGTGTATAGTCAGAATGGCAGTGGATGAATACAGTGTGTATAGTCAGAATGGCAGTGGATGAATACAGTGTGTATAGTCAGAATGGCAGTGGATGAATACAGTGTGTATAGTCAGAATGGCAGTGGATGAATACAGTGTGTATAGTCAGAATGACAGTGGATGAATACAGTGTGTATAGTCAGAATGACAGTGGATGAATACAGTGTGTATAGTCAGAATGGCAGTGGAGGAATACAGTGTGTATAGTCAGAATGACAGTGGGGGAATACAGTGTGTATAGTCAGAATGACAGTGGGGGAATACAGTGTGTATAGTCAGAAAGACAGTGGATGAATACAGTGTGTATAGTCAGAATGACAGTGGACGAATACAGTGTGTATAGTCAGAATGACAGTGGACGAATACAGTGTGTATAGTCAGAATGACAGTGGATGAATACAGTGTGTATAGTCAGAATGGCAGTGGATGAATACAGTGTGTATAGTCAGAATGGCAGTGGATGAATACAGTGTGTATAGTCAGAATGACAGTGGATGAATACAGTGTGTATAGTCAGAATGGCAGTGGAGGAATACAGTGTGTATAGTCAGAATGACAGTGGATGAATACAGTGTGTATAGTCAGAATGACAGTGGATGAATACAGTGTGTATAGTCAGAATGACAGTGGATGAATACAGTGTGTATAGTCAGAATGACAGTGGATGAATACAGTGTGTATAGTCAGAATGACAGTGGGTGAATACAGTGTGTATAGTCAGAATGGCAGTGGATGAATACAGTGTGTATAGTCAGAATGGCAGTGGATGAATACAGTGTGTATAGTCAGAATGGCAGTGGATGAATACAGTGTGTATAGTCAGAATGACAGTGGATGAATACAGTGTGTATAGTCAGAATGGCAGTGGATGAATACAGTGTGTATAGTCAGAATGGCAGTGGATGAATACAGTGTGTATAGTCAGAATGGCAGTGGATGAATACAGTGTGTATAGTCAGAATGGCAGTGGATGAATACAGTGTGTATAGTCAGAATGGCAGTGGATGAATACAGTGTGTATAGTCAGAATGGCAGTGGATGAATACAGTGTGTATAGTCAGAATGGCAGTGGAGGAATACAGTGTGTATAGTCAGAATGACAGTGGATGAATACAGTGTGTATAGTCAGAATGACAGTGGGTGAATACAGTGTGTATAGTCAGAATGACAGTGGGTGAATACAGTGTGTATAGTGAGAATGACAGTGGATGAATACAGTGTGTATAGTCAGAATGACAGTGGGTGAATACAGTGTGTTTAGTCAGAATGACAGTGGATGAATACAGTGTGTATAGTCAGAATGACAGTGGATGAATACAGTGTGTATAGTCAGAATGGCAGTGGATGAATACAGTGTGTATAGTCAGAATGACAGTGGATGAATACAGTGTGTATAGTCAGAATGACAGTGGAGGAATACAGTGTGTATAGTCAGAATGACAGTGGATGAATACAGTGTGTATAGTCAGAATGGCAGTGGATGAATACAGTGTGTATAGTCAGAATGGCAGTGGATGAATACAGTGTGTATAGTCAGAATGACAGTGGATGAATACAGTGTGTATAGTCAGAATGGCAGTGGATGAATACAGTGTGTATAGTCAGAATGACAGTGGATGAATACAGTGTGTATAGTCAGAATGACAGTGGATGAATACAGTGTGTATAGTCAGAATGACAGTGGATGAATACAGTGTGTATAGTCAGAATGACAGTGGATGAATACAGTGTGTATAGTCAGAATGACAGTGGGTGAATACAGTGTGTATAGTCAGAATGGCAGTGGATGAATACAGTGTGTATAGTCAGAATGGCAGTGGATGAATACAGTGTGTATAGTCAGAATGACAGTGGATGAATACAGTGTGTATAGTCAGAATGGCAGTGGATGAATACAGTGTGTATAGTCAGAATGACAGTGGATGAATACAGTGTGTATAGTCAGAATGACAGTGGAGGAATACAGTGTGTATAGTCAGAATGGCAGTGGATGAATACAGTGTGTATAGTCAGAATGACAGTGGATGAAAAGTGTGTATAGTCAGAATGACAGTGAAAGAATACAGTGTGTATAGTTTAGAATGTCAATGGATGAAAAGTGTGTATAGTTAGAATGTCAATGGATGAAAGTGTATATAGTTATAATGACAGTGGATGAATACAGTGTGTATAGTCAGAATGACAGTGGATGAATACAGTGTGTATAGTCAGAATGACAAATCAAATCAAATCAAATTTTATTAGTCACATACACATGGTTAGCAGATGTTAATGCGAGTGTAGCGAAATGCTTGTGCTTCTAGTTCCGACAATGCAGTAATAACAACAAGTAATCTAACCTAACAATTCCACAACTACTACTTTATACACGCAAGTGTAAAGGGATAAAGAATATGTACATAAAGATATATGAATGAGTGATGGTACAGAACGGCATAGGCAAGATGCAGTACATGGTATAGAGTACGGTATATACCTATGAGATGAGTACTGTAGGGTATGTAAACATAAAGTGGCATAGTATAAAGTGGCTAGTGGTCCATGTATTACATAAGATGGCAAGATGCAGTAGATGATATAGAGTACAGTATATACATATACATAAGAGATGTGTAATGTAGGGTATGTAAACATTATATTGGGTGGCATTGTTTAAAGTGGCTGGTGGTACGTTTTTACATAATTTCCATCAATTCCCATTTTTAAAGTGGCTGGAGTTGAGTCAGTATGTTGGCAGCGGCCGCTAAATGTTAGTGGTGGCTGTTTAACAGTCTGATGGCCTTGAGATAGAAGCTGTTTTTCAGTCTCTCGGTCCCTGCATTGATGCACCTGTACTGACCTCGCCTTCTGGATGATAGCGGGGTGAACAGGCAGTGGCTTGGGTGGTTGTTGTCCTTGATGATCTTTATGGCCTTCCTGTGACATCGGGTGGTGTAGGTGTCCTGGAGGGCAGGTAGTTTGCCCCGGGTGATGCGTTCTGCAGACCTCACTACCCTCTGGAGAGCCTTACGGTTGTGGGCGGAGCAGTTGCCGTACCAGGCGGTGATACAGCCCGAAAGGATGCTCTCGATTGTGCATCTGTAGAAGTTTGTGAGTGCTTTTGGTGACAAGCCGAATTTCTTCAGCCTCCTGAGGTTGGCAGTGGATGAATACAGTGTGTATAGTCAGAATGACAGTGGATGAATACAGTGTGTATAGTCAGAATGACAGTGGATGAATACAGTGTGTATAGTCAGAATGACAGTGGATGAATACAGTATGTATAGTCAGAATGACAGTGGATGAATACAGTGTGTATAGTCAGAATGGCAGTGGATGAATACAGTGTGTATAGTCAGAATGACAGTGGAGGAATACAGTGTGTATAGTCAGAATGACAGTGGATGAATACAGGGTGTATAGTCAGAATGGTAGTGGATGAATACAGTGTGTATAGTCAGAATGGCAGTGGATGAATACAGTGTGTATAGTCAGAATGACAGTGGATGAATACAGTGTGTATAGTCAGAATGACAGTGGATGAATACAGTGTGTATAGTCAGAATGACAGTGGATGAATACAGTGTGTATAGTTTAGAATGTCAATGGATGAAAAGTGTATATAGTTATAATGACAGTGGATGAAAAGTGTGTATAGTCAGAATGACAGTGGATGAATACAGTGTGTATAGTCAGAATGGCAGTGGATGAATACAGTGTGTATAGTCAGAATGACAGTGGAGGAATACAGTGTGTATAGTCAGAATGACAGTGGAGGAATACAGTGTGTATAGTCAGAATGACAGTGGATGAATACAGTGTGTATAGTCAGAATGACAGTGGAGGAATACAGTGTGTATAGTCAGAATGGCAGTGGATGAATACAGTGTGTATAGTCAGAATGGCAGTGGATGAATACAGTGTGTATAGTCAGAATGGCAGTGGATGAATACAGTGTGTATAGTCAGAATGACAGTGGAGGAATACAGTGTGTATAGTCAGAATGGCAGTGGATGAATACAGTGTGTATAGTCAGAATGGCAGTGGATGAATACAGTGTGTATAGTCAGAATGGCAGTGGAGGAATACAGTGTGTATAGTCAGAATGACAGTGGATGAATACAGTGTGTATAGTCAGAATGGCAGTGGGTGAATACAGTGTGTATAGTCAGAATGACAGTGGATGAATACAGTGTGTATAGTCAGAATGGCAGTGGATGAATACAGTGTGTATAGTCAGAATGACAGTGGATGAATACAGGGTGTATAGTCAGAATGACAGTGGATGAATACAGTGTGTATAGTCAGAATGGCAGTGGATGAATACAGTGTGTATAGTCAGAATGACAGTGGATGAATACAGTGTGTATAGTCAGAATGGCAGTGGATGAATACAGTGTGTATAGTTAGAATGACAGTGGATGAATACAGTGTGTATAGTTAGAATGTCAATGGATGAAAAGTGTGTATAGTTAGAATGAAAGTGGATGAAAAGTGTGTATAGTTTAGAATGTCAATGGATGAAAAGTGTATATAGTTATAATGACAGTGGATGAAAAGTGTGTATAGTCAGAATGACAGTGGATGAAAAGTGGGTATAGTTATATTGACAGTGGATGAATACAGTGTGTATAGTTTAGAATGTCAATGGATGAAAAGTGTGTATAGTTAGAATGTCAATGGATGAAAAGTGTGTATAGTTATAATGACAGTGGATGAATACAGTGTGTATAGTTTAGAATGTCAATGATGAAAAGTGTGTATAGTTTAGAATGTCAATGGATGAAAAGTGTGTATAGTTAGAATGACAGTGGATAAATAGTGTACGTATACTGTTGCTGCTGTGTGTGTGTGAGGCTGGGCCAGGGCCTCAGTGGGATGATGACACAGTAGAGCGTGACAGACACGGCTCCCAGCTCTGTCCCCTGCTGGGACACAGATCTGCTCCGTCATCCCAGGGCTGGCACTATAAACCTGCTCAGATGCCTGTGTGTGTGAGAGAGACAGAAAGGAGTGTCCCTGTGCTCTGAACATGAGACTGCTCCCTCATTATTTATGCCCCGGTAACCACTGTATTCCCGAATAACTGGACAACTGAACAGTTCTTCATCCACCGACAGTCTAACCCGTTCTTCAGCCACCGACAGTCTAACCCTTTTCTTCAGCCACCGACAGTCTAACCCGTTCTTCAGCCACCGACAGTCTAACCCGTTCTTCAGCCACCGACAGTCTAACCCTTTTCTTCAGCCACCGACAGTCTAACCCGTTCTTCAGCCACCGACAGTCTAACCCTTTTCTTCAGCCACCGACAGTCCAACCCGTTCTTCAGCCACCGACAGTCTAACCCGTTCTTCAGCCACCGACAGTCTAACCCGTTCTTCAGCCACCGACAGTCTAACCCGTTCTTCAGCCACCGACAGTCCAACCCGTTCTTCAGCCACCGACAGTCCAACCCGTTCTTCAGCCACCGACAGTCCAACCCGTTCTTCAGCCACCGACAGTCTAACCCGTTCTTCAGCCACCGACAGTCTAACCCGTTCTTCAGCCACCGACAGTCTAACCCGTTCTTCAGCCACCGACAGTCTAACCCTTTTCTTCAGCCACCGACAGTCTAACCCTTTTCTTCAGCCACCGACAGTCTAACCCATTCTTCAGCCACCGACAGTCTAACCCTTTTCTTCAGCCACCGACAGTCTAACCCTTTTCTTCAGCCACCGACAGTCTAACCCTTTTCTTCAGCCACCGACAGTCTAACCCTTTTCTTCAGCCACCGACAGTCTAACCCTTTTCTTCAGCCACCGACAGTCTAACCCTTTTCTTCAGCCACCGACAGTCTAACCTTTTTCTTCAGCCACCGACAGTCTAACCCGTTCTTCAGCCACCGACAGTCCAACCCGTTCTTCAGCCACCGACAGTCTAACCCTTTTCTTCAGCCACCGACAGTCTAACCCTTTTCTTCAGCCACCGACAGTCTAACCCGTTCTTCAGCCACCGACAGTCCAACCCGTTCTTCAGCCACCGACAGTCCAACCCGTTCTTCAGCCACCGACAGTCTAACCCGTTCTTCAGCCACCGACAGTCTAACCCGTTCTTCAGCCACCGACAGTCTAACCCTTTTCTTCAGCCACCGACAGTCTAACCCGTTCTTCAGCCACCGACAGTCTAACCCTTTTCTTCAGCCACCGACAGTCTAACCCTTTTCTTCAGCCACCGACAGTCTAACCTTTTTCTTCAGCCACCGACAGTCTAACCCGTTCTTCAGCCACCGACAGTCCAACCCGTTCTTCAGCCACCGACAGTCTAACCCTTTTCTTCAGCCACCGACAGTCTAACCCTTTTCTTCAGCCACCGACAGTCCAACCCTTTTCTTCAGCCACCGACAGTCTAACCCTTTTCTTCAGCCACCGACAGTCCAACCCTTTTCTTCAGCCACCAACAGTCTAACCCTTTTCTTCAGCCACCGACAGTCTAACCCGTTCTTCAGCCACCGACAGTCTAACCCTTTTCTTCAGCCACCGACAGTCCAACCCTTTTCTTCAGCCACCGACAGTCTAACCCTTTTCTTCAGCCACCGACAGTCCAACCCTTTTCTTCAGCCACCGACAGTCCAACCCTTTTCTTCAGCCACCGACAGTCTAACCCGTTCTTCAGCCACCGACAGTCTAACCCGTAGGCTTTAGCTTAAAAAGGTACTAAAGGAAAAGACACATCATACCGAACATCGGCCATGTGCAGTAGTTCACATGCTGGGTGGCGACGAACGTGGCAATTCAACAGGAATTAAAAAGAAAATAACGCTTGATGTTCTGTGGTTAGAGGCGATAAGACGGCTCCCCGCTAGCTCCGCTGTTAACCGTTCGTCTGCATGGTCTGCTATGTCCTTAAAAGAGGGAGCATATGAGTGTATATGTATTGAATCTATTTATGTTATGTTATGGCAGTATATGCTCATTCATTTCTGACCAAAACTTCATTATGGAGATGAATTGATTTAAAATGAGTGGGAAGCTGACCCCTGGCCTTTCTGTAGCAGCCAGTCTCCAACCATGAAGAACACAACACTGTGCTAAATCATCATTCAAACTTTATTGATAGTTTGTGTTAGAAAGCAGTCTCACAATCAGCCCTGTACAAACTTAGAAACACAAATTGAAGACCACACACTGGAACTGAGTGACAACAGGGACTGACAACCAAAGACCCCAGCCTTAAAACTGACCTTGCAAAGTGAGAGAGAAAGAGCGATGAAGAGAAAGAGGAAAACAGAAGGAGATGAGAGAGAAAGTGTGAGAAAGAAAGAAACATAACAATCCTTCACAGAAGGATATGCTTTAGGCCCTCTGGCAGCTGGGTAATTATGTCGCAAAGATCTCCATCATCACTTTCCAGAAAATGATATCTTTGTGTTGTTGTTGAAAGATGCAAGGTACTTCATGAGTCATTTCCACGCTTTGATACTCTGGTGTCTTTATTCGTGTGAAAACCAGATGTCGGGAACAGAGGTGTTCCAACTTTCTCAGGCTACGTGACCATTGCTGTGACGCAGGCTCTCTCTCGACAGGTAGAACAGTCCCATTTAGTTGCTTTAGGAGCTAATCTACACTGCTCTCAGTTGCAGAAAATCCTTTACATCTACTGCCGTTCAGAATACACTGTAGATAAGCTCAACCAATTAAGTATCAAAGTAAAATAGAAAAAATGAGAGGAAGATAAAAGCTGAAGAGGCAAAACGCAGTTTCGAGCAAAGACGCTGCCTGCTGATTGGCCGAGGGCCTTTAGCTGGAGGCTGTCGTCATGGAGAGGCAGACGTGGTAAAGCTCCACCCCTTTTCCAACCAGCTGCTAGAAAGCCACGCCTCTTCAGGGAGTGTTGGGCTGGGAGGTCTTCGAGGCAGCCAGCATGGCACGTACTTTGGCCATCAGATCCTGAAAAGGAGAAGGGGAGAGAGGGGGATGAGAGGAGAGATAGAAACAGACACACAAGGAGAGGGAGGGGAAACAGTGAGTGAGAGTGTGCCATATAAGAGACCAATAATGAGGACCAGAGGAAACGTCTTGATTAAGAAGCCTGCAGTCATATAATCTGGATCCAATACTGATGCACGCAAAATTGTCTACTCTCTCTGAGAGCCTTCCCCCACCATCACAATTCAACACAAACACAAATCGTCTTCCCTGCCTCTCCCTGGGGTTATCTTTCAACTAGGACAGCTTAATGTATTCCTGACTATTTATGACAGTGGGCTGTGGGACAGCTTCTCTCCTCCCTGCAACAGAAGGCCCTCAGATTCACTCCTTATTAGGTAAGCAGTCCCAATCTGAACACAATCCAACCCGCAGAATACACATCAAATAGGGGCGATAATCAAATCTTTCAGCGCCAGCCACTGAACAGGCCACTTGTCATAGAAGCTTCTCCTTGCTCAGGGGTGACGTGGGGCGTGTATTGCCTATTGCTATGTTTCCTCCTCTTCTCCGGCTGTTCTCTCCCTCCTCCCTCTCCTGTGGCTGACTGAGATATTGAGCCACAAAGTCAAATAAAGCCCTGCTCCATATCAGTCGTATCAGTCGCTCCATATCAGTCGTAAAACAAACTCCCGAGTGAGCAAGCAAGAGCACATGCATACGCACAGAGAGACAGAGGGCCACATCAGAGTGAAAGCAGTGGTGTTGGTCTGGGTCGTTGAGGGGAGTACAACCTGGGGAGCCACTGTTAAAACAGCGGGAAGGAGGTGCAGGACAACCTCAGCAATTTGAGACAGAGGGACAAACAAAAAGGCGTTATGAATAATGGAGTTAATGTTGGGGGTAAATGATGTGAGAGTGGGGCTTTAGACAGGGCTGGTCCTGAAGCCTCGAGGCTGGTTCTGAAGCCTCAGGGCTGGTCCTGAAGCCTCTACGTGTTTCTCTCTCAGGGGCGTCTAGCGCCTGACTCTGCGTACTGATGAGAGAGCTGTGTTTTAAGTATGTGTGAGTGTAAGAGAATGCGGGAAAGTGTGAAAGACATAAACGTACGAGTCAGAGAGAGTCTGAGAGAACATGTAAAGTATGTGCAAAAGACAGCAGGAAAGAGGGAGCCTGGCAATGTGGTTGGAAGGGGTACATAGAGTCCTCCAGGGGGATGTTTCTGACTCTGAGCACCTTGATCTTTGGCATCAGGAGAAAGAGGAGGGCTAAGCCTGGATCAAGTCCTGCTAAGCCTGGATAATGTCCTACTCTATACTACCCTACCCTGGTCCTGGCTAGCCATCAGCTCTTCTGTCAGCGTACTGTAATTAACAGCCCTAATCACACCGCTGACAAGCTGCTGTCACAACATGTCACGCGCACACACAAGATCACATCAGAATTAACATAGGTGTTTTGGAGATGGAGTGATTCGTGAAGCCCGACTCACACATGCAAAGTAAACACACGAAGACGGAAGCACACAGACGGTCACCCATGCACACTCCTAGCTGAGCCTGGCACTGAGACGGCCATTTCGGACGCAGACACGGTCTAAAAGGAGCATAGAGAGACCGTTCTCTGTAGAGGACCATCTCACCAACCGGCTCATTACCCAGAAGGAGAGCTCAGCCTCACAGCAACCACCTCTCACCTCCAGCAGCGCTGGGAGAATGAATGGGCTCCATGAGCAGAGAGAGAGGGAGAAAGGTTCATCACGAGCATGGGGATGAGTGAGTGAGTGAGAGAGGGCTGAGTGAGAGGAGGATCCCTCAGGAGTGGCAGTGAAAGCAGACAGAGCTGGCAGAGCAGGCAAGCCCTCGGAGGAGAATGAAAAGAAGAGAAGGAGATGAGGAGAGGCTCACATTACAGTATCAAGGACGAGAGGGGGACGAGTGGACTGGCTTCCAGAGCCTTGTGAACGAAAGAGAGAGGAAGGGACGCTGACACTTTAATCAGTGTGAAGTGTAAGGGGAGTGAGTATGGGAGCGGTGAGGGATATTGTATGTGATAGAGGGATCACAGATTGTGTGCCAGGGGTAAAAAGTGTGTGCGGCAGCGAGAGGTCCATCTGGTCAGTTTGTAATGAGGAACAGCTCCTCTTACATACATCGTGGCCCGTGGCCAGACAACAGAGTGGCTCCGCTCCAAATACCAGCTCACTCACTGGCAACTGTAGGCTGTTCACAGAGATGGGCTATAGCTGCAAGCAGGACCCCTCTGTCTCCGCTGCAGCCAAAACCCACTCACTTCATTTACACCATCAGAATCCCTCATTCACTACCGTCAGTCCATTTGGAGACGCAACTACACTGCAGTCATTCTCTTTGGACTCCATTCCTGGGTCTAACCTGGCTCCTCACTCCATCCAGTTGATCTGATCAAGGTCCACTCTGGAGGTTCCTGATTCGGTGTCCATTCTTGTATGAGTTACTGTGGTGTTTTCTATAGCTTCAGATGGTCTCTATTCTTTGCCAAGGTCATTGATTTTTACATGTCAAGGGTCGTTATCTATCCTCGGTCCATGTCCCATTCTCTCTACCGTTCCATTATTTCAATCTCTACAAGCCTGTATGTTAGTCTCTTCTAACTCTGACTGTCTGTCCATCTCTGTCAATACGTTTCTCGATCTCAACGACTGGCCGCCTCCACCAGTCAGTCAGGCCGCCTCTATCAGTCAGTCAGGCTGCCTCTATCCGTCAGTCAGGCCGCCTCCACCAGTCAGTCAGGCTGCCTCCACCAGTGTCTGTCTGGTCCTCTTCTGACTGCAGACCAGACTAATACCCTGTGAGGGAGGGACCACACTCTGATCTCTCTCTAAAAAACACAGCCCGTACCCAGCCATCCGTCATCTGTCACACAGTGCATTCAGCCAGCTTCCGTAATGAAGGAAAAACAGAGTTCAGAATTCACCCCAAAATGTTAATTCCAATGAACAAAAGTACATGACATTTGTTGAGTGCATCATCATGAACCAAAGTCATCACGCCGATGTGGCTGGCAGTTCATTAAGTGGCCAGGGACGACGTACGTACAGTATGTCTGAGCACAAAACTAATGTGGGCGTTCCAAACAGCAGTGCTGCTACTATGGTATTTTGGGCCCAAAAGAGATGGCTGGGGGATGTCAGCTTTACTTTCACTGTATGCCTCAGATCCTCCTCCAGAAAACTTCCCCACACAGAGCAGACCCAGGGAGGTTTCAACCGCTCTCTCCCATGCCCTCTTTTTTCTCCCTCCTCCCCTATTTTCACTATTTTGCCAGCAGCATACCACCCTGCATACCACTACTGGCTTGCTTCTGAAGCTAAGCAGGGTTGGTCCTGGTCAGGCCCTGGATGGGAGACCAGATGCTGCTGGAAGTGGTGTTGGCGGGCCAGTAGGAGGCACTCTTTCCTCTGGTCTAAAAAATATCCCAATGCCCCAGGGCAGTGATTGGGGACACTGCCCTGTGTAGGGTGCCGTCTTTCGGATGGGACGTTAAACGGGTGTCCTGACTCTCTGAGGTCATTAAAGATCCCATGGCACTTATCGTAAGAGTAGGGGTGTTAACCCCGGTGTCCTGGCTAAATTCCCAATCTGGCCCTCAAACCATCATGGTCACCTAATAATCCCCAGTTTACAATTGGCTCATTCATCCCCCTCCTCTCCCCTGTAACTATTCCCCAGGTCGTTGCTGCAAATGAGAACGTGTTCTCAGTCAACTTACCTGGTAAAATAACGGTAAAAAAATAATAATATGTTCTTCCCCTAACCCACTCATATGACCTATGCATCTCTCTCTCTCTCCCGTTCTCTCTCCCCTCCCCCCTCCTGGGTGTCCACAATACACAGGCCACTCTGACTCCACGAGGGCTGCGCTCCATGTAAGGCTCGTCTCTCTCTGACTCCCTATGGAGGTGCCCCTCCTGGGCCAACTGGCTGGCTTTATGAGGGGTTGGTGACAGCATAGAGTCGACCTAGTGGCGTGCTCCGGCATCAGTAGAGAGAAGGGCCCCGTCTCGATAAAGTCCTACTCTGTCCTTGTCCTGGCTAGCCATCAGCTCTCCAGTCAGCGTACTGTAATGAACAGCACAACCCCCCCGTAAATCACACCGCTGACACGCTGACATGTCGCTCATCACCTCAAACACACACACAAAGACACACACCACATCACCCTTCTTACACATCACATCAGAGTTAACAGGGGTGTTTTGGGGATGGAGTGATTAGTGACCGCCGACTCAAACAAGCGAAGGAAAACACACAGGAAGAGAAAATCCACACAGGAAAACACACAGGAAGAGAAAATCCACACAGGAAAACACACGCAAGCACACACACGGTCCCCAATGCACACTCCTAGCTGAGCCTGGCACTGAGTAGAGGCTCAAATTCTTATGAGCACTCATGAGTGCTGATCCACACAGGGCATGAACGCAGCATTCCCCCCGGCAGACAGGGCTGGTTCTAATCAGAAGGCTGTGAGATGGTCTCTCTCTCTATCAGACCCAGCAGGGTCCTCATGAGTCAGGACTGATGCAGAACATCAGATGGAGAGAGGACAGGGGCTCGAACCTCTAAAGTGGTTCTGCTAAGGCATTGCTTTGTGATATGTGCCAAGACAGACATTCGTGCAATTGGAGAACGAATGCTCTCACAGCCTGAAAGTAAGACATGGAATAAACCATAGAGCAAACGTGAGGACTCCATATGGCTTGATCAGCGTATTTATTAAGTGGTACAACAGGTGTGAGGTGGATAAAAGATCCCGCCCGAGGAAGCAGCGTTTCAACATGAAGTTGAAACACATGGGTCTGCACACCCCCTGCTGTTATTTAAGCTTTTAAGTGATTTCAAACCTACGCTGATAAAACTCTACAGATCTCTCTAATGGTCTCCTTTACAGTATGCTTTCACCCATAGACTACCAATATAACAAACTCCCTGTTCCTGACTCATAGCCCAGTTGCTGAACAGGAAGTGTGATCCTACCCAGAGACAGGACCCCTCTCTCTCTCTCCAACTCAACAGCCTGCCAATGGACTGACTAGTGGAGGGGGGGGGGGATTGCGCAATATGAGCATATGTCAAAGTCAGGACTTTTGGGGAAGAGTTGATCCTCTTCTTCGCTCTCGTGGAGATTAACGCCTCCGTCATGTAAACTAGCTCGCCTTGGCTGTCAGCTGCTGCTGCGGCACAGAGACAGGAGAAAAGTGAGAGCGAGACAGCCAAAAACACCAGGACAGGGAGCGAAAAACAAACAAATAAAAACGCCCACGTGCACTTCAATGACCACAGAGGAGGGATGCCAAATGTGACCCGAGGGCAGAGATCAGCTGCTCTGAGCCCACAGAGCTGGACAATGGAAACATGTAATCGCTGCTGGGATCAGCGTACTGAAATCTCAGAGCAGTGTGTTCTGTATAATGCACGAGAGCTGGACTGTCCTTGGAACCACAGCCCCAATACGTGTGTCTCAGCGAACAATGAGCGGATTCTGAACCACTGTGCTTTGTGCTTTTCCCTTCATGGTCATAATGAATAAGATTATATGGACAGATGGGTCCTCATCCTCGATCAGCACTCATAGTCTGAAAAACTTAGTGAATATGGGCCCATGTTAACATTCCTACAGTGAGAGAGTGAAGAAGAGGTAGGTATGGGCCCATGTTAACATTCCTACAGTGAGTGAGTGAATAAGAGGTATGTATGGGCCCATGTTAACATTCCTACAGTGAGAGAGTGAAGAAGAGGTAGGTATGGGCCCATGATAACATTCCTACAGTGAGAGAGTGAAGAAGAGGTAGGTATGGGCCCATGTTAACATTCCTACAGTGAGAGAGTGAAGAAGAGGTAGGTATGGGCCCATGATAACATTCCTACAGTGAGAGAGTGAAGAAGAGGTAGGTATGGGCCCATGTTAACATTCCTACAGTGAGATAGTGAAGAAGAGGTAGGTATGGGCCCATGATAACATTCCTACAGTGAGAGAGTGAAGAAGAGGTAGGTATGGGCCCTTGTTAACGTACGTAGAGTGAGATAGTGAAGAAGAGGTAGGTATGGGCCCATGATAAAATTCCTACAGTGAGATAGTGAAGAAGAGGTAGGTATGGGCCCATGATAACGTACGTAGAGTGAGATAGTGAAGAAGAGGTAGGTATGGGCCCATGATAACGTACATACAGTGAGATAGTGAAGAAGAGGTAGGTATGGGCCCATGATAACGTACATACAGTGAGATAGTGAAGAAGAGGTAGGTATGGGCCCATGATAACGTACATACAGTGAGATAGTGAAGAAGAGGTAGGTATGGGCCCATGATAACGTACATACAGTGAGATAGTGAAGAAGAGGTAGGTATGGGCCCATGATAACGTACATACAGTGAGATAGTGAAGAAGAGGTAGGTATGGGCCCATGATAACGTACATACAGTGAGATAGTGAAGAAGAGGTAGGTATGGGCCCATGATAACGTACATACAGTGAGATAGTGAAGAAGAGGTAGGTATGGGCCCATGATAACGTACATACAGTGAGATAGTGAAGAAGAGGTAGGTATGGGCCCATGATAACGTACATACAGTGAGATAGTGAAGAAGAGGTAGGTATGGGCCCATGATAACGTACATACAGTGAGATAGTGAAGAAGAGGTAGGTATGGGCCCATGATAACGTACATACAGTGAGAGAGTGAAGAAGAGGTAGGTATGGGCCCATGATTTTATTTTTATTTTATTTTACCTTTATTAAACTAGGCAAGTCAGTTAAGAACAAATTCTTATTTTCAATGACGGCCTAGGAACAGTGGGTTAACTGCCTGTTCAGGGGCAGAACGACAGATTTGTACCTTGTCAGCTCGGGGATTTGAACTTGCAACCTTTCGGTTACTAGTCCAACGCTCTAACCACTAGGCTACCCTGCCGCCCCATGATAACGTACATACAGTGAGAGTGTGAAGAAGAGGTAGGTATGGGCCCATGTTAACATTCCTACAGTGAGAGAGTGAAGAAGAGGTAGGTATGGGCCCATGATAACATTCCTACAGTGAGAGAGTGAAGAAGAGGTAGGTATGGGCCCATGATAACGTACATACAGTGAGATAGTGAAGAAGAGGTAGGTATGGGCCCATGATAACGTACATACAGTGAGAGAGTGAAGAAGAGGTAGGTATGGGCCCATGTTAACGTACGTAGAGTGAGATAGTGAAGAAGAGGTAGGTATGGGCCCATGATAACGTACATACAGTGAGAGAGTGAAGAAGAGGTAGGTATGGGCCCATGATAATGTACATACAGTGAGAGAGTGAAGAAGAGGTAGGTATGGGCCCATGTTAACGTACGTAGAGTGAGATAGTGAAGAAGAGGTAGGTATGGGCCCATGATAACGTACATACAGTGAGAGAGTGAAGAAGAGGTAGGTATGGGCCCATGATAACGTACATACAGTGAGAGAGTGAAGAAGAGGTAGGTATGGGCCCATGATAACGTATGTAGAGTGAGATAGTGAAGAAGAGGTAGGTATGGGCCCATGATAACGTACATACAGTGAGAGAGTGAAGAAGAGGTAGGTATGGGCCCATGATAACGTACATACAGTGAGAGAGTGAAGAAGAGGTAGGTATGGGCCCATGTTAACGTACGTAGAGTGAGATAGTGAAGAAGAGGTAGGTATGGGCCCATGATAACGTACATACAGTGAGAGAGTGAAGAAGAGGTAGGTATGGGCCCATGATAACGTACATACAGTGAGAGAGTGAAGAAGAGGTAGGTATGGGCCCATGTTAACGTACGTAGAGTGAGATAGTGAAGAAGAGGTAGGTATGGGCCCATGATAACGTACATACAGTGAGAGAGTGAAAAAGAGGTAGGTATGGGCCCATGATAACGTACATACAGTGAGAGAGTGAAGAAGAGGTAGGTATGGGCCCATGTTAACGTACGTAGAGTGAGATAGTGAAGAAGAGGTAGGTATGGGCCCATGATAACGTACATACAGTGAGAGAGTGAAGAAGAGGTAGGTATGGGCCCATGTTAACGTACATACAGTGAGAGAGTGAAGAAGAGGTAGGTAGGTACCTGAGTGATTTTAGACTGCATGGAGGAGACGATGGCTGTGGACACTTGTTTCTCTTTTTCCTGCGATCCGTCCCTGAAAAGAGAGAGAGAGAGAGAGAGAGGGAGAGCGCGAAGGTGGGGGAGAGAGAAAGATAGATGAGAGAGAGAGAGATAGGGAGAGATGAGACAGAAAGAGAAGGTGGGGGAGAGAGACAGATAGGGAGAGATGGAGATAGAAAGAGAAGGTGGGGGAGAGAGATAGGGAGAGAAAGTGGGGGAGAGAGAGATAGGGAGAGAAAGAGAAGGTGGGAGAGAGAGAGAGGGGCAAAGAGAGAGAGAAGGTGGGGGGAGAGAGAAAGAGAGAGAGAGAGAGCGATAGGGAGTGATGGAGAAAGAAAGAGAAGGTGGGGGAGAGAGATAGGGAGAGAAAGTGGGGGAGAGAGAGATAGGGAGAGAAAGAGAAGGTGGGAGAGAGAGAGAGGGGCAAAGAGAGAGAGAAGGTGGGGGGAGAGAGAAAGAGAGAGAGAGAGAGAGAGAGCGATAGGGAGTGATGGAGAAAGAAAGAGAAGGTGGGGGAGAGAGATAGGGAGAGAAAGTGGGGGAGAGATAGGTAGAGAAAGTGGGGGAGAGAGCGATAGGGAGAGATTTAGAGAGAAAGAGAAGGTGGGGGGAGAGAGAAAGAGAAGGTAGGGGGAGAGAGATAGGGAGAGATGGAGAGAGAAAGAGAAGGGTGGGAGAGAGATATAGGGAGAGATGGAGAGAGAGAGAGAGAGAGAGATGGAGAGAGAAGGTGGGGAGAGAGAGAGAGACAGATGGAGAGGGAAAGAGAAGGTGGGGGAGAGAGAGATAGGGAGAGATGGAGAGAGAAAGAGAAGGTGGGGGAGAGAGATAGGGAGAGATGGATGAAAGAGAGAGGATGTGTATATGAAAGGTCTTTATACAATATTCATGGGAACTGCTTGCTGAGTGCTGTAAAACTGGACAGACAAGCAGAAAGAGAAAGAGAGAGAGTGTAGGGAGAGAGAGACCCTTTCTCAAGAAACAGAAGTTGCTCATCAAAGTTCCACTCGTCGGAACACACATGACAAGAACAGCCGAAAAACGAATAAATAAATCACAAGAGCAGCCGGAGCTCCATGCAACTTCCAATAGAATGACCATGCAAAAAAAATGTGTTTTCCAATATCCCCTCAGAGAAGTTTTATTCATATTCAAATGAAAATAATTTAGGATACAAAAGATATCTCCTCCCCCAATCTGAGCAGACGTGATTCTGTGCTTCCACACATGTTATGTTCCATTCAACAGGTCAGTCATGTTGGCCAAACCAGTCCATCCTTCAGCTTCAGAACGCTCTGCTTATGTTCCAAATGGCCCCAGTTCCCTACATAGTGCACTACTTTACCCTAACATACATCCCAAATGGCCCCAGTTCCCTACGTAGTGCACTACTTTACCCTAACATACATCCCAAATGGCACCTTATTCCATACATAGTGCACTACTTTAGACCAGAGCTTTACGGGCCCTGGTCAAAAGAAGTGCACTAAACAGGGAATAGGGTGCCATTTGCGACGCAGATAATGCAAGGAACACGACTGCAAAACACTTGTGGAAACAAGAAAAAAAAAATATCAATCTGGTTAATCAGCTTTGATAAATCCTATTATTTCTTATGGGACAGTTTGATAGCCTTGTTTGTCTGTAGAAAGTATAATATTTCACAGATTATTTCTCATTCTGGGGTACAGGTGAGTGTGTATGCCATCTGGCAAACTCAACAGCGCCATTGATTCACAACATTATATGTTCGGTCAGGTGTTTCATTTGATTCGCCAAAGGAGACAGCTAGCATTACTGGGTTCCGACATTACAGACAAAACACTTGACAATGTACATACATTTATGGGTGGCCTACATTAGCATGGCCTGCATTGAATGATATGAAAGATTCCTGGTCAGGTGCTACTGTCGAATAACACATGTTCAACCAAAGCACTTCAGTGTAGCACGCCGTGTCCTTCCTCCCTTCCCAGATGTAGTGTATAAACAGCCTGGTGAGGTGGGGTGCTTTACCTGGAGAGGCTGGAAGTGGGGCTGGTGGGAGGGGAGGCGCTGGGGGACTTCTTGGCTCCTCTAGGGTACGAGGAGGGGGAACAGGAAGAGCCCTTGGTTGGGAGCTTGCCCTTAGAACTCTTCCTCTTCCTCTTCTCATGAGGGGACCTGGGAGGGAGGGAGGGAGACAGGGAGGAAGAGAGGGATAGAGAGATACACTGAGTATTGGGACAGTGACAAATGTTTTGGATCTGTACTCCAGCACTTTGTATTTGAAAAGATACAATGACCATGGGGTTAAAGTGCAGACTGTCATCTTTAATTTGAGGGTATTTTCATCCATATTGGGTGAACCATTTAGAAATTACAGCACTTATTGTATAACGACGCGTGAGAAAGTTAGAGGCACAAATATCATTACATTACGCACAAATATCAGTGTCACTGTCACAATACATTTGGAGCTCACGGTACACGGTGAAATTGCCCCGAACCCTTTCAGGAAGTAATGGATTGAGTGATACAGAGAGACAGTGAGTGAGGAGGCCTATAGCACTCACAGGGCTGCTGTGGCTCAAACTGCTACAGTGAATACAGAAATGCCATTTCCTCACAGCATTGACCCACTGTTTCCATGGTTTCACCGTTACAAGATTTTCCACGGATCCCAGCAGCCCTACCTGGATCTGGAGTGCCTCCTGGGTAGAGCGGGGCTGATGCCAACGCGATAGGCGGCAGTGCCGTAGCGCTCCCTCTCCTCACGTCTCCTCTCGGACGAGTGAGCCCTTCTGTCCCTCCTCCCAGGGGACTTGGAGCGAGACCTGCAGACAGACACAGGGCGTGAGAGATGAATATGAACACAGAGATGGGAGAGAGAGAGTGGTGAGAAGAGGGGAAGGAGAGAGGTGGGAAGAGGGGACACAGAGAGAGAAGGAAGGAGAGAGGTGGGAAGAGAGGACAGAGAGAGAGAAGGAAGGAGAGAGGTGGAAAGAGGGGACAGAGAGAGAAGGAAGGAGAGAGGTGGAAAGAGAGGACACACAGAGAGAGAAGGAAGGAGAGAGGTGGGAAGAGGGGACACAGAGAGAGAAGGAAGGAGAGAGGTGGAAAGAGGAGACAGAGAGAGAAGGAAGGAGAGAGGTGGGAAGAGGGGACAGAGAGAGAGAAGGAAGGAGAGAGGTGGGAAGAGGGGACAGAGAGAGAGAAGGAAGGAGAGAGGTGGGAAGAGGGGACACAGAGAGAGAAGGAAGGAGAAAGAGGGGACAGAGAGAGAAGGAAGGAGAGAGGTGGAAAGAGGGGACACAGAGAGAGAAGGAAGGAGAGAGGTGAGAAGAGGGGACAGAGAGAGAGAAGGAAGGAGAGAGGTGGAAAGAGGGGACACAGAGAGAGAAGGAAGGAGAGAGGTGGAAAGAGGGGACAGAGAGAGAAGGAAGGAGAGAGGTGGAAAGAGGGGACACAGAGAGAGAAGGAAGGAGAGGGGTGGGAAGAGAGGACACAGAGAGAGAGAAGGAAGGAGAGAGGTGAGAAGAGAGGACACAGAGAGAGAGAAGGAAGGAGAGAGGTGGGAAGAGAGGACACAGAGAGAGAGAAGGAAGGAGAGAGGTGAGAAGAGGGGACAGAGAGAGAAGGAAGGAGAGAGGTGGAAAGAGGGGACACAGAGAGAAGGAAGGAGAGAGGTGAGAAGAGGGGACAGAGAGAGAAGGAAGGAGAGAGGTGGAAAGAGGGGACAGAGAGAGAAGGAAGGAGAGAGGTGAGAAGAGGGGACACAGAGAGAGAAGGAAGGAGAGGTGAGAAGAGGGGACAAAGAGAGAAGGAAGGAGAGAGGTGGGAAGAGGGGACAGAGAGAGGTGGAAAGAGGGGACACAGAGAGAGAAGGAAGGAGAGAGGTGAGAAGAGGGGACAGAGAGAGAAGGAAGGAGAGAGGTGGGAAAAGGGGACAGAGAGAGAAGGAAGGAGAGAGGTGGGAAGAGGGGACACAGAGAGAGAGAAGGAAGGAGAGAGGTGAGAAGAGAGGACAGAGAGAGAAGGAAGGAGAGAGGTGGGAAAAGGGGACAGAGAGAGAAGGAAGGAGAGAGGTGAGAAGAGAGGACAGAGAGAGAAGGAAGGAGAGAGGTGAGAAGAGAGGACAGAGAGAGAAGGAAGGAGAGAGGTGGGAAAAGGGGACAGAGCGAGAGAAGGAAGGAGAGGTGAGAAGAGGGGATAGAGAGAGAAGGAAGGAGAGGTGAGAAGAGGGGACAGAGAGAGAAGGAAGGAGAAAGGTGGAAAGAGGACACAGAGAGAGAAGGAAGGAGTGAGGTGGGAAGAGGGGACAGAGAGAGAAGGAAGGAGAGAGGTGAGAAGAGGGGACACAGAGAGAGAAGGAAGGAGAGGGGTGGGAAGAAGGGACAGAGAGAGAGAAGGAAGGGGAGAGGTGGAAAGAGGGGACAGAGAGAGAGAAGGAAGGAGAGAGGTGGGAAGAGGGGACAGAGAGAGAAGGAAGGAGAGAGGTGGGAAGAGGGGACACAGAGAGAGAAGGAGGGAGAGAGGGGAGAAGAGGGGACACAGAGAGGATAGAGAGAGAAGGAAGGAGAGGTGAGAAGAGGGGACAGAGAGAGAAGGAAGGAGAGGTGAGAAGAGGGAACAGAGAGAGAGGAGAGGATCAGACTGCTGGAGGAGAGGTTGAGGGGGATGGCATGTGACAGAGAACAACCCACTAGGGAGGTGGCCATCCCCACAGAGACGCCAGCAGAACAGCCCACCTCAGCACCCTACAAAAGTCTCGACACCACAGCAGAACAGTCCACACCAGACCCTGACCATAGAAACGACATCACAACAGAACAGACAAAAGAAAAACCCCAAGCCCAGCAGCTCTCACCCCCTCTGAGCACCCCCCCTGTCAGCCACCCTGATAGCCCTCCTGACAACCCCCCCACACCCACTGAGGACAAACACAAGACACAGATTGTCCTTCTTATGGACTCAAATGGGAAATATATAGAAGAAAAAATACTTTTTCCCAAACACAGTGTGTCTAAACTCTGGTGTCCAAACACCCAGCGCGCCCTAGACCTTCTGTCTGAGGACAAACTAGGCTCACCTAGCCACATAATAATACACACAGGCACAAACGACCTGAGAGCACAGCAGGAAAGGGTGGCCACAGCACTGAAGGGAGTGATTGAAAAAGCTTCTTCTACTTTCCCCAACGCACAAGTGGTTATCTCCACCCTGCTACCACGAAAAGACTTCCACCCTGCTACAATACAGCGGGTAAACGCAAGCATTTCCCGTGACTGTGCCTCAAAACCAAATGTTTTTCTGGCACACCACTCCACCCTGGACTTGAACAGCCTCTATGACCAGGTCCACCTCTACAAGGCAGCAGTGCCCACCTTTGCCCGGACTCTAAAGGACATCGCTCTCAAACGAAGCCCCAACACTTCACACAGGAGCAACAGATCAATAGACACCCCACCCAGACCAGCGAGACACCCTCCAAGACCTCCAGGACCCCCCCCTGGACCTACACACCCCCCCCACATCAACAATGCCCACACCCAATTTAGGCCCCCTCAGATCAGACCCATGCCACTCCTGCCCACCCCATGCACCCCACCCCCGCAAAGAGGGCATCAACATGGAAGTCACACATACGCCCAGGTAGTGAGCGGGCAAACAGGCCCAACCCCCACTCTTACACTCGCCCAAGCCAACGGCATGTACCAGATGCTCAGCAGGCTCTGCTCACACTTCCTGGCCTGAGGCCAAACCCCGACCAACAACATTGGACACTTTATGGAACAAAAAGCCTTCACTATATCATCCTGGAATATCCAAGGTCTGAGGTCATCTGCCTTTGGCCTAAAGAGCAGGAACCCGGACTTCACCAAAGAAATCGGTAATGCAGACATTGTCATCCTGCAAGAAACCTGGTACAGAGGAGACGGACCCACTGGTTGCCCTCTAGGTTACAGAGAGCTGGTAGTCCCATCCACCAAACTACCAGGTGTGAAACAGGGAAGGGACTCTGGGGGAATGCTAATTTGGTATAGAGCAGACCTAACTCACTCCATTAAATTAATCAAAACAGGAACATTTTACATTTGGCTAGAAATTCAAAAGGAAATTATCTTAACAGAGAAAAATGTCCTCCTGTGTGGTACCTATATCCCCCCACTAGAATCCCCATACTTTAATGAAGACAGCTTCTCCATCCTGGAGGGGGAAATCAATAATTTCCAGGCCCAGGGACATGTATTAGTCTGTGGCGACCTAAATGCCAGAACTGGACAGGAACCTGACACCCTCAGCACACTGGGGGACAAACACCTACCTGGAGGTGACAGCATTCCCTCCCCCATATGCCCACCTAGGCACAACTATGACAACATAACCAACAAAAACGGGTCACAACTCCTGCAGCTCTGTCGCACGCTGGGTATGTACATAGTCAATGGTAGGCTTCGAGGGGACTCTTATGGTAGGTACACCTATAGCTCATCTCTTGGCAGTAGCACTGTAGACTACTTTATCACTGACCTCAACCCAGAGTCTCTCAGAGCGTTCACAGTCAGCCCACTGACACCCCTATCAGACCACAGCAAAATCACAGTCTACTTGAACAGAGCAATACTCAATCATGAGGCATCAAAGCCAAAGGAACTGAGTAACATTAAGAAATGCTATAGATGGAAGGAATGCAGTTTGGAAACCTACCAAAAAACAATTAGGCAACAGCAAATTCAATCCCTTTTAGACAACTTCCTGGGTAAAACGTTCCACTGCAATAGTGAAGGTGTAAACTTAGCAGTAGAAAATCTTAACAGTATATTTGACCTCTCAGCTTCCCTATCAAATCTAAAAATCTCAAATAGAAAACCGAAGAAAATGAACAACAATGACAAATGGTTTGATAAAGAATGCAAAAATCTAAGAAATAAATTGAGAAACCTGTCCAACCAAAAACATAGAGACCCGGAAAACCTGAGTCTACGCCTTCACTATGGTGAATCACTAAAACAATACAGAAATACACTACGGAAAAAAAAGGAACAGCACGTCAGAAATCAGCTCAATGTAATTGAAGAATCCATAGACTCTAACCAATTCTGGGAAAATTGGAAAACACTAAACAAACAACAACACGAAGAATTATCTATCCAAAATGGAGATGTATGGGTAAACCACTTCTCCAATCTTTTTGGCTCTATAACAAAGAATAAAGAGCAAAAACATATACATGATCAAATCCAAATCCTAGAATCAACTATTAAAGACTACCAGAACCCACTGGATTCTCCAATTACCTTGAATGAGTTACAGGACAAAATAAAAACCCTCCAACCCAAAAAGGCCTGTGGTGTTGATGGTATCCTTAATGAAATGATCAAATATACAGACAACAAATTCCAATTGGCTATATTAAAACTCTTTAACATCGTCCTTAGCTCTGGCATCTTCCCCAATATTTGGAACCAAGGACTGATCACCCCAATCCACAAAAGTGGAGACAAATTTGACCCCAATAACTACCGTGGAATATGCGTCAACAGTAACCTTGGGAAAATACTCTGCATTATCATTAACAGCAGACTCGTACATTTCCTCAATGAAAACAATGTACTGAGCAAATGTCAAATTGGCTTTTTACCAAATTACCGTACAACAGACCATGTATTCACCCTACACACCCTAATTGACAACCAAACAAACCAAAACAAAGGCAAAGTCTTCTCATGCTTTGTTGATTTCAAAAAAGCCTTTGACTCAATTTGGCATGAGGGTCTGCTATACAAATTGATGGAAAGTGGTGTTGGGGGTAAAACATACGACATCATAAAATCCATGTACACAAACAACAAGTGTGCGGTTAAAATTGGCAAAAAACACACACATTTCTTCACACAGGGTCGTGGGGTGAGACAGGGATGCAGCTTAAGCCCCACCCTCTTCAACATATATATCAACGAATTGGCGCGGGCACTAGAACAGTCTGCAGCACCCGGTCTCACCCTACTAGAATCCGAAGTCAAATGTCTACTGTTTGCTGATGATCTGGTGCTTCTGTCACCAACCAAGGAGGGCCTACAGCAGCACCTAGATCTTCTGCACAGATTCTGTCAGACCTGGGCCCTGACAGTAAATCTCAGTAAGACCAAAATAATGGTGTTCCAAAAAAGGTCCAGTCGCCAGGACCACAAATTCCATCTAGACACCGTTGCCCTAGAGCACACAAAAAACTATACATACCTCGGCCTAAACATCAGCACCACAGGTAGCTTCCACAGAGCTGTGAACGATCTGAGAGACAAGGCAAGAAGGGCATTCTATGCCATCAAAAGGAACATAAATTTCAACATACCAATTAGGATCTGGCTAAAAATACTTGAATCAGTCATAGAGCCCATTGCCCTTTATGGTTGTGAGGTCTGGGGTCCGCTCACCAACCAAGATTTCACAAAATGGGACAAACACCAAATTGAGACTCTGCATGCAGAATTCTGCAAAAATATCCTCCGTGTACAACGTAGAACACCAAATAATGCATGCAGAGCAGAATTAGGCCGATACCCACTAATTATCAAAATCCAGAAAAGAGCCGTTAAATTCTACAACCACCTAAAAGGAAGCGATTCCCAAACCTCCATAACAAAGCCATCACCTACAGAGAGATGAACCT
This sequence comes from Salvelinus fontinalis, assembly GCF_029448725.1. Taxonomy (NCBI): domain Eukaryota; kingdom Metazoa; phylum Chordata; class Actinopteri; order Salmoniformes; family Salmonidae; genus Salvelinus; species Salvelinus fontinalis. The sequence continues at coordinate 25,638,581 of NC_074674.1, forward strand.
GGAGAAGAGTCCCCTAAGCAAGCTGGTCCTAGGGCTCTGTTCACAAACACACCCCACAGAGCCCCAGGACAACAGCACAATTAGACCCAACCAAATCATGAGAAAACAAAAAGATAATTACTTGACACATTGGAAAGAATTAACAAAAAAACAGAGCAAACTAGAATGCTATTTGGCCCTAAACAGAGAGTATACAGTGGCAGAATACCTAACCACTGTGACGGACCCAAACTTAAGGAAAGCTTTGACTATGTACAGACTCAGTGAGCATAGCCTTGCTATTGAGAAAGGCCGCCGTAGGCAGACATGGCTCTCAAGAGAAGACAGGCTATGTGCTCACTGCCCACAAAATGAGGTGGAAACTGAGCTGCACTTCCTAACCTCCTGTCCAATGTATGACCATATTAGAGAGACATATTTCCCTCAGATTACACAGATCCACAAAGAATTCGAAAACAAATCCAATTTTGATAAACTCCCATATCTACTGGGTGAAATTCCACAGTGTGCCATCACAGCAGCAAGATTTGTGACCTGTTGCCACCAGAAAAGGGCAACCAGTGAAGAACAAACACCATTGTAAATACAACCCATATTTATGTTTATTTATTTTAACTTGTGTGCTTTAACCATTTGTACATTGTTACAACACTGCATATATATAATATGACATTTGTAATGTCTTTATTGTTTTGAAACTTCTGTATGTGTAATGTTTACTGTTCATTTTTATTGTTTATTTGACTTTTGTATATTATCTACCTCACTTGCTTTGGCAATGTTAACACATGTTTCCCATGCCAATAAAGCCCCTTGAATTGAATTGAATTGAATTGAGAGAAGGAAGGAGAGAGGTGGGAAGAGGGGACAGAGAGAGAAGGAAGGAGAGAGGTGAGAAGAGGGGACAGAGAGAGAAGGAAGGAGAGAGGTGGGAAGAGGGGACACAGAGAGAAGGAAGGAGAGAGGTGGGAAGAGGGGACAGAGAGAGAGAAGGAAGGAGAGAGGTGGGAAGAGGGGACAGAGAGAGAAGGAAGGAGAGAGGTGGGAAGAGGGGACACAGAGAGAGAAAGAAGGAGAGAGGTGGGAAGAGGGGACAGAGAGAGAGAAGGAAGGAGAGAGGTGGAAAGAGGGGACAGAGAGAGAAGGAAAGAGAGGTGAGAAGAGGGGACAGAGAGAGAAGGAAGGAGAGGTGAAAAGAGGGGACACAGAGAGAGAAGGAAGGAGAGGTGAGAAGAGGGGACAGAGAGAGAAGGAAGGAGAGAGGTGGGAAGAGGGGACAGAGAGAGAAGGAAGGAGAGAGGTGAGAAGAGGGGACACAGAGAGAGAGAAGGAAGGAGAGAGGTGGGAAGAGGGGACAGAGAGAGAAGGAAGGAGAGAGAGGAGAAGAGGGGACACAGAGAGAGAGAAGGAAGGAGAGAGGTGGGAAGAGGACACAGAGAGAGAAGGAAGGAGAGAGGTGGAAAGAGGGGACACAGAGAGAAGGAAGGAGAGAGGTGAGAAGAGGGGACACAGAGAGAGAGAAGGAAGGAGAGAGGTGGGAAGAGGGGACAGAGAGAGAAGGAAGGAGAGAGGTGGAAAGAGGGGACAGAGAGAGAAGGAAGGAGAGAGGTGAGAAGAGGGGACACAGAGAGAGAGAAGGAAGGAGAGAGGTGGGAAGAGGGGACAGAGAGAGAAGGAAGGAGAGGGTGAGAAGAGGGGACAGAGAGAGAAGGAAGGAGAGAGGTGGAAAGAGGGGACAGAGAGAGAAGGAAGGAGAGAGGTGGAAAGAGGGGACAGAGAGAGAAGGAAGGAGAGGTGGAAAGAGGGGACAGAGAGAGAAGGAAGGAGAGAGGTGAGAAGAGGGGACAGAGAGAGAGAAGGAAGGAGAGAGGTGGGAAGAGGGGACAGAGAGAGAAGGAAGGAGAGGTGGGAAGAGGGGACACAGAGAGAAGGAAGGAGAGAGGTGAGAAGAGGGGACAGAGAGAGAAGGAAGGAGAGAGGTGGAAAGAGGGGACAGAGAGAGAAGGAAGGAGAGAGGTGGAAAGAGGAGACAGAGAGAGAGAAGGAAGGAGAGAGGTGGGAAGAGGGGACAGAGAGAGAAGGAAGGAGAGAGGTGAGAAGAGGGGACAGAGAGAGAAGGAAGGAGAGAGGTGAGAAGAGGGGACACAGAGAGAAGGAAGGAGAGAGGTGAGAAGAGAGGACACACAGAGAGAGGAAGGAGAGAGGTGAGAAGAGGGGACACAGAGAGAGAAGGAAGGAGAGGTGGGAAGAGAGGACACACAGAGAGAGAAGGAAGGAGAGAGGTGGGAAGAGAGGACACAGAGAGAGAAGGAAGGAGAGGTGGGAAGAGAGGACACACAGAGAGAGAAGGAAGGAGAGAGGTGAGAAGAGGGGACACAGAGAGAAGGAAGGAGAGAGGTGAGAAGAGAGGACACAGAGAGAGAAGGAGAGAGGTGGGAAGAGGGGACAGAGAGAGAAGGAAGGAGAGAGGTGGGAAGAGGGGACACAGAGAGAGAAGGAAGGAGAGAGGTGGGAAGAGGAGACAGAGAGAGAAGGAAGGAGAGAGGTGGGAAGAGGGGACAGAGAGAGAAGGAAGGAGAGAGGTGGGAAGAGGGGACACAGAGAGAGAAGGAAGGAGAGAGGTGGGAAGAGGGGACACAGAGAGAAGGAAGGAGAGAGGTGGGAAGAGGGGACAGAGAGAGAAGGAAGGAGAGAGGTGGGAAGAGGGGACAGAGAGAGAGAAGGAAGGAGAGAGGTGGGAAGAGGGGACACAGAGAGAGAAGGAAGGAGAGAGGTGGAAAGAGGGGACAGAGAGAGAAGGAAGGAGAGAGGTGGGAAGAGGAGACAGAGAGAGAAGGAAGGAGAGAGGTGGAAAGAGGGGACACAGAGAGAGAAGGAAGGAGAGAGGTGGGAAGAGGGGACAGAGAGAGAAGGAAGGAGAGAGGTGGGAAGAGGGGACAGAGAGAGAAGGAAGGAGAGAGGTGGGAAGAGGGGACAGAGAGAGAAGGAAGGAGAGAGGTGGGAAGAGGGGACAGAGAGAGAAGGAAGGAGAGAGGTGAGAAGAGGGGACAGAGAGAGAGAAGGAAGGAGAGAGGTGGAAAGAGGGGACACAGAGAGAGAAGGAAGGAGAGAGGTGGGAAGAGGGGACAGAGAGAGAAGGAAGGAGAGAGGTGGGAAGAGGGGACAGAGAGAGAAGGAAGGAGAGAGGTGGGAAGAGGGGACAGAGAGAGAAGGAAGGAGAGAGGTGGGAAGAGGGGACAGAGAGAGAGAAGGAAGGAGAGAGGTGGGAAGAGGGGACAGAGAGAGAAGGAAGGAGAGAGGTGAGAAGAGGGGACAGAGAGAGAAGGAAGGAGAGGGGTGGGAAGAGGGGACAGAGAGAGAGAAGGAAGGAGAGAGGTGGGAAGAGGGGACAGAGAGAGAGAAGGAAGGAGAGGTGAGAAGAGGGGACAGAGAGAGAGAAGGAAGGAGAGAGGTGGGAAGAGGGGACAGAGAGAGAAGGAAGGAGAGAGGTGAGAAGAGGGGACAGAGAGAGAAGGAAGGAGAGGGGTGGGAAGAGGGGACAGAGAGAGAAGGAAGGAGAGAGGTGAGAAGAGGGGACAGAGAGAGAAGGAAGGAGAGAGGTGGAAAGAGGGGACAGAGAGAGAAGGAAGGAGAGAGGTGGAAAGAGGGGACAGAGAGAGAAGGAAGGAGAGAGGTGGGAAGAGAGGACACACAGAGAGAGAAGGAAGGAGAGAGGTGGAAAGAGGGGACAGAGAGAGAAGGAAGGAGAGAGGTGGAAAGAGGGGACATAGAGAGAAGGAAGGAGAGAGGTGGGAAGAGGGGACAGAGAGAGAAGGAAGGAGAGAGGTGGGAAGAGGGGACAGAGAGAGAAGGAAGGAGAGAGGTGAGAAGAGGGGACACACAGAGAGGAAGGAGAGAGGTGAGAAGAGGGGACACAGAGAGAAGGAAGGAGAGGTGGGAAGAGAGGACACAGAGAGAAGGAAGGAGAGAGGTGGGAAGAGAGGACACACAGAGAGAGGAAGGAGAGGTGGGAAGAGAGGACACACAGAGAGAAGTAAGGAGAGAGGTGGGAAGAGAGGACACAGAGAGAAGGAAGGAGAGAGGTGGGAAGAGGGGACAGAGAGAGAAGGAAGGAGAGAGGTGGGAAGAGAGGACACACAGAGAGAGGAAGGAGAGGTGGGAAGAGAGGACACACAGAGAGAAGTAAGGAGAGAGGTGGAAAGAGGGGACACAGAGAGAGAAGGAAGGAGAGAGGTGGGAAGAGGGGACACAGAGAGAGAAGGAAGGATAGAGGTGAGAAGAGGAGACAGAGAGAGTAGGAAGGAGAGAGGTGAGAAGAGGGGACACAGAGAGAGAAGGAAGGAGAGGTGGGAAGAGGGGACAGAGAGAGAAGGAAGGAGAGAGGTGGAAAGAGCGGACAGAGAGAGAAGGAAGGAGAGAGGTGGGAAGAGAGGACACACAGAGAGAGTAGGAAGGAGAGAGGTGAGAAGAGGGGACAGAGAGAGAAGGAAGGAGAGAGGTGGGAAGAGGGGACAGAGAGAGAAGGAAGGAGAGAGGTGAGAAGAGGGGACAGAGAGAGAGAAGGAAGGAGAGGGGTGGAAAGAGGGGACAGAGAGAGAAGGAAGGAGAGAGGTGAGAAGAGGGGACAGAGAGAGAAGGAAGGAGAGGTGAGAAGAGGGGACAGAGAGAGAAGGAAGGAGAGGTGAGAAGAGGGGACAGAGAGAGAAGGAAGGAGAGAGGTGAGAAGAGGGGACAGAGAGAGAAGGAAGGAGAGAGGTGAGAAGAGGGGACAGAGAGAGAGAAGGAAGGAGAGGTGAGAAGAGGGGACAGAGAGAGAAGGAAGGAGAGAGGTGAGAAGAGGGGACAGAGAGAGAAGGAAGGAGAGAGGTGGGAAGAGGGGACAGAGAGAGAAGGAAGGAGAGAGGTGAGAAGAGGGGACAGAGAGAGAAGGAAGGAGAGAGGTGGGAAGAGGGGACAGAGAGAGAAGGAAGGAGAGAGGTGGGAAGAGGGGACAGAGAGAGAAGGAAGGAGAGAGGTGAGAAGAGGGGACAGAGAGAGAAGGAAGGAGAGAGGTGAGAAGAGGGGACAGAGAGAGAAGGAAGGAGAGAGGTGGGAAGAGGGGACAGAGAGAGAAGGAAGGAGAGAGGTGGGAAGAGGGGACAGAGAGAGAAGGAAGGAGAGAGGTGAGAAGAGGGGACACAGAGAGAAGGAAGGAGAGAGGTGGGAAGAGGGGACACAGAGAGAAGGAAGGAGAGGTGAGAAGAGGGGACACAGAGAGAAGGAAGGAGAGAGGTGAGAAGAGAGGACACAGAGAGAGAAGGAAGGAGAGGTGAGAAGAGGGGACACAGAGAGAAGGAAGGAGAGAGGTGGGAAGAGAGGACACACAGAGAGAGGAAAGAGAGAGGTGGGAAGAGGGGACAGAGAGAGAAGGAAGGAGAGAGGTGGAAAGAGAGGACACAGAGAGAGAAGGAAGGAGAGAGGTGGGAAGAGGGGACAGAGAGAGAAGGAAGGAGAGAGGTGAGAAGAGGGGACAGAGAGAGAAGGAAGGAGAGAGGTGGAAAGAGGGGACAGAGAGAGAAGGAAGGAGAGAGGTGGAAAGAGGGGACAGAGAGAGAAGGAAGGAGAGAGGTGGGAAGAGGGGACACAGAGAGAAGGAAGGAGAGAGGTGAGAAGAGGGGACAGAGAGAGAAGGAAGGAGAGAGGTGGAAAGAGGGGACAGAGAGAGAAGGAAGGAGAGAGGTGGAAAGAGGGGACAGAGAGAGAAGGAAGGAGAGAGGTGGGAAGAGGGGACAGAGAGAGAAGGAAGGAGAGGTGGGAAGAGGGGACACACAGAGAGAAGGAAGGAGAGAGGTGGAAAGAGAGGACACACAGAGAGAGAAGGAAGGAGAGGTGGGAAGAGGGGACACACAGAGAGAAGGAAGGAGAGAGGTGGAAAGAGAGGACACAGAGAGAAGGAAGGAGAGAGGTGGGAAGAGGGGACAGAGAGAGAAGGAAGGAGAGAGGTGAGAAGAGGGGACAGAGAGAGAAGGAAGGAGAGAGGTGGAAAGAGGGGACAGAGAGAGAAGGAAGGAGAGAGGTGGGAAGAGGGGACAGAGAGAGAAGGAAGGAGAGAGGTGAGAAGAGGGGACAGAGAGAGAAGGAAGGAGAGAGGTGGAAAGAGGGGACAGAGAGAGAAGGAAGGAGAGAGGTGGAAAGAGGGGACAGAGAGAGAAGGAAGGAGAGAGGTGGGAAGAGGGGACACAGAGAGAAGGAAGGAGAGAGGTGAGAAGAGGGGACAGAGAGAGAAGGAAGGAGAGAGGTGGAAAGAGGGGACAGAGAGAGAAGGAAGGAGAGAGGTGGAAAGAGGGGACAGAGAGAGAAGGAAGGAGAGAGGTGGAAAGAGGGGACAGAGAGAGAAGGAAGGAGAGAGGTGAGAAGAGGGGACAGAGAGAGAAGGAAGGAGAGAGGTGTGGAGGAGGGGACAGAGAGAGAAGGAAGGAGAGAGGTGGGAAGAGGGGACAGAGAGAGAAGGAAGGAGAGAGGTGGAAAGAGGGGACAGAGAGAGAAGGAAGGAGAGAGGTGAGAAGAGGGGACAGAGAGAGAAGGAAGGAGAGAGGTGGGAAGAGGGGACAGAGAGAGAAGGAAGGAGAGAGGTGAGAAGAGGGGACAGAGAGAGAGAAGGAAGGAGAGAGGTGGGAAGAGGGGACACAGAGAGAAGGAAGGAGAGAGGTGAGAAGAGAGGACACAGAGAGAGAAGGAGAGAGGTGGGAAGAGGGGACAGAGAGAGAAGGAAGGAGAGAGGTGGGAAGAGGGGACACACAGAGAGAGTAGGAAGGAGAGAGGTGGGAAGAGAGGACACACAGAGAGGAAGGAGAGAGGTGAGAAGAGAGGACACACAGAGAGAAGTAAGGAGAGAGGTGGGAAGAGAGGACACACAGAGAGAGAAGGAAGGAGAGGTGAGAAGAGGGGACACAGAGAGAAGGAAGGAGAGAGGTGAGAAGAGAGGACACACAGAGAGAGGAAGGAGAGAGGTGGGAAGAGGGGACAGAGAGAGAAGGAAGGAGAGAGGTGGAAAGAGGGGACAGAGAGAGAAGGAAGGAGAGAGGTGGAAAGAGGGGACACAGAGAGAGAAGGAAGGAGAGGTGGGAAGAGGGGACACAGAGAGAAGGAAGGAGAGAGGTGGAAAGAGGGGACAGAGAGAGAAGGAAGGAGAGGTGGGAAGAGGGGACACACAGAGAGAGAAGGAAGGAGAGAGGTGGGAAGAGGGGACACAGAGAGAGAAGGAAGGAGAGAGGTGGGAAGAGAGGACACAGAGAGAGAAGGAAGGAGAGAGGTGGGAAGAGGGGACACAGAGAGAAGGAAGGAGAGAGGTGAGAAGAGGGGACAGAGAGAGAAGGAAGGAGAGAGGTGGGAAGAGGGGACACACAGAGAGAGTAGGAAGGAGAGGTGGGAAGAGAGGACACACAGAGAGAGAAGGAAGGAGAGGTGAGAAGAGGGGACACAGAGAGAAGGAAGGAGAGAGGTGAGAAGAGAGGACACACAGAGAGAGGAAGGAGAGAGGTGAGAAGAGGGGACACAGAGAGAAGGAAGGAGAGGTGGGAAGAGAGGACACACAGAGAGAGAAGGAAGGAGAGGTGAGAAGAGGGGACAGAGAGAGAAGGAAGGAGAGAGGTGAGAAGAGAGGACACACAGAGAGAGGAAGGAGAGAGGTGAGAAGAGGGGACACAGAGAGAAGGAAGGAGAGAGGTGAGAAGAGAGGACACAGAGAGAGAAGGAGAGAGGTGGGAAGAGGGGACAGAGAGAGAAGGAAGGAGAGGTGGGAAGAGGGGACACACAGAGAGAAGGAAGGAGAGAGGTGAGAAGAGGGGACAGAGAGAGAGAAGTAAGGAGAGAGGTGGGAAGAGGGGACACAGAGAGAAGGAAGGAGAGAGGTGAGAAGAGAGGACACAGAGAGAGAAGGAGAGAGGTGGGAAGAGGGGACAGAGAGAGAAGGAAGGAGAGAGGTGGGAAGAGGGGACACACAGAGAGAGTAGGAAGGAGAGAGGTGGGAAGAGAGGACACACAGAGAGGAAGGAGAGAGGTGAGAAGAGAGGACACACAGAGAGAAGTAAGGAGAGAGGTGGGAAGAGAGGACACACAGAGAGAGAAGGAAGGAGAGGTGAGAAGAGGGGACACAGAGAGAAGGAAGGAGAGAGGTGAGAAGAGAGGACACACAGAGAGAGGAAGGAGAGAGGTGGGAAGAGGGGACAGAGAGAGAAGGAAGGAGAGAGGTGGAAAGAGGGGACAGAGAGAGAAGGAAGGAGAGAGGTGGAAAGAGGGGACACAGAGAGAGAAGGAAGGAGAGGTGGGAAGAGGGGACACAGAGAGAAGGAAGGAGAGAGGTGGAAAGAGGGGACAGAGAGAGAAGGAAGGAGAGGTGGGAAGAGGGGACACACAGAGAGAGAAGGAAGGAGAGAGGTGGGAAGAGGGGACACAGAGAGAGAAGGAAGGAGAGAGGTGGGAAGAGAGGACACAGAGAGAGAAGGAAGGAGAGAGGTGGGAAGAGGGGACACAGAGAGAAGGAAGGAGAGAGGTGAGAAGAGGGGACAGAGAGAGAAGGAAGGAGAGAGGTGGGAAGAGGGGACACACAGAGAGAGTAGGAAGGAGAGGTGGGAAGAGAGGACACACAGAGAGAGAAGGAAGGAGAGGTGAGAAGAGGGGACACAGAGAGAAGGAAGGAGAGAGGTGAGAAGAGAGGACACACAGAGAGAGGAAGGAGAGAGGTGAGAAGAGGGGACACAGAGAGAAGGAAGGAGAGGTGGGAAGAGAGGACACACAGAGAGAGAAGGAAGGAGAGGTGAGAAGAGGGGACAGAGAGAGAAGGAAGGAGAGAGGTGAGAAGAGAGGACACACAGAGAGAGGAAGGAGAGAGGTGAGAAGAGGGGACACAGAGAGAAGGAAGGAGAGAGGTGAGAAGAGAGGACACAGAGAGAGAAGGAGAGAGGTGGGAAGAGGGGACAGAGAGAGAAGGAAGGAGAGGTGGGAAGAGGGGACACACAGAGAGAAGGAAGGAGAGAGGTGAGAAGAGGGGACAGAGAGAGAGAAGTAAGGAGAGAGGTGGGAAGAGAGGACACAGAGAGAAGGAAGGAGAGAGGTGGGAAGAGAGGACACAGAGAGAGGAAGGAGAGAGGTGAGAAGAGGGGACACAGAGAGAAGGAAGGAGAGGTGGGAAGAGAGGACACACAGAGAGAGAAGGAAGGAGAGAGGTGGGAAGAGAGGACACACAGAGAGGAAGGAGAGAGGTGAGAAGAGAGGACACACAGAGAGAAGTAAGGAGAGAGGTGGGAAGAGAGGACACAGAGAGAAGGAAGGAGAGAGGTGGGAAGAGGGGACAGAGAGAGAGAAGGAAGGAGAGAGGTGAGAAGAGGGGACAGAGAGAGAAGGAAGGAGAGAGGTGGGAAGAGAGGACACACAGAGAGAGAAGGAAGGAGAGAGGTGGGAAGAGGGGACACAGAGAGAAGGAAGGAGAGAGGTGGGAAGAGGGGACAGAGAGAGAAGGAAGGAGAGAGGTGAGAAGAGGGGACAGAGAGAGAAGGAAGGAGAGAGGTGGGAAGAGGGGACAGAGAGAGAAGGAAGGAGAGAGGTGGGAAGAGGGGACAGAGAGAGAAGGAAGGAGAGAGGTGAGAAGAGGGGACACAGAGAGAAGGAAGGAGAGAGGTGGGAAGAGGGGACAGAGAGAGAAGGAAGGAGAGAGGTGGGAAGAGGGGACAGAGAGAGAAGGAAGGAGAGAGGTGGGAAGAGGGGACACACAGAGAGAGTAGGAAGGAGAGAGGTGGGAAGAGAGGACACACAGAGAGGAAGGAGAGAGGTGAGAAGAGAGGACACACAGAGAGAAGTAAGGAGAGAGGTGGGAAGAGAGGACACACAGAGAGAGAAGGAAGGAGAGGTGAGAAGAGGGGACACAGAGAGAAGGAAGGAGAGAGGTGAGAAGAGAGGACACACAGAGAGAGGAAGGAGAGAGGTGGGAAGAGGGGACAGAGAGAGAAGGAAGGAGAGAGGTGGAAAGAGGGGACACAGAGAGAGAAGGAAGGAGAGAGGTGGAAAGAGGGGACACAGAGAGAGAAGGAAGGAGAGGTGGGAAGAGGGGACACAGAGAGAAGGAAGGAGAGAGGTGGAAAGAGGGGACAGAGAGAGAAGGAAGGAGAGGTGGGAAGAGGGGACACACAGAGAGAGAAGGAAGGAGAGAGGTGGGAAGAGGGGACACAGAGAGAGAAGGAAGGAGAGAGGTGGGAAGAGAGGACACAGAGAGAGAAGGAAGGAGAGAGGTGGGAAGAGGGGACACAGAGAGAAGGAAGGAGAGAGGTGAGAAGAGGGGACAGAGAGAGAAGGAAGGAGAGAGGTGGGAAGAGGGGACACACAGAGAGAGTAGGAAGGAGAGGTGGGAAGAGAGGACACACAGAGAGAGAAGGAAGGAGAGGTGAGAAGAGGGGACACAGAGAGAAGGAAGGAGAGAGGTGAGAAGAGAGGACACACAGAGAGAGGAAGGAGAGAGGTGAGAAGAGGGGACACAGAGAGAAGGAAGGAGAGGTGGGAAGAGAGGACACACAGAGAGAGAAGGAAGGAGAGGTGAGAAGAGGGGACAGAGAGAGAAGGAAGGAGAGAGGTGAGAAGAGAGGACACACAGAGAGAGGAAGGAGAGAGGTGAGAAGAGGGGACACAGAGAGAAGGAAGGAGAGAGGTGAGAAGAGAGGACACAGAGAGAGAAGGAGAGAGGTGGGAAGAGGGGACAGAGAGAGAAGGAAGGAGAGGTGGGAAGAGGGGACACACAGAGAGAAGGAAGGAGAGAGGTGAGAAGAGGGGACAGAGAGAGAGAAGTAAGGAGAGAGGTGGGAAGAGAGGACACAGAGAGAAGGAAGGAGAGAGGTGGGAAGAGAGGACACAGAGAGAGGAAGGAGAGAGGTGAGAAGAGGGGACACAGAGAGAAGGAAGGAGAGGTGGGAAGAGAGGACACACAGAGAGAGAAGGAAGGAGAGAGGTGGGAAGAGAGGACACACAGAGAGGAAGGAGAGAGGTGAGAAGAGAGGACACACAGAGAGAAGTAAGGAGAGAGGTGGGAAGAGAGGACACAGAGAGAAGGAAGGAGAGAGGTGGGAAGAGGGGACAGAGAGAGAGAAGGAAGGAGAGAGGTGAGAAGAGGGGACAGAGAGAGAAGGAAGGAGAGAGGTGGGAAGAGAGGACACACAGAGAGAGAAGGAAGGAGAGAGGTGGGAAGAGGGGACACAGAGAGAAGGAAGGAGAGAGGTGGGAAGAGGGGACAGAGAGAGAAGGAAGGAGAGAGGTGAGAAGAGGGGACAGAGAGAGAAGGAAGGAGAGAGGTGGGAAGAGGGGACAGAGAGAGAAGGAAGGAGAGAGGTGGGAAGAGGGGACAGAGAGAGAAGGAAGGAGAGAGGTGAGAAGAGGGGACACAGAGAGAAGGAAGGAGAGAGGTGGGAAGAGGGGACAGAGAGAGAAGGAAGGAGAGAGGTGAGAAGAGGGGACAGAGAGAGAAGGAAGGAGAGAGGTGGGAAGAGGGGACACAGAGAGAAGGAAGGAGAGGTGAGAAGAGGGGACACAGAGAGAAGGAAGGAGAGAGGTGAGAAGAGAGGACACAGAGAGAGAAGGAAGGAGAGGTGAGAAGAGGGGACACAGAGAGAAGGAAGGAGAGAGGTGGGAAGAGAGGACACACAGAGAGAGGAAAGAGAGAGGTGGGAAGAGGGGACAGAGAGAGAAGGAAGGAGAGAGGTGGAAAGAGAGGACACAGAGAGAGAAGGAAGGAGAGAGGTGGGAAGAGGGGACAGAGAGAGAAGGAAGGAGAGAGGTGAGAAGAGGGGACAGAGAGAGAAGGAAGGAGAGAGGTGGAAAGAGGGGACAGAGAGAGAAGGAAGGAGAGAGGTGGAAAGAGGGGACAGAGAGAGAAGGAAGGAGAGAGGTGGGAAGAGGGGACACAGAGAGAAGGAAGGAGAGAGGTGAGAAGAGGGGACACAGAGAGAAGGAAGGAGAGAGGTGAGAAGAGGGGACAGAGAGAGAAGGAAGGAGAGAGGTGGAAAGAGGGGACAGAGAGAGAAGGAAGGAGAGAGGTGGAAAGAGGGGACAGAGAGAGAAGGAAGGAGAGAGGTGGGAAGAGGGGACAGAGAGAGAAGGAAGGAGAGGTGGGAAGAGGGGACACACAGAGAGAAGGAAGGAGAGAGGTGGAAAGAGAGGACACACAGAGAGAGAAGGAAGGAGAGGTGGGAAGAGGGGACACACAGAGAGAAGGAAGGAGAGAGGTGGAAAGAGAGGACACAGAGAGAAGGAAGGAGAGAGGTGGGAAGAGGGGACAGAGAGAGAAGGAAGGAGAGAGGTGAGAAGAGGGGACAGAGAGAGAAGGAAGGAGAGAGGTGGAAAGAGGGGACAGAGAGAGAAGGAAGGAGAGAGGTGGGAAGAGGGGACAGAGAGAGAAGGAAGGAGAGAGGTGAGAAGAGGGGACAGAGAGAGAAGGAAGGAGAGAGGTGGAAAGAGGGGACAGAGAGAGAAGGAAGGAGAGAGGTGGAAAGAGGGGACAGAGAGAGAAGGAAGGAGAGAGGTGGGAAGAGGGGACACAGAGAGAAGGAAGGAGAGAGGTGAGAAGAGGGGACAGAGAGAGAAGGAAGGAGAGAGGTGGAAAGAGGGGACAGAGAGAGAAGGAAGGAGAGAGGTGGAAAGAGGGGACAGAGAGAGAAGGAAGGAGAGAGGTGGAAAGAGGGGACAGAGAGAGAAGGAAGGAGAGAGGTGAGAAGAGGGGACAGAGAGAGAAGGAAGGAGAGAGGTGGGAAGAGGGGACAGAGAGAGAAGGAAGGAGAGAGGTGGGAAGAGGGGACAGAGAGAGAAGGAAGGAGAGAGGTGGAAAGAGGGGACAGAGAGAGAAGGAAGGAGAGAGGTGAGAAGAGGGGACAGAGAGAGAAGGAAGGAGAGAGGTGGGAAGAGGGGACAGAGAGAGAAGGAAGGAGAGAGGTGAGAAGAGGGGACAGAGAGAGAGAAGGAAGGAGAGAGGTGGGAAGAGGGGACACAGAGAGAAGGAAGGAGAGAGGTGAGAAGAGAGGACACAGAGAGAGAAGGAGAGAGGTGGGAAGAGGGGACAGAGAGAGAAGGAAGGAGAGAGGTGGGAAGAGGGGACACACAGAGAGAGTAGGAAGGAGAGAGGTGGGAAGAGAGGACACACAGAGAGGAAGGAGAGAGGTGAGAAGAGAGGACACACAGAGAGAAGTAAGGAGAGAGGTGGGAAGAGAGGACACACAGAGAGAGAAGGAAGGAGAGGTGAGAAGAGGGGACACAGAGAGAAGGAAGGAGAGAGGTGAGAAGAGAGGACACACAGAGAGAGGAAGGAGAGAGGTGGGAAGAGGGGACAGAGAGAGAAGGAAGGAGAGAGGTGGAAAGAGGGGACAGAGAGAGAAGGAAGGAGAGAGGTGGAAAGAGGGGACACAGAGAGAGAAGGAAGGAGAGGTGGGAAGAGGGGACACAGAGAGAAGGAAGGAGAGAGGTGGAAAGAGGGGACAGAGAGAGAAGGAAGGAGAGGTGGGAAGAGGGGACACACAGAGAGAGAAGGAAGGAGAGAGGTGGGAAGAGGGGACACAGAGAGAGAAGGAAGGAGAGAGGTGGGAAGAGAGGACACAGAGAGAGAAGGAAGGAGAGAGGTGGGAAGAGGGGACACAGAGAGAAGGAAGGAGAGAGGTGAGAAGAGGGGACAGAGAGAGAAGGAAGGAGAGAGGTGGGAAGAGGGGACACACAGAGAGAGTAGGAAGGAGAGGTGGGAAGAGAGGACACACAGAGAGAGAAGGAAGGAGAGGTGAGAAGAGGGGACACAGAGAGAAGGAAGGAGAGAGGTGAGAAGAGAGGACACACAGAGAGAGGAAGGAGAGAGGTGAGAAGAGGGGACACAGAGAGAAGGAAGGAGAGGTGGGAAGAGAGGACACACAGAGAGAGAAGGAAGGAGAGGTGAGAAGAGGGGACAGAGAGAGAAGGAAGGAGAGAGGTGAGAAGAGAGGACACACAGAGAGAGGAAGGAGAGAGGTGAGAAGAGGGGACACAGAGAGAAGGAAGGAGAGAGGTGAGAAGAGAGGACACAGAGAGAGAAGGAGAGAGGTGGGAAGAGGGGACAGAGAGAGAAGGAAGGAGAGGTGGGAAGAGGGGACACACAGAGAGAAGGAAGGAGAGAGGTGGAAAGAGGGGACAGAGAGAGAAGGAAGGAGAGAGGTGGGAAGAGGGGACAGAGAGAGAAGGAAGGAGAGGTGGGAAGAGGGGACACACAGAGAGAAGGAAGGAGAGAGGTGGAAAGAGAGGACACACAGAGAGAGAAGGAAGGAGAGGTGGGAAGAGGGGACACACAGAGAGAAGGAAGGAGAGAGGTGGAAAGAGAGGACACAGAGAGAAGGAAGGAGAGAGGTGGGAAGAGGGGACAGAGAGAGAAGGAAGGAGAGAGGTGAGAAGAGGGGACAGAGAGAGAAGGAAGGAGAGAGGTGGAAAGAGGGGACAGAGAGAGAAGGAAGGAGAGAGGTGGAAAGAGGGGACACAGAGAGAGAAGGAAGGAGAGGTGGGAAGAGGGGACACAGAGAGAAGGAAGGAGAGAGGTGGAAAGAGGGGACAGAGAGAGAAGGAAGGAGAGGTGGGAAGAGGGGACACACAGAGAGAGAAGGAAGGAGAGAGGTGGGAAGAGGGGACACAGAGAGAGAAGGAAGGAGAGAGGTGGGAAGAGAGGACACAGAGAGAGAAGGAAGGAGAGAGGTGGGAAGAGGGGACACAGAGAGAAGGAAGGAGAGAGGTGAGAAGAGGGGACAGAGAGAGAAGGAAGGAGAGAGGTGGGAAGAGGGGACAGAGAGAGAAGGAAGGAGAGAGGTGAGAAGAGGGGACAGAGAGAGAAGGAAGGAGAGAGGTGGAAAGAGGGGACAGAGAGAGAAGGAAGGAGAGAGGTGGAAAGAGGGGACAGAGAGAGAAGGAAGGAGAGAGGTGGGAAGAGGGGACACAGAGAGAAGGAAGGAGAGAGGTGAGAAGAGGGGACAGAGAGAGAAGGAAGGAGAGAGGTGGAAAGAGGGGACAGAGAGAGAAGGAAGGAGAGAGGTGGAAAGAGGGGACAGAGAGAGAAGGAAGGAGAGAGGTGGAAAGAGGGGACAGAGAGAGAAGGAAGGAGAGAGGTGAGAAGAGGGGACAGAGAGAGAAGGAAGGAGAGAGGTGGGAAGAGGGGACAGAGAGAGAAGGAAGGAGAGAGGTGGGAAGAGGGGACAGAGAGAGAAGGAAGGAGAGAGGTGGAAAGAGGGGACAGAGAGAGAAGGAAGGAGAGAGGTGAGAAGAGGGGACAGAGAGAGAAGGAAGGAGAGAGGTGGGAAGAGGGGACAGAGAGAGAAGGAAGGAGAGAGGTGAGAAGAGGGGACAGAGAGAGAGAAGGAAGGAGAGAGGTGGGAAGAGGGGACACAGAGAGAAGGAAGGAGAGAGGTGAGAAGAGAGGACACAGAGAGAGAAGGAGAGAGGTGGGAAGAGGGGACAGAGAGAGAAGGAAGGAGAGAGGTGGGAAGAGGGGACACACAGAGAGAGTAGGAAGGAGAGAGGTGGGAAGAGAGGACACACAGAGAGGAAGGAGAGAGGTGAGAAGAGAGGACACACAGAGAGAAGTAAGGAGAGAGGTGGGAAGAGAGGACACACAGAGAGAGAAGGAAGGAGAGGTGAGAAGAGGGGACACAGAGAGAAGGAAGGAGAGAGGTGAGAAGAGAGGACACACAGAGAGAGGAAGGAGAGAGGTGGGAAGAGGGGACAGAGAGAGAAGGAAGGAGAGAGGTGGAAAGAGGGGACAGAGAGAGAAGGAAGGAGAGAGGTGGAAAGAGGGGACACAGAGAGAGAAGGAAGGAGAGGTGGGAAGAGGGGACACAGAGAGAAGGAAGGAGAGAGGTGGAAAGAGGGGACAGAGAGAGAAGGAAGGAGAGGTGGGAAGAGGGGACACACAGAGAGAGAAGGAAGGAGAGAGGTGGGAAGAGGGGACACAGAGAGAGAAGGAAGGAGAGAGGTGGGAAGAGAGGACACAGAGAGAGAAGGAAGGAGAGAGGTGGGAAGAGGGGACACAGAGAGAAGGAAGGAGAGAGGTGAGAAGAGGGGACAGAGAGAGAAGGAAGGAGAGAGGTGGGAAGAGGGGACACACAGAGAGAGTAGGAAGGAGAGGTGGGAAGAGAGGACACACAGAGAGAGAAGGAAGGAGAGGTGAGAAGAGGGGACACAGAGAGAAGGAAGGAGAGAGGTGAGAAGAGAGGACACACAGAGAGAGGAAGGAGAGAGGTGAGAAGAGGGGACACAGAGAGAAGGAAGGAGAGGTGGGAAGAGAGGACACACAGAGAGAGAAGGAAGGAGAGGTGAGAAGAGGGGACAGAGAGAGAAGGAAGGAGAGAGGTGAGAAGAGAGGACACACAGAGAGAGGAAGGAGAGAGGTGAGAAGAGGGGACACAGAGAGAAGGAAGGAGAGAGGTGAGAAGAGAGGACACAGAGAGAGAAGGAGAGAGGTGGGAAGAGGGGACAGAGAGAGAAGGAAGGAGAGGTGGGAAGAGGGGACACACAGAGAGAAGGAAGGAGAGAGGTGAGAAGAGGGGACAGAGAGAGAGAAGTAAGGAGAGAGGTGGGAAGAGAGGACACAGAGAGAAGGAAGGAGAGAGGTGGGAAGAGAGGACACAGAGAGAGGAAGGAGAGAGGTGAGAAGAGGGGACACAGAGAGAAGGAAGGAGAGGTGGGAAGAGAGGACACACAGAGAGAGAAGGAAGGAGAGAGGTGGGAAGAGAGGACACACAGAGAGGAAGGAGAGAGGTGAGAAGAGAGGACACACAGAGAGAAGTAAGGAGAGAGGTGGGAAGAGAGGACACAGAGAGAAGGAAGGAGAGAGGTGGGAAGAGGGGACAGAGAGAGAGAAGGAAGGAGAGAGGTGAGAAGAGGGGACAGAGAGAGAAGGAAGGAGAGAGGTGGGAAGAGAGGACACACAGAGAGAGAAGGAAGGAGAGAGGTGGGAAGAGGGGACACAGAGAGAGGAAGGAGAGAGGTGGGAAGAGGGGACAGAGAGAGAAGGAAGGAGAGAGGTGGGAAGAGAGGACAGAGAGAGAAGGAAGGAGAGAGGTGGGAAGAGAGGACACACAGAGAGAGAAGGAAGGAGAGAGGTGGGAAGAGAGGACACACAGAGAGAGGAAGGAGAGGTGGGAAGAGAGGACACACAGAGAGAAGTAAGGAGAGAGGTGGGAAGAGAGGACACAGAGAGAGAAGTAAGGAGAGAGGTGGGAAGAGAGGACAGAGAGAGAAGGAAGGAGAGAGGTGGGAAGAGAGGACACACAGAGAGAGGAAGGAGAGGTGGGAAGAGAGGACACACAGAGAGAAGTAAGGAGAGAGGTGGGAAGAGAGGACACAGAGAGAGAAGTAAGGAGAGAGGTGGGAAGAGAGGACACAGAGAGAAGGAAGGAGAGAGGTGGGAAGAGAGGACACACAGAGAGAGAAGGAAGGAGAGAGAAGAAAACTCTAAACAACACAAGGAAATTAAATATGCAGTATATTCCGCAGTGCCTGGGGCAAAACTCTGTCTTTTCTCTAGCGGTGAGCACTGAGGAGAAACTAATAACCAGTAAGGGTGTGAAATACTCAAACAGAGGGGAAATTGCCAACTTTTTATACTCCTTTAAACCGGCAGCTGGTCTCTGGGGCTGACCTGTCCTCCCACGTCCCATGCTCCCTGGCCACCCAGTGCACCCCAGCACTCTGACCAGTACTGCTCTGTAGCCACCTCTCAGTTTCATTACCAATCCAAGTACTGTTCACGGTGCTGCTCTTAGTTAACGTAGTGAGATAGAGGGCAAAGAGGAAAGGGATGCGAAATAGAGTTATCCACTTATAAAGTAGAGTTGAGCACTTTTCACTTCAAAAGTGGTTAAATGTTACCCTCCGTCGCGCCAGCTGAGCTCACTCCTTTTCTTTTTATCCTACAAGTAAGGAGGGGTAGAGCCCGGATCATTATATGTGTAGTAAAGGCCACTATGTAAATGTCAGTGTCTGCAGAGTGGTTTAACTCACTGGGGTGGCAGTCATTGCCCCGGTCTGGTCAATACTCGCCACATTAGCCCCGATAGATGAACGAGATGTAACCGTGTACAGGCCGGGCCCATCCCTCACACTCCCTCGCTCTCTCTTCATCCCCCTGTCTGTCTGTCCTCCCCGGGCCATAGCTCTGTATAATATAGGACAGCCATTACCATGGTGATTCAGCCGTTTCACATCCCACTGCCAAGGGCAATAACGACACCAAATGACTCTCGCAATAATAAGTGACAAAAACTAAATTGAATTTCTCCTGATCTAAAATGTCACCCCCCCCCCCCCCCCCCCCCCCCCCCCACCATCTACAAATGAGTGTATATTTGAGAACACTAGCGTACGTGCATGTCTGGATACACTCACACAGATACACACATTTTTAATGCACACGCACAAACTGGCCACACACCAATGAAAATTCTATCTAATGGAGCCGTTTAAAAAGTACTTTGCAGTTGGACAAAAGCCAAATTTGCCCAAGGATAAACACAAACAGACAGGTCATATCCTTGGCTATCGGGGGCTGAATAAGTGACAAAGTGAGCAAAAGGGAAGTTGTCAGAGGAAGGGCGCAATTTGAGGGCAACTGTACATTCGAGGTAGACATTCCCTGCACCCCCCCTCATTATCTGTCCTGTATAGACGTTGTTGACCCTTCATGGGTCCACGGGGGCCTCTAAACTCTGCTGGTAATGATCTCACACTGGCCCCTGGGGCCAGGGGCCCCAATTAAACACCCAGGGGTGGAGCAGGGGTGCAGGGGCTAAGGATGGGGGCATGACAGGCCTGTCAATGACAACAGACAACGTCAGAGGGCTGACCCTGATACTGTGAGACAGGATGCAAATGATGGACAGAGAAGGAAATGAGAAAGACAGAAAAAGACAGAGAGACGGTGGGAAAGTAGTAACTCTTGAGTTAATGGAGAGCAGCAGTCCTGCTGATGTGTTAACAAGGGGGAACCTCCCCTGACACACACAGAGACAGAGAGAGAGAGAGAGAGAGAGAGACAGACAGACAGACAGACAGACAGACAGACAGACAGACAGACAGACAGACAGACAGACAGAGACAGACAGACAGACAGACAGACAGACAGAGACAGAGAGAGAGACAGAGAGACAGAGAGAGAGAGAGAGAGAGAGAGAGAGAGACAGAGAAACAGAGACAGAGAGAGAGAGAGCGAGAGAGAGAGAGAGAGAGAGAGAGAGAGAGACAGAGAAACAGAGACAGAGAAACAGAGACAGAGAGACAGAGAGAGACAGAGAGAGACAGAGAGAGACAGAGAGAGACAGAGAGAGACAGAGAGAGAGAGAGCCCATTGGGCTGCTAGAGACTGGTGAGGAGGAGCCGGGACACGAGCACAGTGAGCTGCCAGTTTAATTCCGTCGTTAGACCCAGACAGATTGAGCCAGCGTCTCCAATGGCACCCTATTCCCTATATAGTGCACTAATTTTGTCCAGCGGCCATAGGGAATAGGGAGCGATTTGGGATGCACTAACACAGACAAGCAGCCAGTCAGCCAGCCACCTGCAGGAAGGCTCCATTACCTCTTTCTCAAGGTTAGTAAGGGAGACCTTTAAAACGCTGGGGATTGAAATGGGGAGTGATTGGCAGGGCTGATGTCTGCACAACCCTCCGAGGTTCCCCTCTGTAGAACCAGATTAGACCTTTCAGATGCTCCTCGTTCTACAAAACGGCAGTTGTGTCCCAAACGTCACCCTATTCCCTATGGAGTGCCACCCAGAGGGCTCTGGTCAAAAGTAGTGCACTGTGTAGGGAATAGGATCGATTTGGGATGCAGTCTGCATCTTCATCAACGCTGTAAAAAAAAAAACACAGTAGGAGCTCACTGCCTCTTCCAGCCTCCCAACACTAAAAAAACGCTGACTGATTCTGTGACTGCTCATTATCAGGGATCTATTTCACTCTTCCAGTCAAATTTCGCCGCAGCCCGGATTTTTTTTTCTTCATTTGACTTGCTCTGCAAAAAAATACGAAGGAAAATGGAGGAAATTTGGCATGCTTGCACATTAGAGGATTGCAATCTCTGACACGAGGCTCAGCGGATGCCCCCTTCTCAATCTAAGCCCTTTAATTCACATACTGTAAATGATTTAAAACCTCGGGCAGAAACGATTAAATCTCAGTGAAATTACATTAAGGCTCGTCAGGATGACACCATGAGGCCGGCGTAATTACAGCAACTCCAGCCGCTGATAATGCCAATTGGCCGTGATTTTCAAAAAGAGAGTGAGAGATGAAAAAAATCAAGATGAAAAACTTGGAGAGCGTGTGGAGGCGTCGGGAAACTACAGAGAGAGGAAGCCGACAGGTTGCAGTGAAGACGGATGAAACTTTCAGTTTCACAACAAAGTCATCTAGTTGATACTGCCAGCCAGCCAGAAAGGTACTTGCTTCATTAGGCAGTAGGCACCAGCTACTGTAGGTTCATAAATAGAGCAGTTTTCTCTTTGATGAATTTTGTTAAAACATCTGAGCTTTAGGCCATCTTCTATTGCCCAATGTGTAAAGACAACACCTATTCAACTGTAAAGGCCATGGTTGTGATGAGAGAGTCATAGGACCAGGTTGTTGTGAGGAATACAGGTTGGACCACTCACCTAGACCTGCGTACCATTCTGTACGCGCTTGGCAGGGCGTGCTTGGTTTTAGGCCGGGAGCGAGAGCGCGATCTCGACCGTGACCTCTTCTTGCGTTTCTTCTTCTTCTTTTCTCTGTCGCCCTTCTCTCTGTCCCGGTTCTTCTCCGGTCGCCTGGAGGTGGAGGAGGATGAGGAGGAGGGTAGCAGGAGGGTGGAAGAGGAGGAGGGGGGCTCTTTGTTTTTGAAGGAGCTGACGTCAGGTGGTCTTTGATCAGCTGGGTACACATGTGCTCTAGAAGCCAGAGGAGAGGGGGCTGAGACAACGGGGGCCGCTGGGACCTCTGGCAGCTGTGGCTAGGGTAGAGAGGAGGAGAGAGAAAGAGGGATTAGCGAAAGAAAGGAGGGGGGGAGGGGGTACGTTAACGACAAACATACATCTGCACCTTGGGGCATTTTCTAGTTTAACAGTACAAGAAAAGCCAAACGTATTGATTGATGCAAACCAATCAGAACTCTTCCCTCTGACAGAGGGGGCTGTGGAGAGAGAGAGAGAGAGAGAGAGAGAGAGAGAGAGAGAGAGAGAGAGAGAGAGAGAGAGAGAGAGAGAGAGAGAGAGAGAGAGAGAGAGAGGAGGGAAGGAGAGAGAGAATGAGGGAAGGAGAGAGAGAGAGAGAGTGGAGGGAAGGAGAGAGACAGGGAAGGAGAGAGAGCGAGAGGGAAGGAGAGACAGAGAGAGGAGGATTCACAATTGCCGCCTCCTGTATTTGTTCATCTGCCGACGGATCAATAGGAGCAGCCACAGGCTTAAGGTGATCTGGGAGACATTATCTAAATTCAGCCTGCGTTTCCAATCAATGTTGAGTGTGTATGTGTGTCTGTATGATTTTGTGTTTGCGTGTGAACTTGACCGACCCAGGTAAAAGGTGAAGTCATAGTTCTGAAGTCAGCGCTCTGTCCTCGGGTCATGAGAACTGCTCGCCGTGAGCTGGTTCTGGTTGTGGTTCTTTCCTTAGACTTACTCCGTTGTTAATTAAAAGATGCTGGTTACACAACACAATGCAGCCTGATAGCAGGCGCCCTGCCCTGCCTGCCTGGCTTACAAAACATAATTGGCCCTTCTCCACTGTCAGCACGAAAGTGCCTCTAATTACTTCAGTATGTGTCTGTCTGGTTAAATTAGGTCTTCTGCCCGGCACTGGATCCAACATCACAACTGGGCCTCAATCAATCAATGTAGCGTCACAGGACATCAAACTTCCACTTCGCCATCGTGAGGAGAGAGGCAGTGGGTTGGGTGTGTGCAATAGTGGTGACTTTGGGTATGGAAGTGTTCATATGTGGAACAAGAAAGTGTATGTGTGTTAGAGAGCGAGAGAATGAAAAGAATAAGTGTGTGTGTGTGTGTCAGAGTTTGCCGCAGTATCTGCAGAGACTCAGCTCCGGCGACAGTGGGTCAAATGAGCTCTCAGGAGCCTCGACTTAAGCAGGACACAATGTCTTCTCTTAACAGCATATTTATAACCTACCCTGTCCTAATTAATAGTGAAACAGGACTACTTATTTTCCTCTCCTTCCTTCTTCCTTGCTTCCCTCACGTGGAGCGAGCGAGAGAGCCACGTTCCCCCCCCCCCCTCCCAACCTGCTCTAGACAGCTCAAGCGCACGGCATAGGAGGAGAGAGGCAGAGGAGAAGAGGAGAGAGGCAGAGGAGAAGAGGAGAGAGGCAGAGGAGAAGAGGAGAGAGGCAGAGGAGAAGAGGAGAGAGGCAGAGGAGAAGAGGAGAGAGGCAGAGGAGAAGAGGAGAGAGGCAGAGGAGAAGAGGAGAGAGGCAGAGGAGAAGAGGAGAGAGGCAGAGGAGAAGAGGAGAGAGGCAGAGGAGAAGAGGAGAGAGGCAGAGGAGAAGAGGAGAGAGGCAGAGGAGAAGAGGAGAGAGGCAGAGGAGAAGAGGAGAGAGGCAGAGGAGAAGAGGAGAGAGGCAGAGGAGAAGAGGAGAGAGGCAGAGGAGAAGAGGAGAGAGGCAGAGGAGAAGAGGAGAGAGGCAGAGGAGAAGAGGAGAGAGGCAGAGGAGAAGAGGAGAGAGGCAGAGGAGAAGAGGAGAGAGGCAGAGGAGAAGAGGAGAGAGGCAGAGGAGAGGAGAGAGGCAGAGGAGAGGAGAAGAGGAGAGAGATCTGCGTTATTGGCTTTGATCAAGTTTTCGGGTATCAGTATTTTGCGGTGTGATGCGGTACGCTGCGGTGGCTCAAGGCAGATAATGAGGAGGATGGCTGGGGGGATATTTCAAGGAGGTTTTGGGTTAAAAATAAAATGACATTTAGGCAGGCTTATCCCCAAGGGCCATGGGGAGAGAGGGTGAGGAGAGTGTGTAGGCTGACCTCTGTGAAGCACACCTCCACACTGGAGAGACATGTAGTGTATGGGAGAAGGGGACACGGAAAAAGGAGGAAGATGGATAGAGTGTGTTTGAGAGAGGGATAGTAGAAGAGAGAGATGGATGGAGAGGAAGAGGAACGCAGTCAATCATGAGCGAGAGGGGGTGTCAGAGGGACAGATATTGAGCAAAACATTTGAGCGAGGGCGGACAAGAGAGAGCGAAATGGACAGAGGGCGAATGAGAAGGTCGATGAAAGAGAGAGGATGATGAGAGAGGGCAATGAGAGAGGGAGAGAGAGCGATGAGAGAGAGAGGGAGAGATAGAGTGTGTAGCCAGAATCCACAACTCTCAGTGTGCAAACAAACTGCTCCAGGTCACCTTGCCTGATGTCATACTGTAATTTGGGCCACGCCAATAACTCTAAAGCACCAAAAACTTTGCCTGCACTTTGCAACACATCCCACCCAGTGACGGCTCAAAGCTCTGCCATCCCCTCTTCACAGGCTTTAATTAACTGGATTTGACAGACTCAATATGTTTACAAGGAATCGGAACTACATCTGAAGATTGTGCTCTGGTCCTATAATCAATCAATAATTCACACCTGTGGCCAACTCTGGGACCGCTTCCGTTACAACAGCAAGAAATTGGCTGAAGCAATAATTGGCTAGACGCTGCGGCTCTCCTGGTGTTTCAGAGTTGTGTGTGTGTGTTTGGGAGCGTCCCTGTGGAATGTGAGAGGAGGATAGTATGGATACACAACTCTATAAACACAAACTGTGACAGCCAGGGAAAACAAGGCAATCAAAAATCCACACACACACAGCGCTGTATCCGAGGCTGTAGTAGACAGAGTTTACAAAGGGTGGCCAAAAGAATCAAGGTGACTACAAAACTACAAATATAGTTACGTTTATAACAGAATGAAAGCATACCCTAACACGCTTCAGCCCAGACTGAACAAATAAGAAATGCTTGTTGAAAGTTAAAAAAAGTATACTTTTGACTTTATTTCAGGTCCTGTGTGTGTGTGAGTGAGTGAGTGAGTGAGTGAGTGAGTGAGTGAGTGAGTGAGTGTGTGTGTAATGGTACATGTATTCATATCGAATCTTTCGGTAAGGCCACCTCGGTTTGGTCCGCACTGTGAACCCGAATGAATACATTAAAAAAAAAATATGTACAAAATGAAACCAGAAAGTCTATAGGCTATGCATACACTTTGTTATAGGCCTATGCCGCTTGACTAAATCTGACCTGAAAAAACATTTCAGGCTATTCCGTCAAAACTAGAGCCTATGCACACATGAATACAAATTCTAATCTTAATTGGCACATTTCGAACTGTCCTTTTGTGAGGCGCAGCTGGGAACTAGTCCTGTACGATGGCGAGTGGTGGAGTCGATAAACCCGGAGGAATTTTGGCTTCCCAGTAGATTACGATGGAGATGGACAAAGACTTGTGGATAATAGACTATGCAGCTGCCAACACCTCAGAAACGTTGACACATTTACGCTTCACCTCAGTATAACGGAGCGAGACGGAAACGCAAAGAAACAGGTAGGTAGGCTGTTTTTTAATAGTCTTTGGTTTATAGCCGCGGATATGCGTCCATTCTCTGTGGTTGACAATAGGGGGGGTTCAGGTAGCACCTTGTGAAAGTACTCAAGCCATGTAACAAACTGTCCTCTTGCAACCTCTTTCAGCAGACATGTAGTACCTGCTCTAAATAAGCAAGCAAAAGCCAAATTAATTTCAATCAATTGGCAAATGCACCCTGTGTTGCGCTTACTTAACAGTGACACCTCAACACATTACCCCGGAGTGGGAGGTGAACGGTGCTAGAAACACGCCCTCTTCATGACAAATCACAAATGCGTATCTGGCACTGAAGGAGGCAGAATATTGATGCGTTCATTACCAAGATGGAAGTGGGAATTTACCACATTCGACTGGGAAAAATCTATTTCAACAGCCCTCCAACTGGTAATTATAATGAACAAAAATAGAAACGCAAAATGTAAAGTGCTGGTCCCATGGTTCAAGAGCTGAAATAAAAGATCCCAGAGATGTTCCATACGCACAAAAAGCATATTGCACACAAATTTGTTTACATCCCTGTTAGTTACCATTTCTCCTTTGCCAAGATAATCCATACACCTGACAGGTGTGGCATATCAATTAGTTTATTAAACAGAATAATCATTACATAGGTGCACCTTGTGCTGTGGACAATAAAAGGCCACTCTTAAATGTGCAGTTTTACACACAATGCTACAGAAGTCAACGTTTTGAGGGAGCATGCAATTGGCATGCTGACTGCAGGAATGCCCTCCAGAGCTGTTGCCAGATAATTTAATGTTAATTTCTCTACCATAACCGGCTTCCAATGTCATTTTACAGAATTTGGCAGTATGTCCAACCAGCCTCACAACGTGTAACCACACCAGCCCAGGACCTTCATATCTGGCTTCTTTACCAGCGTGATCATCTGAGACCAGCCACCCGGACAGCTGATGAAACTGGGTTTGCACAACCGAAGGATTCATTCAGAAACTGTCAGAAATCGTCTCAGGGTAGGTCATCTGCATGCTCTCGTCCTCACCAGGGTCTTGACCTGACTGCTGTTTGGCATCGTAACGGACTTCAGTGGGCAAATGCTCACCTTCAATGACCACTGGCATGCTGGAGAAGTGAAGCACGGGGGTGGCAGCATCATGTTGTGGGGGTGCTTTGCTGCAGGAGGGACTGGTGCACTTCACCAAATAGATGGCATAGTGAGGCAGGAAAATTATGTGGATATATTGAAGCAACATCTCAAGACATCAGTCAGGAAGTTAAAGCTTGGTCGCAAATGGGTCTTCCAAATGGACAATGACCCCAAGCATACCTCCAAAGATGGGGCAAAATGGCTTAAGGACAACAAAGTCAAGGTATTGCAGTGGTCATCACAAAGCCCTGACCTCAATCCCATAGAAAATTTGTGGGCAGAACTGAAAAAGCGTGTGCGAGCAAGGAGGCCTACAAACCTGACTCAGTTACACCAGCTCTGTCAGGAGGAATGGGCAAAATTCACCCAACTTATTGTGGGAAGCTTGTGGAAGGCTACCCGAAACGTTTGACCCAAGTTAAACAATTTAAAGGCAATGCTACCAAATACTAATTGAGTGTATGTAAACTTCTGACCCACTGGGAATGTGATGAAAGAAATTAAAGCTGAAATAAATCATTCTCTCTACTATTATTCTGACATTTCACATTCTTAAAATAAAGTGGTGATCCTAACTGACCTAAGACAGGGCATTTTTACTAGAATTAAATGTCAGGAATTGTGAAAAACTCAGATTAAATGTATTTGGCTCAGGTGTATGTAAACTTCCGACTTAAACTGTAGCTTGGTGGGACAACCACAAACAGTATCATAAGATATTACAATTTAAAAAAAGTAGCTATCAGCAAATCAAAAATTCACGTGCGACTGTTAGTGTATGTGAACCTCCCACTTCAACTGTAGCATGATCCATGACTAGAATACAGTATATACATATTAAGTGAGTGAAACAGTATGTAAACATTAAAGTGACCAGTATTGTCACTTTAATGACTGAGTTCTGAGTCTTCAAGATATAGGTTAGCTAGTAATGCCTCAGAAAACAAAAAACCCTGCTGTTGACCATAGTTTATGGGAATTGGGCACGAGACATGACCCATGTCTAAGTGAGTGGAGCTGAGACAGAGGGCTTGAATCAAGAGAAGAGGCCTGTGATTGCAGTGTTTGAGTCTGGTCTGGGGCTGCCAGAGCTGTAATCTGACTATGAGGCTTTAGATAAATTCCCCTCTCTTCTCTCTCAGCACCCCTTCACCACATGGCAAATTGATTGGGGTCGCCAGATGAGGGAATTTGCCAGCTCCTTAAAACCTGGCTGTGTTTTTAAACTCCCCCGGTCCACGCATATGGTCAGGTAATAGCCAACTCTAGCTATCAGAGAAAGAGAGAGAGAGAGAGAGAGAGAGCAAGCGAGACCATATGAGAGAGAAAGGGAATGAGTGGGTGGACAGAGAGAACCCTCCCGACTGGCAGTAGAAAAAAACACACATATGTAATGTAATCTATGAACTGTAATCTGACAGTCAGTCATTCTACTCCATATGAACAGCAGTGTGATGAATATAGGACTTTATAGCATCTACTGTATGACAATTAGGGTTGCAAAGGGTAGGAAACTTTCTGGGAAATTTCCAGAATTTTTTGGGAAATTTTCTATGGGAAATTAAGCCCTTGAATTTGGGGAATTTTGCTTAAATTCATCAAAAAGCTAGCTTATAACAGCAAACCTTTTTATTTATTTATTTTTATTTCACCTTTATTTAACCAGGTAGGCAAATTGAGAACACGTTCTCATTTACAATTGCGACCTGGCCAAGATAAAGCAAAGCAGTTCGACACATACAACAACACACATGGAGTAAAACAAACATACAGTCAATAATACAGTGAAAAATAAGTCTATATACAATATGAGCAAGTTAGGTGAGATAAAGGAGGTGAAGGCAAACAAAATATATATAAAAATAAATAAAAATATATAAAGGCCATGGTGGCGAAGTAAATACAATATAGCAAGTAAAAAAAAAAAAAAAAAGGGATACACTTAATTTTGAGGGATACACTTAAGTCAATTCTTGGTCTTGTGGCATTTTTTGGTTAAACTAGCCCCAATTCAATGGAATTGCAACCCTCTGCATGCACAGTGTATTCTTCCATCACATGTACAGCTGATTCTCAAGATCTTGCACACTAATGAGATACTATTGAGCCCACACTACTACACTGTCTAAGCCAAGGACTACATGCTTTCTGGTAAGTTTTGATTACAATACTGGGTGGGGTGAATATATTATATGACATAAACTCTTTTTTGTTAACTAGTAAATAGTAGCCTTCAACAAAGTGTGTTTAAATCATTTATAACTTGTTAACAATTTCTGGTAGTTAGGTTTTGCTACCATGTGGGTTTTAGCTTGCTTTAGCCTGCTAACTGAGGCGTGTTAATTCACCGGTTTACATACGTTTCATTTTAAAACATTTATCTTACAAAAGAGTTGTTTAATCTAACTGCTTAACTATTGATCTGTATATGGAATTGTATTATTGTTTGTATTATTTTTTTTACAAAGTTATTTCTAATCTTTACATGAAAATGCTACGGGCACTAGCTGATGTGTGGAGACATTTCACTGCAACTGATGTAGAAGGAAAAGCTGTGTACATTTGCAAAAACCAAATCATATGTGAAGAATGCAACAAAGATGCAGAATCATCTGGCCAAGTGCATAAAGTTCCCTCAGCTTTTTTTGACTCAATGGAGGAACGTAGTCAAAGATGTGCTGATGAATGTCTTGCTCGAGATGTGTATGCAACTGGTTCACCTCTGATGCTCACAGGCAATGTGTATTGGAAGAGATTTCTGAATGTTCTTCGTCCAGCATACACCCCTCCAACCAGACATGCTTTATCTACTCATTTGCTGGATGCAGAGTTCAACAGAGTTCAAGTGAAGGTCAAGCAAATCATAGAGAAAGCAGACTGTATTGCAATCATCTCTGATGGGTGGTCGAATGTTCGTGGGCAAGGAATAATTAACTACATCATCTCCACCCCTTAACCAGTATTCTACAAGAGCACAGACACAAGGGCCAACATACACACTGGTCTCTACATTGCAGATGAGCTGAAGGCAGTCATCAATGACCTTGGACCACAGAAGGTATTTGCACTGGTGACAGACAATGCTGCGAACATGAAAGCTGCTTGGTCTAAAGTGGAGTCCTACTCTCACATCACACGCATTGGCTGTGCTGCTCATGCATTGAATCTGCTCCTCAAAGACAACATGACATTGAAAACAATGGATACACTCTACAAGAGAGCCAAGTAAATGGTTAGGTATGTGAAGGGTCATCAAGTTACAGCAGGAACCTACCTCACCAAGCAAAGTGAGAAGAATAAGAGCACCACATTGAAGCTGCCCAGCAACAACCGTTGGGCTGGTGTTGTCATCATGTTTGACAGTCTCCTGGAGGTGAAGGAGTCTCTCCAAGAAATGGCCATATCACAATCTGCCAATGTGGACAGCCCCATCAAGAGGATCCTCCTGGATGATGTATTTTGGGAGAGAGTGGTAAGCAGCCTGAAACTCCTGAAACCTATAGCAGTAGCCATTGCACTGATTGAGGGAGACAATGCCATCCTGTCTGATGTTCAGACTCTGCTTGCAGATGTAAGAGAAGAAATCCATACTCCCCTGCCCACTTCACTGTTGCTCCAAGCAGAGGAAACTGCAGTTCTGAAATACATCAAAAAGCATGAAGACTTCTGCCTGAAGCCCATACGCACCGCAGCGTACATGTTGGACCCCAAGTATGCTGGCAAGAGCATCCTGTCTGGTACAGAGATCAACAAGGCCAATGGAGTCATCACTACCGTGTCTTGCCACCTTTGCCTGGATGAGGGCAAGGTTCTTGGCAGTCTGGCGAAGTACACTTCCAAGCAAGGGCTTTGGGATGGAGATGCAATATGGCAGTCGTGCCAACATATCTCATCAGCCACCTGGTGGAAGGGGCTTTGTGGATCTGAGGCTCTTTCCCCTGTTGCCTCCATCATCCTCCAAATCCCACTAACATCAGTCACCTCGGAGTGCAACTGGTCCTTGCTTGGGAACACACACACCAAAGCACACAACAGGCTGACCTATACAAGGGTTGACAAATTGGTGGCCATCCGGGCAAATTTCAAGGCTTTTTGAGCCTGACGACGAGCCTCCCTCAACAAGATTGGAAAGTGACAGTGAAGATGAGACCTCAGAGTCGGATGTTCAAGAGGTGGACATTGAGGACCTCCAGGGAGAAGACATGGAAGCCTGAGATGTATGTTGATTTTTTGGGGGGGAGATGTGATAGATCTTTGGGGATCATTCAATATCATTTAATCATTTAATCAAATCATTTAATTAAAGTTCAATTTGTAACTAAATTGTTTTTTAAATTTCCATTGGAAGAATTTAATCATTTGCAATTATGTCTACTTATGATAAGGTAAAAGGTTTATGTTTCTGTCTGCATATGATATGGTACAGTGGTTGCTCCACTAAATGTTGTGCGATTATGCTGTGGTATTTAGAGGTAATTTGTGGTTTAGTATGGTACTCTGTGTCACCACTTCATTGCTCCAGACCAGCGCAAGGGGGAGTTAGAGCACTGATTATGCTTTTGGGTCCTAATGTGTCTCTGACAATGAACGGGTGACATAAACCTAAATAGAAATTGATAATTGTGCACGACTTCAGTATTACTTACTAAAACTGTCGTTACACTAAGGTTGTTATTATTTTATTGGTTAGGATTATTTTGCTCTTACTGTCGTACTGTAGGCCACTCCCGACCGCTCACGTTGTACAGCGCTTGAGTGGTGCAATGGTCTAAGACACTTCATAGCAGTGCAAGATGCTGGTTAAATACCCGTGCCGGCCTCAACTGGGAGACCCGACCAGTGAGATGACTGTAGGTTTTTGGTTTCTCTTCCTCTAAAAACATAAAGAAATAATTCTAAATAACAAACTGGCTTTATTTACAAATTAGTCACAATGTCTCACCCCATGTTCAAGAATGGCCTTTATCTTGCTCATTTTACGTTATTTGAAAACAAAATCATCTCCAAAATATTGTTATTTTTTAAACAAAGCGATTATTATTATTATTCATTTAGAATTATATAAAAGCCCATTGAATATTCTCACAGATATATTATTAACCCTGTTATTAGCAGGACAATATACACTGCTCAAAAAAATAAAGGGAACACTTAAACAACACAATGTAACTCCAAGTCAATCACACTTCTGTGAAATCAAACTGTCCACTTAGGAAGCAACACTGATTGACAATAAATTTCACATGCTGTTGTGCAAATGGAATAGACAAAAGGTGGAAATTATAGGCAATTAGAAAGACACCCCCAAAAAAGGAGTGATTCTGCAGGTGGTGACCACAGACCACTTCTCAGTTCCTATGCTTCCTGGCTGATGTTTTGGTCATTTTTGAATGCGGGCGGTGCTTTCACTCTATTGGTAGCATGAGACGGAGTCTACAACCCACACAAGTGGCTCAGGTAGTGCAGCTCATCAAGGATGGCACATCAATGCGAGCTGTGGCAAAAAGGTTTGCTGTGTCTGTCAGCGTAGTGTCCAGAGCATGAAAGCGCTACCAGGAGACAGGCCAGTACATCAGGAGACGTGGAGGAGGCCGTAGGAGGGCAACAACCCAGCAGCAGGACCGCTTCCTCCGCCTTTGTGCAAGGAGGTGCACTGCCAGCGCCCTGCAAATTTACCTCCAGCAGGTCACAAATGTGCCAGAGTCCCTCAGCCCGGACCTGCCAGAGTCCCTCAGCCCGGACCTGCCAGAGTCCCTCAGCCCGGACCTGCCAGAGTCCCTCAGCCCGGACCTGCCAGAGTCCCTCAGCCAGGACCTGCCAGAGTCCCTCAGCCAGGACCTGCCAGAGTCCCTCAGCCAGGACCTGCCAGAGTCCCTCAGCCAGGACCTGCCAGAGTCCCTCAGCCAGGACCTGCCAGAGTCCCTCAGCCAGGACCTGCCGCCCCTTATCCCGGTGCTGCCCCTTATCCCGGTGCTGCCCCTTATCCCGGTGCTGCCCCTTATCCCGGTGCTGCCCCTTCATTTAGGTGGTTTTAGTTGGAGGGTGGTCATTGGGAGGGGGATACAGAAGCGGGGAGTGACTATGGTGGTGTGGGGACAGCGTCCGGAGCCTGAGCCACCACCAGATGATGGTCTGATGCCCACCCAGACCCTCCCCTGGACTTTGTGCTGGTGCGCCCGGCGTTCGCACCTTGAGGGGGGGGGGGGGGGGTTCTGTCACGTTCCTGACCTGTTTTCTGTTGTTTTGTATGTGTGTGATGGTCAGGGCGTGAGTTTTGGGTGGGCAGTCTATGTTTTCTGTTTCTATGTTGGTTTTGGGTTGCCTGGTATGGCTCTTAATTAGAGGCAGGTGTTTTGCGTTTTCCTCTAATTGTTTTCCTCTAATTGAGAGTCATATTAAGGTAGGTTGTTCTCACTGTTTGTTTGTGGGTGATTGTCGCTGTGTCTGTGTATTTTGCACCACACGGTACTGTCTCGTCTCGTTCGTTCGGTCGTTCCTGTTTATGTGTTCCTCGTTTCATGTAAGTTCATAATTTAGGTCTGTCTAGTTCGTTTTGTTATTTTTGTTAAATATTTCAAGTGTATTTCGTTTTCGTGTTTTTCCGTCTTGTCAATAAAACATTATGTATTCATCACCCGCTGCGCCTTGGTCAACTCACTCACCGAAAGAGAGCCGTTACACCGTGCAAGACACCACCAGGAGACCTATGTGTCGGCTTTTGGTTTTAATTTAGAATCATCCAATGCTCTATATGTAATTATTTGCGGAGAGTCACATCATATTTTTCGATATACTGTAGGCCTACCGTAGGTGACATGAGTCTCAATAGTGTTGAGTAATGTGCTGTTAAAAGAGCATATTGAAGTTGACGCAATAGCCTATAACTATTTTAGCACTGTTTTGCGCTGCTCTGAGACAAGCATGGGGACTGGTCTTGATAAATCAATGAGATATTTATTTTTGACTGAATCTCTGTTTGGGTATTGGTTAGACTAAAATTATGGTATATAAATTAATGCTCTTAGTGTATCCTATATTTAACTAGGCAAATCAGTTAAGAACAAATTATTATTTACAAGGACAGCCTACTCCTCCCTCTAAATAGCCCAGTACTATGTAGCCTACTCCCGAACGCCTCGTTGTACAGCGCCATATTTTCCGTTCCATCCTAATGGAAACCCAGAGGGTTTTTCCTTTTTTTTTGGAATATAAACACCATACTATAAATCAAATTAATCCCAAACTCTAAAAGTAATTGGAAAGGTAGGTACAAATTATTTGTGACATTGTGGTTACAAAGAATTTAACAAGATGTAAACAAGACGCTATGTTTTTATTTACAATAGTGATGGACAGCTGCTGGCATTTTGAAAACAGGTTTTCAAACACTTGTAGCCCGATTAGCAGGACATTAGACTCTTTATAGCCCGGCTACTGTAGGTGTGAACATCCACCTGCCTGCAATGTATTCGATGCTTAAGTACCCTGAAGTGTTACATTTCTAACTCAAAATAGCGGAACAGTATTTCTTCATCAACATCTTCATGCTTTCATTAATAAAATGATGATAGAAATACTCTCAAAATGCAAATGATTATTTAGTTATGGATCCATAACGAATTACCATGGGAATAAATATGACTGAATTACAGAAATATTGGAACAAAGTTGTCTAATGTAGGTAAACAAATGGTTTCTTACAGGAAAATACTCTTTGAAACACACACAGTCACATTGTACAGCGCCATTATGGCTGTTAGCAGGTAGCTGGACAATAGACTTGCCTAGAAGGAGGGTAGGTGGAGAATTCTATTGTCAAATGTATTTCTAAGTTAGGTTCTAATTATTATTATTATTGTTATTATGTACAGTTGAAGTCGGAAGTTTACATACACCTTAGCCAAATACATTTAAACACAGTTTTTCACAATTCCTGACAGGTCAGTTAGGATCACTACTTTATTTTAAGAATGTGAAATGTCAGAATAATAGTAGAGAGAATTATTTATTTCAGATTTTATTTCTCACATTCCCAGTGGGTCAGAAGTTTACATACACTCAATTAGTATTTGGTAGCATTGCCTTGAAATTGTATAACTTGGGTCAAACGTTTCAGGTAGCCTACCACAAGCCTCCCACAATAAGTTGGGTGACTTTTGGCCCATTCCTCCTGACAGAGCTGGTGTACCTGAGTCAGGTTTGTAGGCCTCTTTACTCGCACACACTTTTTCAGTTCTGCCCACAAATTGTCTATAGGATTGAGGTCAGGGCTTTGTGATGGCCACTCCAATACCTTGACTTTGCTGTCCTTAAGTCATTTTGCCACAACTTTGGAAGTATGCTTGGGGTCATTGTCCATTTGGAAGACCCATTTGCGACCAGGCTTTAACTTCCTGACTGATGTCTTGAGATGTTGCTTCAATATAGCCACATACTTTTCCTGCCTCATGATGCAATCTATTTTGTGAAGTGCACCAATCCTTCCTGCAGCAAAGCACCCCCACAATATGATGCTGCCACCCCGTGCTTCACGGTTGGGATGGTGTTCTTCGGCTTGCAAGCCCCCGCCCCCCCTTTTCCCTCCAAACATAATGATGGTCATTATGGCCAAACAGTTCTATTTTTGTTTCATCAGACCAGAGGACATTTCTCCAAAAAGTACCATCTTTGTCCCCATGTGCAGTTTCAAACCGTTGTCTGGCTTTTTCATGGCGGTTTTGGAGCAGTAGCTTCTTCCTTGCTGAGCGGCCTTTCAGGTTATGTCGATATAGGACTCGTTTTACTGTGGATATAGATACTTTGTACCCGTTTCCTCCAGCATCTTCACAAGGTCCTTTGCTGTTGTTCTGGGATTGATTTGCACTTTTTGCACCAAAGTACGTTCATCTCTAGGAGACAGAAAGCGTCTCCTTCCTAAGCGGTATGACAGCTGTGTGGTCCCATGAGTTTAAACTTGCATACTATTGTTTGTACAGATGAACGTGGTACTTTCAGGCACTTGGAAATTGCTCCCAAGGATGAACCAGACTTGTGGTCTACATTTTGTTTTTCCTGAGATCTTGGCTGATTTCTTTTGACTTTCCCATGATGTCAAGCAAAGAGGCACTGAGTTTGAAGGTAGGCCTTGAAATACATCCACAGGTACACCTCCAATTGACTAAAATAATGTCAATTAGCCTATCAATAGCTTATAAAGCCATGACATAATTTTCTGGAATTTTCCAAGCTGTTTAGAGGCACAGTCAACTTGGTGTATGTAAACTTCTGACCCACTGGAAGTGTGATACAGTGAAATAATCTGTCTGTAAACAATTGTTGGGAAAATGACTTGTGTCATGCACAAAGTAGATGTCCTAACAGACTTGCCAAAACTACAGTTTGTTAACAAGAAATTTGTGGAGTGGTTGAAGAACGAGTTTTAATGACTCCAACCTAAGTGTATGTAAACATCTGACCGTGATTTGGAGTCCCATAGGGCGGCGCACAATTGGTCCCGCGTTTCTCTCCCTCTAAAAACAGAAATAAATGTTTTGGCCTTTACAAATATTATTTTGGCCTTGATTCAGATTACAAATCACTCATTTTTTGAAAACGAAATAACAGATGAATCGGTTGACCTCTAGTCTCAATCTCACGTTCCCTCCCTCCATACAGGGCTGTCTTAATGGGTTACAGACCTCAAATGGCACAAGCATTGATCCTTTATCTGCTGGGGCAATCACAGAAGCCATAATCAAAATTTAGCTTGAAAGCCAAGTAGAAAGAGACACGGGCGGGCTGGCAAGCTTTCACAATTTCCCCCAAAACTTTAATGTGCAATTACGTGTAAGTTATATGTCCAAGCGGGGAAATCATTAATCCTTTTATTTGGGCAAATTAGAGCAATTTTGCAGAACAAAGCCACCAGATTGGGTGCTTTTGTCCACCTGACAGGCTCTCTTAAAAAAGCACCCTTTTTCCCTGGAATGCCTGGAAAGTGGGGGACTACGGGCCAGGGCAGGCAAATATTAAAATATCAATATAAAACATCCAATGTTCCCCGTCATACCGCTCCACATAGAGCCCGAGTACACACAGATACACACATGCCAGCAGAGAGCCGCTGTAGCCAGGAGAGAGAGCGAGAGAAGGCGAGACCAGGAGAGAGACAGAAGGAAAGAGACAAAAGGAGAGCAAGTGAGAGGAATAAAGGGGGTGTAGCAAAGCGATGTCTGCGGATCACCTCTTCACCCTGGTTTTGTCTCTAATCACGTCAATTAGCCCTGCCGGGCTCTGGCTGGCCCTTTAAAGAATCTGAGCTACCTGCTGGAGAGAGACAGGTCTCCCAGGAGAGAAGCCCTTCCTTTGAACAGAGCATGTCAGCACAGAGACAAAGAGCCCAATCAATTAGAAAGCTACCCCTCACAGCAGCTCACATCACAGCAGCTCTTGACAGAAGTGACTAGGGCTGCTGGGCAAGGAGGGAGAGAGGCAGAGAGAAAGGGAGAGAGAGGGAGAGAGACGCACGCACGCACACACACAATTCCGAACACAGGCAGGTACACATCTGCGTATACATGCTTCTACCGAAACATCGTCACATAAGTAGACACACACAGTATTTACCGAAAGTGTGTGTGTGTGTTTGAATTAGAATGTATCAAACTCAATCAATTACGAGATTAGATTGAAAGGCATCAATATTCATGAACCTGTTGCTTGGAATTGATTCTATAAATAAATCAATACAAGCAAAGGGTAGGAGAGTGGGAGATGTGGCCGTCCGCTGAACGATTTATGACTCAATTCATCAGAGAGCACAGAGCGCACCGTGGCCAGCTGGCTAGGACGCACACGCACACACTCCTTAATTAGACGGAGTACATTCAAGGTGAAAAGTAGGACCAGAAAATACGACTTTGATCAGCACACATGGTCTGTTTGCAAAATCTGAATTCATTTGAGAAAACAGACTAAACGCATGATCTGTCACAATTTGGGATTCAAATTGGATAAAAATGTAGCCTAAACAAATATACATTTCCAGTAAATACCACAGCATTTGGGGGAGATGCCCTCTGTGTGTCGGTCAGCTTCAGCACATCTGAGTAAATAGCTAACAAGGCTTGCAAGGTGCTTCCCCCCAGCCTCAAACTCTAATAACACCACAATATGGATGAGAGTAGAGCAAAGTCAGTGATCAGCTTTTTGGGGGAGGGGCCCCAACATTTGGGCCCTCCCTCCCATGGCAAATCGTCCCAATGCGAGAGTACTGTTTTGCCGAGGTCACACTCAGTGTTCTACCAAGAGAACTAATCCCTGTTCATGGAACGAGCAGGGAGCCCTCTTAGAATTCCTGCCTTGAATTTATTTTTAAACTAAATAAAGTGAGCAGAGGCAGGGCTTTTGATTGAAAGTTCCAAACAGTCTCTGATAGCCTCATTTCCTGCGGCACTATCAATCCCTCACTTACTTGCAACTTTCCCTCTAATTGTGTAACGCAGAGAAGAGAACAAGAGCGAGAACAAAAAAACGACAAACAGAAAATAGGCCTGTGTCATTTCTCTCTTGATTTCTTGTTTTTTTCTCTTTCTGCTGCTTCCTGGGTTCTTTCTGCACGCTTTCATTAGTGCTCTATTCAATCATAAAATCTAATTCTCACAGCAGAGTACAATAAAACACTCAGATGAAGAGAAGAGTTCGGTCAGGTGTCTCTGGCTAATGCTGTCCAGGAACTTCTTAGTTTCCTGATTAGAAACTAGGAGTCTTGGACATCTGGATCTAGCGTTTCTCGTTTGGCCGAAGTGCTGGCAGGATGGTAGGCGGATGGATGGAGAATAGAAGGTTTAGGTACTGGTGTCTAAAGTAGAGGTCGACCGATTAATCGGAATGGCCGATTAATTAGGGCCGATTTCAAGTTTTCATAACGATCGGAAATCGTTATTTTTGGACACCAACTTGGCCAATACATTTTTTTTTACACCTTAATTTATCCTTTATTTAACTAGGCAAGTCAGTTAAGAACACATTCTTATTTTCAATGACGGCCTAGGAACGGTGGGTTACCTGCCTTGTTCAGAGGCAGAATTACAGATTTGTACCCTGTCAGCTCGGGGATTCAATCTTGCAACCTTACAGTTAACTAGTCCAACGCTCTAACCACCTGATTACATTGCACTCCACGAGGAGACTGCCTGTTAAGCGAATGCAGTAAGAAGCCAAGGTAAGTTGCTAGCTAGCGTTAAACTTATCTTATAAAAATCAATCAATCAATCAATCATAATCACTAGTTAACTACACATGGTTGATGATATTACTAGTTTATCTAGCGTGTCCTGCGTTGCATATAATCGATGCGGTGCGTATTCGCGAAAAAGGACTGTCTTGCTCCAATGTGTACCTAACCATAAACATCAATGCCTTTCTTAAAATCAACACACAAGTATATATTTTTAAACCTGCATATTTAGTTAATATTGCCTGCTAACCTAGCTCGTTGCGAACTCTGTGAAGACTATTTCTTCCTAACAAAGACAGCCAACTTCGCAAAACGGGGGGTACAAAAGCCCATTTGCGAAAAAAGCACAATCGTTGCACGACTGTACCTAACCATAAACATCAATACCTTTCTTAAAATCAATACACAGGAGTATATCTTTTTAAACCTGCATATTTTGCTAAAAGAAATCCAGGTTAGCAGGCAATATTAACCAGGTGAAATTGTGTCACTTCTCTTGCGTTCATTGCACACAGAGTCAGTGTATATGCAACAGTTTGTGCCGCCTAATTTGCCAGAATTTTACGTAATTATGACATAATATTGAAAATTGTGCAATGTAACAGGAATATTTAGACTTATGGATGCCACCCGTTATATAAAATACGGAACGGTTCCGTATTTCACTGTTTTTGAGATGATAGTTTCCGGATTCTACCATATTAATGACCTAAGGCTCGTATTTCTGTGTGTTATTATGTTATAATTAAGTCTATGATTTGATAGAGCAGTATGACTGAGCGATGGTAGGCACCAGCAGGCTTGTAAGCATTCATTCAAACAGCACTTTCGTGCGTTTTGCCAGCAGCTCATCGCTGTCCTTCAAGCATTGAGCTGTTTATGACTTCAAGCCTATCAACTCCCGAGATTAGGCTGGTGTAACCGATGTGAAATTGCTAGCTAGTTAGCAGGGTGCGCGCTAATAGCGTTTCAAACGTCACTCGCTC
Source organism: Salvelinus fontinalis (assembly GCF_029448725.1). Lineage (NCBI taxonomy): Eukaryota > Metazoa > Chordata > Actinopteri > Salmoniformes > Salmonidae > Salvelinus > Salvelinus fontinalis. The sequence continues at coordinate 25,677,501 of NC_074674.1, forward strand.
TGAGACTTGGAGTGGTTGTTCCCCTTGCTCTGCATGGGTAACGCTGCTTCGAGGGTGGCTGTTGTCGATGTGTTCCTGGTTCGAGCCCAGGTAGTGGCGAGGAGAGGGATGGAAGCTATACTGTTACACTGGCAATACTAAAGTGCCTATAAGAACATCCAGTAGTCAAAGGTATATGAAATACAAATCGTATAGAGAGAAATTGTCCTATAATTCCTATAATAACTACAACCTAAAACTTCTTACCTGGGAATATTGAAGACTCATTTTAAAAGGAACCACCAGCTTTCATATGTTCTCATGTTTTGAGCAAGGAACTTAAACGTTAGCTTTCTTACATGGCACATATTGCACTTTTACTTTCTTCTCCAACACTTTGTTTTTGCATTATTTAAACCAAATTGGACATATTTCATTTTATTTGAGGCTAAATAGATTTTATTGATGTATTATATTAAGTTCAAATAAGTATTCATTCAGTATTGTTGTAATTGTCATTATTTTTTAAAAATTATTATTATTTAATTTTTTAATCGGCATCGGCTTTTTTTGGGTCCTCCAATAATCGGTATCGGCGTTGAAAAATCATAAATCAGTCGACCTCTAGTCTAAAGGTATGTTTAAAAAAAAATTGTAATCTGTTCAAGTCTGTTCAATCCGTGCTAAACTTGCAGCAGGTTCTGGTCTTTAACAGGGTATTACGTTACGGATAGGGATATCCATCCAGAGGAGGAGAGAAGGGGGGGACATAAACTGGGTTATCTAAGAAGAGAGCATGTTCTCTGGGACAGGGGCAGGAGAGAGAGTCTGGCATCCTACTTACGCTACTCAACAGGGAGCAGAAGTTGACATGACTCACCAAGACGTTTGGTTCTAGGACAATTATCCATAAAATGTTTATTTATCATAAGGTTCACTGTAGCTTTGCTAATGTTTTAGGATCACTTGTCTCATTTGACAGATAATCATTAATGCAGTAATATACTAGAAAGTCTGAACTTAACTCTGCTTTTAACATATCTTTATATGATGGTAAACTACCATCATGCCAACGGTCTACATACCGGAAAGGACGACTTATTGGAACCAGAAAGATGCTTTCAGTGAACTTCAAAACAGTAAAAAGAATAGATGAGGAATAATAAGTGAAAGACGTGATTGGGTCATTGAAGAGAGTATGGTCGGGAGCACAGAAAGCCCAGTTTGCAGACACATACACTACATATACAAAAGTATGTGGACACCCCTTCAAAATTAGTGGATTTGGATATTTCAGCCACACCCGTTGCTGACACATAAAATCGAGCACCCAGCCATGCAATCTCTATAGACAAACATTGGCAGTAGAATGGCCTTACTGAAGAGCTCTGTGACTTTCAACTTGGCACCGTCATAGGATGCCACCTTTCAAACAAGGCAGTTTATAAAATCTCTGCCCTACTAGAGTTGCCCTGGTCAACTGTAAGTGCTGTTTTTGTGAAGTGGGAACGTTTAGGCGCAACAACGGCTCCGTAGCAAAGTGGTAGCCCACACAAGCTCACAGAACAGGACCGGTGAGTGCTGAAGAGTGTAGCGCGCAATAATCGTCTGTCCTCGAGTTCCAAACTGCCCCTGGATGCAACGTCAGCACAATAACTGCTCGTCGTGAGCTTCATGAAATGGGTTTCCATGTTCGAGCAGCTGCACACAAGCCTTAGATCACCATACGCAATGCCAAGCGTCAGGTGGAGTGGTGTAAAGCTCGCCGCAATTGGACACTGGACCAGTGGAAACGTGTTCTCTGGAGTGATGAATCATGCTTCACTATCTGGCAGTCCAACGGACAAATCTGGGTTTGGCGAATACCAGGAGAACGTTACCTGTCCCAATGCATAGCGTCAACTGTAAAGTTTGGTGGAGGAGGAATAATACTCTGGGGCTGTTTTTCATGGTTCGGGCTAGGCCCCTTAGTTCCAGTGAAGGGAAATTTTTATGCTACAGCATACAATGACATTCTAGACGATTCTGTGCTTCCAACTTTGTGGCAACAGTTTGGGGAAGGCCCTTTCCTGTTTCAGTCCATACAGAAATGGTTTGTCAAGATCGCTGTGGAAGAACTTGACTGGCATGCACAGAGCCCTGACCTCAACCCCATCGAACACCTTTGGAATTAATTGGAACGCCGACTGCAAGCCAGGCCTAACCGCCCAGCATCAGTGCCCGACCTCACTAATGCTCTTGTGCCTGATTGGAAGCAAGTCCCCGCAGCAATGTTCCATCTAGTGGAAAGCCCAGAAGAGTGGAGGCTGGTATAGCAGCAGAGGGGGAACCAACTACAATTTAATGCCCATGACTTTTGGTCATGTAGTGTATATGGGTCAAGGATGAACCGAAGACATTGGAGAGTGGTTCAGTAAAATTACCTTTAAAAACAGATTAAACAGCAGCTTATTGGGGAGAAAGAGCAGCATGAGGCCTCAATGAGCCTATCTAGCTTCTCTAGGCTACTCCAGTCAAGACGGGCACTGTTATATGGGATTATAAGTAACGTGCCTACTACAAGTTAGCTAGTCTAGGCTATAGCAGAGTTGCCTTAGCGTGTCGCTTTTCCTCCGTCTGCTCTCTCCCATCTCATACGTTACAAACTGGCCCATCCACAGCTGCAGCAATAGAGCGTCAGTCTCTAAACACCGCGTAGCAGTGCTCAGGTTAAAACTGTACATTGAGAAAAAAACATGTTTTTAGAATATCAGGCAAAAATGAATGATACTATTCGAATAGTGAAATTATTGAAAAACCGCATCCTTACCTCTTCCTAAAAATATGACAAACGTTTCTCTTTCACCTCCTTTCCTAATCTCTTTCTTTGTCCTCCTCTATCATTTTCTCTGGCAGCCCCTTGCTAAAGCTGGTCAGTATTTCGCAGTGTTCCTGATGGGCTCCCGTCAGAGCCCTAACCCCAGATGAAATGCAAGCCTCACAAAATAAATGTAAATCTCTTTCTGTGTGCCGATCGATAGTGCTCCTTCTGCCGAACCCTACCGACAGTTGACTCTCCGTGCCGCGGCTTCATAATTGAACACTAAACCAGCTTCACCGCCAAAACACACAACATGCATGAGACACAATACACACTAGATAAAATACACATATACAGTAGAAGTCGGAAGTTTACATACACTTAGGTTGGAGTCATTAACACACGTTTTTCAACCATACACTAAGTACATACACTAAGTTCATTGTGCCTCTAAACAGCTTGGAAAATTCCAGAAAAGTATGTAATGGCTTTAGAATCTTCTGATTGGCTAATTGACATCATTTGAGTCATTTGGAGGTGTACCTGTGGATGTATTTCAAGGCCTACCTTCAAACTCAGTGCCTCTTTGCTTGATATCATGGAAAAACTAAAAGAAATCAGCCAAAACCTCAGCATTTTTTGGGGTGGACCTTCACAAGTCTGGTTCATCCTTGGGAGCAATTTCCAAGCGCCTAAAGGTACCACGTTCATCTGTACAAACAATAGTACGCAAGTATAAACACCATGGGACCACTCAGCTGGCATACTGCTCAGGAAGGAGACGCGTTCTGTCTCCTAGAGATGAATGTACTTGGGTGCAAAAAGTGCAAATCAATTCCAGAACAAAAGACCCCGTGAAGATGAGGGAGGAAAGTTACAAAAGTATTTATATCCACAGTAAAACGAGTCCTATATCGACATAACCTGAAAGGCCGCTCAGCAAGGAAGAAGCCACTGCTCCAAAACCGCCATAAAAAAAGCCAGACAACGGTTTGCAACTGCACATAGGGACAAAGATCATACTTTTTGGAGAATTGTCCTCTGGTCTGATGAAACAAAAATAGAACTGTTTGTCCAAAATGACCATCATTATGTTTGGAGGAAAAAGGGGGAGGCTTGCAAGCCAAAGAACATCCCAATCGTGAAGCATGGGGGTGGCAGGTTCTTGTTGTGGGGGTGCTTTACTGCAGGAGGTACTGGTGCACTTCACCAAATAGATGGCCTCATGAGAAAGGTAAATGATGTGGATATATTGAAACAACATCTCAAGACATCAGTCAGGAAGTTAAAGCTTGGTCTTAAATGGGTCTTCCAAATGGACAATTAACACAAGCATACTTCCAAAGTTGTGGCAAAATGGCTTAAGGACCAAGTCAAGGTATTGGAGTGGTCATCACAAATCCCTGACCTCAATCCAAAAGACAATTTGTGGGCAGAACTGAAAAAGCGTGTGCGAGCAAGGAAGCCTACAATCCTCACTCAGTTACACCAGCTCTGTCAGGAGGAATGGGCCAAAATTCACCCAACTTATTGTGGGAAGCTTGTGGAAGGCTACCTGAAACGTTTGACCCAAGTTAAACAATTTAAAGGCAATGCTACCAAATACTAATTGAGTGTATGTAAACTTATGACACACTGGGAATGTGATGAAAGAAATGAAAGTTGAAAGAAATGATTCTCTCTACTATTATTCTTAAAATAAAGAGGTGATCCTAACTGACGTAAAACAGGGAATTTTAACAAGGATTAAATGTCAGGAATTGTGAAAAACTGAGTTTAAATGTATTTGGCTAAGGTGTATGTAAACTTCTGACTTCAACTGTACATACTTGACGACACACTTAGCAGCAACACGTCACAAAGGAGCGACTGGCACTAAGGACATCTCTGTGAAACAACAACGATTACCATTTGTTCCACTGGCGAGGAGAAAGGGTTGTTAGTGCCATTACAGTGTTCTCGAACGGCTACTATAAGAGATGTGTTCGTCATTCACTGAGCTACTGATGCAAAGTCTATGATGTTGTTAAAGCAAAGGAAAACAATACTTGTACTTCTAGTGGAGTCACAGTACCGTAAGCTCAGATCGCTTTACCTCACATGCACAAAGCATCCAGTGGTTTCAAACTATTACAGAGACACCTGATTAAACACAACAGCAGTTCAACAAATTCCTGTAGCCTGAACACAACTTATCCTCATCAATACTACCTAGCCCTTCTGTCCTGTCCAGACTGAAGACGTCCTTCAACACCCCCATCACAGCTGGCCAGAGTGACAGAGAAGACACGGCATGACAGGACTCCTGGCGCCACCTGGCTGAACAGGTGACTGTTAGCGTCTCCAAGCAAGGACGTCACCCATTTGGCACACATAAGAGAGCTGACAAACAGCATTTCCACTGTGGAAGGACACTCCCAACCTCAAACACTTTCTTTGAATCTTATTTACACTTTGAAGTGTCGCTTGTGTCGGCGTTACCCTGCGGAGAATATGCCAAACGGGGCTTTTACATTATTCTTTTTTTACTGCTTTTCCCTAACCAGATAGTGCTTTTTTGGGGGACATTCATTGCCATGAAAAAGCATTTGACCCCTTTCTGATTTTCTCAATATTTGCATATATTTGATACCGGATGTTATCAGATCTTCAACCAAAACCTAATATTATATAAAGGGAACCCGAGTTTACAAACAACCCCCCAAAATATAGATATTCATTTATTTAATTAAGTTATGCAACACCCAATTCCCCTGTGTGAAAAAGTAATAACTGGTTGTGCCACCTTTAGCTGCAATGACTGCAACCAAATGCTTCCTGTAGTTGTTGATCAGTCTCTCACATGGCTGTGGAGGAATTTTGGCCCACTCTTCCATGCAGAACTGCTTTAACTTAGCGACATTTGTGGGTTTTCAAGCATGAACTACTCATTTCAAGTCCTGGTCTTCGGCAGGCATAATGGGACCCATCTTGTCCAAAAAGTAGACTCAAGTTTGCCAAAAAGTACTTGGAAGCACCTGGATGATCACCAATACTTTTGGAAAAATGTTCTATAGACAGATGAGTCAAAGGTATAACTTTTTGAACAACATGGGTCCTTTTTATGCCTGAAAAGAACCAAACACTGCATTCCAGAGTAATAACCTTATACCAACGGTCAAGCATGGTGATGGTAGTGGGATGCTTTGCTGCCTCAGGAGCTGGACGAATTGCCTTAATAGAAAGAACCATGAATTCAGCTCTGTATCAGAGAATTCTACAGGAGAATGTCAGGCCATCCGTCTGTGAGCTGAAGCTGATAAGCCTGGTATGGCAACGGCTCGGCCTCCGACGGCAAGGCACTACAGAGGGTAGTGCTTACGGCCCAGTACATCAATGGGGCCACGCTTCCTGCCATCCAGGACCTCTATACCAGGCGGTGTCAGAGGAAGGCCCTAAAAATTGTCAAAGATTCCAGCCACCCTAGTCATAGACTGTTCTCTCTGCTACCGCACAGCAAGCGGTACCAGAACGCCAAGTCTAGGTCCAAAAGGCTTCTTAACCTCTACCGAGCACCTACCCCGGGTCCGGGAGCACCCCCCACCCCCCCCACACTGATTAGCATCGCTAGCATAGCGTCACAATTAAATAGTAGCATCTAAATATCATTAAATCACAAGTGATTTTAGCCTTCTAAATGAGAGAATTGTTTTTCATATGAAGTCTTAACCAAGTCAGTGACCACACCATCGTGAGCACAGACATTACGTCGGAGTCACGGAACACCCCTTTTCACCAGAGTGCATAAAACTCACTTCTGACAAAAATGTACATTAGACCAAGCAGGCGGACGGGAAGTCACGAATGGTCAAGAAATCTACAAAACTAAAAACCAGAGAATGTGCGTCCCCACTCTGAAATGGTTACCACTCTATAGGCCAACGAGACCGACAGCATTAGCTGAAAGGTACAGAATGGCTAGAAACGCTGAAACTTTCAACAGAAAAGAAGAAGATCTCTACAAGACTACACATTCAGTCTACAGCTGTATATGTAAAATAGTCTAGTAAACTCGACCGAAGATGAGACAAAGAACAATTTCCTCCCACCACTCTATTCTAACGAACACTTCCTCTGAAAGATCCATTCTAACAGACACCCTGAAGCTACAACTACGAAATAATTTGATGTCTGGTGGACAAACCAGAGATTTTCTCTCGAATTATCCCCCAGACGGACCGTGATTTCAACAGCGAGACAACAAAGGCATACAATTGTAAATATACAGTATACAGCAATTATTTTCAAAGGAGAGGCCATCCATGTGCAAAGTATTCGCATTTCACTGAGCATAGTTATCATCTGTGTGTACGATAGGGAAGTCCTTTGTCTTTTCTCCCGCTCTTTCTTACATGCCCTTCCCTTTTCATTTGGTGTAACAAGCCATCATATCGGTTTAGTCTACCAGGGACTTTCATTGCATTGTGTTAGTAACCAATAACTATACTGTTTGTGTGTTTATGTAATTCTGTGTGATTATTTAGTTAGTTAGTCAATAAATAATTAAGCCAATTTGTATATCGCCGATTCATCATTTATGCATTTGTGCAGATATCCAAGGATTTTGCGACATTCAGAATGAGACTGATAGAAGGTAAATTACAATTCATTAATGACTGATTGATGACTGAAATGTAAGAGATATTTGTATCTTTAAGAGTTAATTCAGAAAACGGTAATTCGTTAAATACACTTTTTCCGTGGTGCCCCAAGATTGCTTAATTGTTACATGCGTAATTTAATCGTAATAATTAAACATAGTTAATCGATTTGATTAAACAATCATCATCACATTAATGTAAGCCAAGACACGACAGGGGGCAATTCCTTTTTCACACAGTGGCATTGGGTGTTGCATAACTTTGTTTATGAAATAAATGTAAAAAGTATGTAATTGTTGTGTTATTTGTTCACTCAGGTTCCCTTTATCTAATATTAGGTTTTGGTTGAAGATCTGATACCATTCGGTATCAAAAACTGATTACATCAGAAAGGGGGCAAATACTTTTTCATGGCACTGTAGCTCTATTGAGGAAGAGTTTTTTTCCACTTCTTCGCCCTTTTTTTGTGAGAATCCTTTGAGCTTCTCAGTCTCGCGGTCACTCTCACTGCACGCTTAGATGGACTCACAAACAAGCCATGAGTCACTGTAAACTCACTGTGAATAAGGTGTCCGCAGCGCACAGCGGAGTCTGTCTGAACAGCACAAGCACATCTCTCCCTCCACACCGTAAACCCACATATACACACAGAGAGATATCTGCAACATAAACACAGAAAGGGCAAGGGCGAGGAGAGAGGCAAGCGGAGCCCTGAGAATAAGTTGGAAAAACTTGGAAAGTTCAACGCTTTGGCAAAAACACAGGACAAAACAAAAAGTATCTTTAACCTCCCGAATTGTACCACTGGAGTTACGACTCACAGATGTGTCAGAGTGTTCAGTCAGGGAGGTACGCGGGTTAAAATCCCAGCAGGGGATTGGCTGCTTGAGAACACTCCTCCTGAGAAGAGTTTTAAAAGGTACATCTCCACTGTAAAAGCAGCCAGTAAATGTATACAGGTACATAGGTATGAACACATCCCAGTCTGCATAAATTACAGCCTCTCTGCCAGTCAACCCTGATAGGCCGCTTTGATGGGAAAAATAAATGAGGGTTTTATTTGTCGCAGCGGAACAACGACAATATGCCAACAGCACCGTCGGCTCCCGGTTTTGTTGCTGTGGCAATAACCTTGGAGACAGGAACCATAAATCAGTGGCGGTGAGTCCCTCGGACAAATGGGGGGGTCATGAGATGTGGCGGTGGGTCTCTGGGCATCTTTCACTGCTGCCATTAGGGTAGGACAGGCTTCCCACCTCCATGTTGGGCCGAGAGGGGAGAGAGAGAGAGGAGACATCTCCTCTGACAGAGAGAGAGGACAAACTAAAGATGTAAATAAACAAGCATTTTTTATCACAGATATGTTTCTTAACACTGGAGCTGCTTTAGACAGAGAGAGGAAGGGGAAACCAGGCAACAATGGAGTGGAATGCCTAAAGGGAGAGCCAGGGATCTAAAGCTAGATTTATATTGAAAATGCAATATAGCTCGCGGATGCGGACAGAGATATCTACTTATGAAAACGAGGGCTCTAAAAGTACATATTTCCCCAAACGCTTGTGTAAATCTATTTTCTTAAGACTGGGAGGAAACCGACAGGCACAGGAGTTCACACAGACGACTGAAAAATAACTGAGAAACTTCTCTTCTGTTAGGTGGGTAGAATAGGCATCTTCCCCCGGAGAAATCGTCACTAGATAGATCTACCTCCAGGCCTACACACAGGCGTTCAACAGCTGGGAAAATGATGTCTAATTCCCCAGATTTCAACCCACTGCCCTTGCTAATACGGACAGAGTGCAGGTATCTACCCGTTGAGACAAGGAGTTGGGTGTGTGATAGAGGTCGACCGATTATGATTTTTCAACGCCGATACCGATTAATGGAGGACCCAAAAAAAGCCAATACCGATTAATCGGACGATTTTTTAAATGTATTTGTAATAATGACAATACCAACAATACTGAATGTACACTTATTTTAACTTAATATAATACATCAATAAAATCTATTTAGCCTCAAATAAATAATGAAACATGTTCAATTTGGTTTAAATAATGCAAAAACAAAGTGTTGGAGAAGAAAGTAAAAGTGCAATATGTGCCATGTAAGAAAGCTAACATTTAAGTTCCTTGCTCAGAACATGAGAACATATGAAAGCTGGTGGTTCCTTTTAACATGAGTCTTCAATATTCCCAGGTAAGAAGTTTTAGGTTGTAGTTATTATAGGAATTATAGGACTATTTCTCTCTATACCATTTGTATTTCATTAACCTTTGACTATTGGATGTTCTTATAGGCACTTTAGTATTGCCAGTGTAACAGTATAGCTTCCATACAGGGATCTAAAGCTAGATTTATATTGAAAATGCAATATAGCTCGCAGATGCGGACAGAGAACCAGGAACACAACGAAAACAGCCACCCTCGAAGCAGCGTTACCCATGCAGAGCAAGGGGAATAACTACTCCAAGCCTCAGAGCGAATGACGTTTGAAACGCTATTAGCGTGCACCCCGCTAACTAGCTAGCCATTTCACATCGGTTACACCAGCCTAATCTCGGGAGTTGATAGGCTTGAAGCACAGCGAAGAGCTTCTGGCAAACGCAGTAATGTGCTGTTTGAATGAATGCTTACGAGCCTGCTGCTGCCTACCACCGCTCAGTCAGACTGCTCTATCAAATCATAGACTAAGTTATAACAACACACAGAAATACGAGCCTTAGGTCATTAATATGGTCGATTTCGGAAACTATCATCTCGAAAACAAGACATTTATTCTTTCAGTGAAATACGGAACCGTTACGTATTTTATCTAACGGATGGCATCCATAAGTCTAAATATTTCAGTGAAATACGGAACCGTTACGTATTTTATCTAACGGATGGCATCCATAAGTCTAAATATTCCTGTTACATTGCACAACCTTCAATATTATGTCATAATTACGTAAAATTCTGGCAAATTAGGCGGCACAAACTGTTGTATATACACTGACTCTGCGTGCAATGAACGCAAGAGAAGTGACACAATTTCACCTGGTTAATATTGCCTGCTAACCTGGATTTCTTTTAGCTAAACATGCAGGTTTAAAAATATATACTTCTGTGTATTGATTTTAAGAAAGGCATTGATTATGGTTAGGTACACATTGGAGCAACGATACGCACCGCATCGATTATATGCAACGCAGGACACGCTAGATAAACTAGTAATATCATCAACCATGTGTAGTTAACTAGTGATTATGATTTATTGATTGATTGTTTTTTTATAAGATAACTTTAATGCTAGCTAGCAACTTACCTTGGCTTCTACTGCATTTGCGTAACAGGCGGGCTCCTCGTGAGGCAGGTGGTTAGAGCGTTGGACTAGTTAACCGTAAGGTTGCAAGATTGAATCCCCGAGCTGACATGGTAAAAATCTGTCATTCTGCCCCTGAACAAGGCAGTTAACCCACCGTTCCTAGGCCGTCATTGAAAGTAAGAATGTGTTCTTAACTGACTTGCCTAGTTAAATAAAGATTAAATAAAAGGTGAACATTTTTTTTTTTTACCGATTTCCGATTGTTATGTAAACTTGAAAATCGGCCCTAATTAAATCGCCCGTTCCGATTAATCGGTCGACCTCGTGTGTGATACAAACACTGTGATTGCGACGACTCGTTTACATTTTCCATGTATTCGCCGTTACTCGGTGTACTCACAATCACAGTCATATGCGCACACACACACACACCTATGGTTCTCACGGACACCGACTGGGTGTAGGTGTTTTAAAACACTGAGGAACAGCAGGATAAATCTGATAGCCACTCTGCCAGTGTCCATCATTAAAGCCCAGACTGCAGACAAGCAGCCGCAACAGCAGAGTAGTCCCAACACAGCACGGGCCCTCATCGATCCACAACAACTTACTCAGACGTAGCAGAGCACAAGTCTGGGCTGAATCTCTCAAACTTACCCCAGTGTGTGTCTGTGTGTGTGTGTCTGTGTTTTCAGTCTGTGTGTATATATTACTGATGACAGTATCTGTGCATGTTCATTTCCCTGCTTGGTTGCTCCGGACACAATCGATGTGGTGTCTTGGAAAGTGTGTGAGTGACATTACTGTCAGCTGTGTCAATTAGACTCTGCTCCTACCTTAGGTTGATTAAGAGACTCCATTACGAACAGGACATCTATTCCTGGCTCATCGCAACTGGGATTTTCACTACCACAGTGTGTGCATGTATGCCTCCATACCTCAGGCATGGCGGTGGTCTTGTCAGGACGTCTGGTCTCAGGCTCTCCAGTAAGGGGGTTACGTAGGGTCTGGAGGAACAGCGCTGCCTTTCTCTTCCTCTCCGCCTGCAGCTGCTTCTCCTTGGACTCCTTTGAGGCCTGGGCCAGCTTCTCCCTGGCAGCTGCAGCCAGACGGTCCTCTAGCTTCTGCTTGGCTAGATGGAGAGGGACAGAGGTCAGGTACAGCATACAGACAGAATGGTTTCTGCAGCATACAAACAGAATGGTTTCTGCATGGCTACAGGGGGAAGGGAGGGAAGCGAGAGAGATAGAGAGAGCGCAGATGAACACCAGCATTTTTCAGCATGTTTTTTTACAAAAAGATTCCACCCCCTCTAAACTCCGGTGTCCAAACACCCAGTGCACTCTAGACCTTCTGTATGAGGACCAACACACAGGCACGACCTAAGAGCACAGCAGGAAAGGGTGGCCACAGCACTCAAGGGTGTGATTGAAAAAGCTTATTCTACTTTCCCCAACAGACAAGTGGTTATCTCCACCTTGCTACCACAAAAATACTTCCACCCTGCTACCATACAGAAGGTAAAAGCAAGTATTTCCCTTGACTGTGCCTCAAAACCAAATGGTTACCTTGCCCACCACTTCACTTTGGACAGCTTTTACGAACAGGTCCACCAACCGCTACACAACCGCGGACCCAACACCTCACACAGGAGCAACATATCAATGGACACTCTCCCAGACCTGTGGGACCACCCCCCACACATAGATGACCCATGCCGAGAGGACCAACATCCAAGACCACAGCACCACCAGCCACATCCACACCCCCACCAATCAACACCCCAAGTCAACTATGCCCACACCACATTTAGGCCCCCTCAGATCAGACCTACACCCCTCCTGCCCACCCCATGCCCCCCATTCTGGCAAAAAGAGGTCCTCAACATGAAAGTCACACACACGCCCAGGCCGTGAGCAGGCAAACAGGCCCAACATCCACTCTTACACTACCCCAAGGTAATGGCATGTACCAGATGCTCAGCAGGCTCTGCTCACACTTACTGGTCTGAGGCCAAACCACACGGCTAACAACATTGGACACTTTATGGAACACGAAGCCTTCACTATCTCATCCTGGAATATCCAAGGCCTGAGGTCATCTGCCTTTGGCCTAAAGAGCAGGAACCTGGACTTCATCAAATAAAATAAAAAATACAGACATTGTCATCCTACAAGAAACATGGTATAGAGGAGATGGACCCACTGGTGGCCCTCAAGGTTACAGAGAGCTGGTAGTCCCATCCACCAAACTACCAGGTGAGAAACAGGGAAGGGACATAGGGGGAATGCTAATTTGGTATAGAGCAGACCTAATACACTCTATTAAATTAATCAAAACAGGGACTTAATACATTTGGCTAGAAATTAAAAAAGGAAATTCTCTCAACAGAGAAAAATGTCATCCTTTGTGCTCCATATATCCCTCCACCAGAATCCCCAAACATTAATGAAGCTTCCCCATCCTAGAGGGGAAAATCCATTATTTCCAGCCTCAGGGACATGTACTAGTCTGTGGCGACCTAAATGCCAGAACTGGACAAGAACCTGACACCCTCAGCACACAGAGGGACAAACACCTACCTGGAGGTCACAGCATTCCCTCCCCCATATGCCCCCTTAGGCACAACTACAACAACCAACAAAGCCAAAGGAACTGAATACTACTAAGAAATGCTATAGATGGAAGGAACGTATGTGGAAACCTACCAAAAAACAATTAGGAAACAACAAATTCAATCCCTTTTAGAAAACTTCCCGGACAAAACTTTCCACTGTAATAGTGATGGTGTAAACTTGGCAGTAGGAAACCTAAACAGTATATTTGACCTCTGAGCTTCCCTATCAAATCAAAAACAACAATGACAAATGGTTTGATGAAGAATGCAAAAACCTAAGAAAGATATTGTAACATCATATTACAACATACATATAGAGTTTGTTTGAAAATGTGCATATTTAGCCACCAAAATCATGGTTAGACAATGACAAAAGTAGCCCAGCTGGTCAGAAAATGTCGTGCGCCATATTAGACAGTGATCTAGTCTTATACATAAATACTCATAAACTTGACTAAAAAATATAGGGTGGACAGCGATTGATAGACAATTTAATTCTTAATACAATCGCGGAATTACATTTTTTAAATTATCCTTACTTTTCAATACAGTTTGCGCCAAGCGAAGCTACACCTAACAAAATGGCGGAACGTGCGTTTAACATTTTTCTACAGAACAACAATTTATCATCTTAAATATTTCTTACTATGAGGTGATCTTCCATCAGAATCTTGGGCAATGTATCCTTTCTTGGGTCTAACCTTCTTTTGGTCGAAAGATGTCCTCTTGTCTGTCGAAATGCCCACTAACGTTCGACCGGGACCCCGAAACGTGCCCGGCGCTTCAAAGTGCACAACAAAGCAATGCCTCAAAATCGCACTAAAAGGATATAAATTGCTATAAAACGGTTCAAATTAACTACCTTATGATGCTGTTAACACCTATAACGAGTAAAAACATGACCGGAGAAATATTACTGGCTAAACTAAAGCTTGGAAGGAGGCGAGTCCGATGTCCATCGCGCGCCAGGCGCAGGCAGCCAAAGGAAGTTACTTCCGGTATTTGGTGATTTATAGAGGCACTGATTGCGCAATCGACTCCATTCAAAGCGTCATCACGTACTGACATCCAGGGGAAGACGTAAGAAGTGTCTGTTTCTCCATAGCATTTACACGGACCTTTAAACTGACTCCAGATCAGGGGCCAAGATGTCTGAAATCTGACTCCCTATCATGAAAAGTGCTGTAGATTGAGTTCTGCTTCACTCAGAGACAAAATTCCAACGGCTATAGAAACTAGAGTGTTTTCTATCCAATAATAATATGCATATTGTACGAGCAAGAATTGAGTACTAGGCAGTTTAATCTGTAGAGCAAATTATGCTAATGCGAAACAGCACCCCCTATAGTTGCAAGAAGTTAACATCATCCGTGGCTCTGGCATCTTCCCCATTATTTGGAACCAAGGACTGATCACCCCAATCCACAAAAGTGGAGACAAATTTGCCCCCAATAACTACTGTGGGATATGCGTCAACAGCAACCTTGGGAAAATCCTCTGCCTTATCATTAACAGCAGTACATTTCCTCAGTGAAAACAATGTTCTGAGCAAATGTCAAATTGTCTTTTTACCAAATTACAGTATGACAGACCACGTATTCACCCTGCACACCCTAATTGACAAACAAAACAAAGGCAAAGTCTTCTCATGCTTTGTTAATTTCAAAAATGCTTTTGACTCAATTTGGCACGAGGGTCTGCTAAAATATTTGAATCAGTTATAGAACCCATTGCCCGTTATGGTTGTGAGGTCTTGGGTCCGCTCACCAACCAAGATTTCACAAAATGGGACAAACACCAAATTTAGACTTTGCATGAAGAATTCTGCAAAAATATACTCTGTGTACAACGCAAAACACCAAATAATGCATGCAGAGCATAATTAGGCCGATACCCTCTAATTATCAAAATCCAGAAAGAGCCATTAAATTCTACAACCACCTAAAAGGAAGCGATTCCCAAACATTCCATTACAAAGCCATCATCTAAGATGAACCTGGAGAAGAGTCCCCTAAGCAAGCTGGTCCTGGGGCTCTGTTCACAAACACAAACAAACCCCACAGAGCCCCAGGACAGCAACACAATTAGACCGAACCAAATCATGAGAAAACAAAAAGATGATTACTTTACATATTGGAAAGAATTCACAAAAACTGAGCATACTAGGATGCTATTTGGCCTTAAACAGATAGTCAAAGCTTTCCTTAAGTGTGTACTATGTACAGACTCCGTGAGCATAGCCTTGCTATTGAGAAAGGCCGCCGTAGGCTGGCCTGGCTCTCAAGAGAAGACAGGCTATGTGCACACTCCCCACAAAATGAGGTGGAAACTGAGCTGCACTTCCTAACCTCCTGACAAATGTATGACCATATTAGAGACACATAATTCCCTCAGATTACAGATACACAAAGAATTCGATGAGAGAGAAGAGGTCAAAGATGTGTTGAGCGTGAGTGATTCCCCTCTGTGTCGAGGTGTGAGAGAAAAGCTACTGTACTCTGAGGCACAGCTGGGGCTTGGCTGTGGAGGAGATCGGAAAAGAGCAGAGGAGGAGAGAAAGATTACGGGGGAGGGAGAGAAGAGAGCGGGGGCGAGCGAGTGGCAGTGTAGGATCAAATGGAGCAGTGGAGGGCAGACAAGGAAGCAGGCAGAGAGAGGTGTCTAAGACAGTGTTTAAGGTACATTTTGTAGACATTAACACTGTATTGAAGATGGGGGGAATAGGAATATATGGGGTATGACATGGTATGAGTGGATTGAAGCTTATGGACACATTTCAGCTTACCATTCCCAAACACAACACCTCATAGGTAAAGTTTGTGGATTGACTATGGTGGAGTGTGGATGTAGTTTGAATTCGAGGTGTTCACGGAACCCCCTGTACCCGAATACCCAAGAGGGTCCGGATCCAGAATTCAAAATAATTTCAGATCTGATATGATTGTCACGGGTACGTGTACTTTTAAATGACTAGTCCGGAAGGACCCATATAGATCTGAACGTGACTGCTGCAGTAGAGAGAGGAATTGTATCATTTATCCTGCTGCTCTTTGCTGTAAATTTTCCATGGGAAGTTAAGCCTGGGAATTTGGGAATTTTGCTTAAATTCATTAAAAAAGTTAGCTTATAACAGCGAACATTTTTTGAGGACTACACTTAAGGCAATTCTAGGTCTTGTGGCATATTTTAGTTAAACTATCCACCATTTAATGGAATTGCAACCCTCTGCATGCACAGTGTATTCTTCCATCACATGTACAGCTGATTCTCAAGATCTTGCACATTAATGAGATGCTATTGAGCCCACACTACTACACTGTCTAAGCCAAGGACTACATGCTTTCTGGTAAGTTTTGATTACAATACTGGGTGGGGTGAATATATTATATATGACATAGATCCTTTTTTGTTAACGAATAAATAGTAGCCTACAACACTGTGTGTTTAAATCATTTATAACTTGTTAACAATTTCTGGTAGTTAGTTTTTGATACCATGTGGGTTTTAGCTTGCTTTAGCCTGCTAACTGAGGAGTGTTAATTCACCGGTTAAAATACATTTCATTTTAAAACATCTTAACATCTTACAAAGGACTTGTTTAATCTAACTCTTTATCTGTGTATGGAATTGTATTTGTTTCTCCTTTTTCTCTAATCTTTACAGGAAAATGCTACGGGCACTAGCTGATGTGTGGAGACATTTCACTGCAGCCAATGTAAAAGTTAAAGCTGTGTATATTTGCAAATACTGTGCCAAGTCATATGTGAAGAATGTAACAAAGATGCAGAATCATCTGGCCAAGTGCATAAAGTTCCCTCAGCGCTCACAACAAGTAACCTCTGGCACAAGTCCTACTTCTATTTGAGGTGAAAATGTTGAATCAGACACCTTATTGATAGCAACAGCTCATGGTCCTCCTGGAATCAGACGTTTTTTTGACTCAATGGAGGAACGTAGTCAGAGAAATGCTGATGAATGTCTTGCTCGAGATGTGTATGCAACTGGTTCACCTCTGATGCTCACAGGCAATGTGTATTGGAAGAGATTTCTGAATGTTCTCCACCCAGCAACCACCCCACCTAACCAGACATGATTTATCTACTCATTTGCTGGATGCAGAGTTCAACAGAGTTCAAGTGAAGGTCAAGCAAATCATAGAGAAAGCAGACTGCATTGAAATCCTCTCTGATGGGAGGTTGAATGTTCGTGGGCAAGGAATAATGAACTACTTCATCTCCACCCCTCAACCATTATTCTACAAGAGCAGACACAAGGGCCAACAGACACACCGGTCTCTACATTGCAGATGAGCTGAAGGCAGTCATCAATGACCTTGGACCACAGAAGGTATTTGCACTGGTGACAGACAATGCTGCGAACATGAAGGCGGCTTGGTCCAACAACCTCCTTCCCTCAGTAAGTCCTACCCTCACTTATCAAATACAAATTAATTACTTAAAAAATCATACAATGTGATTTTCTGGATTTTTGTTTTAGATCCCGTCTCTCACAGTTGAAGTGTACCTATGATACAAATTACAGACCTCTACATGCTTTGTAAGTAGGAAAACCAGCAAAATCGGCAGTGTCTCAAATACTTGTTCTCCCCACTGTATATGCTTAATGGTAATGATTAAAATATTCCACCCTGAAATCATATAATTGTATGAAATTTATTAGAATCATAAAACTATAATCTGATGATGTGTGTAGTTTTAGTCAGAATTAGAACAAGGACCGTTTGTTCCTTTTTAGTATGTAAGGACTGTGTAGGACTGTGAAACAAATGATAAGAGGAGCTATCGACAGACAAGTTGTACTACTGTGTTCCTTACAGGACATTCTGTCTCCACCCGTGGAGGGGAGAAACTGTTAGGCTTGCAGAAAATTATGAAACATGTTGCAGATTAAAGAAACAATGTATCTGTGTAGTGGAAAAACACCGACTGTCTGAGCAAGGTGTAGCTTAAGATTTGAACTTGTTTGTGTTATAAAGACTGTGTTCGCATTTTTCGTTCTCTTGAATAAACTGTACTAACCTTTTGCATAAGCTGAGTCTTTGCCTAATTATTATTAAACCCATGGTCTTACAAAGCTCGGGGATTGGGCAAAGCTATTGATTGTTAGTTAGTATCTTTGTGATTGAAAATTCTCCTGACACTCATGCATTGAATTTGCTCCTCAAGGACATCATGGCACTGAAAACAATGGATACACTCTACAAGAGAGCCAAGGAAATGGTTAGGTATGTGAAGGGTCATCAAGTTATAGCAGCAATCTACCTCACCAAGCAAAGTGAGAAGAATAAGAGCACCACATTGAAGCTGCCCAGCAACACCTGTTGGGGTGGTGTTGTCATCATGTTTGACAGTCTCTTGGAGGGGAAGGAGTCTCTCCAAGAAATGGCAATATCACAGTCTGCCGATAAGGACAGCCCCATCAAGAGGATCCTCCTGGATGATGTATTTTGGGAGAGAGTGGTAAGCAGCCTGAAACTCCTGAAACCTATAGCAGTAGCCATTGCACTGATTGAGGGAGACAATGCCATCCTGTCTGATGTTCAGACTCTGCTTGCAGATGTAAGAGAAGAAATCCATACTCCCCTGCCCACTTCACTGTTGCTCCAAGCAGAGGAAACTGCAGTTCTGAAATACATCAAAAAGCATGAAGACTTCTGCCTGAAACCCATACATGCCACAGCACTCCAAGTATGCTGGCAAGAGCATCATGCCTGGTGCAGAGATCAACAAGGCCAATGGTGTCATCACTACCATGTCTCGCCACCTTGGCCTGGATGAGGGCAAGGTTCTTGGCAGTCTGGCGAAGTACACTACCAAGCAAGGGCTTTGGGATGGAGATGCAATATCTCATAAGCCACCTGGTAGAAGGGAACTTTGTGGATCCGAGGCTCTTTCCCCTGTTGCCTCCATCATCCTCCAAATCCCACCAACATCAGCCGCCTCAGAGCGCAACTGGTCCTTGTTTGGGAACACACACCACAGCACACAAAGGTTGACAAATACAAGGGTTGAAAAATTGGTACCATCCGGGCAAATTTGAGGCTTTTTGAGCCAGACAACGAGCCATCCTCAACAAGGTTGGAAAGTGACAGTGAAGATGAGGCCTCAGTCGGATGTTCAAGAGGTGGACATTGAGGAGGTCCAGGGAGAAGACATGAAAGCCTGAGAGGAAGACAGTCTAGAAACTAAAGCTTTGGTTATCATTTTACAGATGTATGTTGAAACAGTTTTTGGGAGATGCGAAGGATCATTGGTGATCATTCAATATTCCCTTTCTTTTGTTGTTCAGTGCAATCATCCCATGTGAAGAGTAAACACATTTAATTAAAGTTCAATTCGTAACTCAATAGTTTTTTAAATGTCTATTGGTTAGATTTAATAATTTGCAATTATGTCTACTGATGATAAGGTAACATTTTTATGTTTCTGTCTCCATATGATATGTTAAATATATCCAATGCAAAAAACATCTATATTTAAATGGTATTAATATTAATTAGCATATATTTCCATTAATTCCCATATATTCCCGTTAATTCCCATATATTCCCGTTAATTCCCACGGAAAGTTTCCACCACTTAATACTACCGAAAATGTGCAACCCTGTTGTTGACTAATCATAATTCATCAGTGGCAATAGGCTACAGTCATAGAGCCTCCATGTGGGACAAAAGTTAGCAGATATCTTATCAATGGAAGACGGAATTAAAAGTTAAAGGAGGACCAACAGGTAGGTTGCTACTTTACATTCTGAACGGAGTTGTTGTTTGCAACAGACTAGGACAAGAAAGCGCATGCAGCCTCAATTAGCCTAGTTAAGACAGATACTACGTAATCATATTGGATGATAAATGACCTAGTTATGGCAGCTATTAGTCTACTATAGCGTGAGTCGGCTTGGTTGCAGTCTCTCATCTCTCCTCCCTGTTCCTGTGTCACTCGCTCACACTCACAGTAGCCTACACACAGCACGGCCCCTGCTAGAGCGTCACCTCTCTCTACCTCGCACTTTATTAGCTCCGGTTAATAAAGTAGCTTAAAAATTGACTTTTCTGCTGCTTCCCTCACTCAGATCCGACCTGGTCTGGATTCGACCAGGTCTATACGGAACGGGTCTAGATGTCCTCGGTTCCGTTTGGAACGGGTCTCTATTTATGCATATTGGGTCTGGATGGGAAAGCCCCAGGTCCATTTCGGAACGGGTCCCAAAAGGCCTCCAGTGTGAATTCCACTTATACAGTGAAATTAGCTAACTGGGTCTCCTGCCATCATCTGCAATTACCGTTATGCCTGCCTACATTCCTCTCTGTAGGCACAGCCCAACGTAACTGTTAATGACAGAGAGAACACAAGGATGTGACAGAGGTCAGAGAAAACGAGAGAATAGAGAGAGAAAGATGATGAGAGACAGGAACAAATCATGGGGGAGAAGAGGACGACAGTGATCCCGAGGACTATATTAAAGTGGACTCCAGGCATGTAACGTGGACTCCGGGCATGTAACGTGGACTGTGGCCATTGAACATGGTGCGGGGATAAATTGCCCAGCCCCGAATACAATAGCTCAATTTACTGTGTGTGCGGGCAGCGATAACCATCTGCAATCTTCCCTAGTTTGTTCATCGGAAGCGCACAGGGAGAGCTCAAAAACAAGTCATTATATTACGCAACCGTAGGGGGTGAATACAGTTATTTCTATACTATAAATAGGCTGGCTACCAAGGCAAATCATATGGGGCTTAGTGTGAACACACCAGGGACAGAACAGAACTACCACCCTAAGGTAGACCCACTTCCTTAATGGAGTGAGATGGAGAAAGAGATATACAGAGATAGAGTAAGCATGAGAAGAGAGAGAGAGAGAGAGAGGGAGAAAGATATGACACTCGTAATGTCTTTATTGTTTTGAAACTTCTGTATGTGTAATGTTTACTGTTAATTCGTTTTGTTTGTTTCACTTTTGTGTATTGTCTACCTCATTTGCTTTGGCAATGTTAACACATGTTTCCCATGCCAATAAAGCCCCTTGAATTGAATTGAATTGAAAGAGATATACAGAGACAGAGTAAGCATGAGAAGAGAGAGAGAGATGGAGAAAAGATATAAAGAGACAGAGTAAGCATGAGAAGAGAGAGAGAGAGAGGGAGAAAGATATATACAGAGACAGAGTAAGCATGAGAAGAGAGAGAGAGATGGAGAAAGAGATATACAGAGACAGAGTAAGCATGAGAAGAGAGAGAGGGAGAAAGAGATATACAGAGACAGAGTAAGCATGAGAAGAGAGAGAGAGGGAGAAAGAGATATACAGAGACAGAGTAAGCATGAGAAGAGAGAGAGAGAGGGAGAAAGAGATATACAGAGACAGAGTAAGCATGAGAAGAGAGAGAGAGGGAGAAAGAGATATACAAAGACAGAGTAAGCATGAGAAAAGAGAGAGAAAGAGATATACAGAGACAGAGTAAGCATGAGACGAGAGAGAGAGAGATGGAGAAAGAGATATACATAGACAGAGTAAACATGAGAAGAGAGAGAGAGATGGAGAAAGAGATATACAGAGATAGAGTAAGCATGAGAAGAGAGAGAGAGAGATGGAGAAAGAGATATACAGAGACAGAGTAAGCATGAGACGAGAGAGAGACAGATGGAGAAAGAGATATACAGAGACAGAGTAAGCATGAGACGAGAGAGAGAGAGATGGAGAAAGAGATATACAGAGACAGAGTAAGCATGAGAAGAGAGAGAGATGGAGAAAGAGATATACAGAGACAGAGTAAACATGAGGAGAGAGAGAGAGAGAGATGGAGAAAGAGATATACAGAGACAGAGTAAGCATGAGAAGAGAGTGAGAGAGAAAGAGATATACAGAGACAGAGTAAGCATGAGAAGAGAGAGAGAGAGAGGGAGAAAGAGATATACAGAGACAGAGTAAGCATGAGAAGAGAGAGAGAGAGATGGAGAAAGAGATATACAGAGACAGAGTAAGCATGAGAAGAGAGTGAGAGAGAAAGAGATATACAGAGACAGAGTAAGCATGAGAAGAGAGAGAGAGAGAGGGAGAAAGAGATATACAAAGACAGAGTAAGCATGAGAAAAGAGAGAGAGAGAGATGGAGAAAGAGATATACAGAGACAGAGTAAGCATGAGAAGAGAGAGAGAGGGAGATGGAGAAAGAGATATACAGAGACAGAGTAAGCATGAGAAGAGAGAGAGAGGGAGAAAGAGATATACAGAGACAGAGTAAGCATGAGAAGAGAGAGAGAGGGAGAAAGAGATATACAGAGACAGAGTAAACATGAGGAGAGAGGGAGAAAGAGATATACAGAGAGAGTAAGCATGAGAAGAGAGAGAGAGGGAGAAAGAGATATACAGAGACAGAGACAGAGTAAGCATGAGAAGAGAGAGAGAGGGAGAAAGAGATATACAGAGAGAGTAAGCATGAGAAGAGAGAGAGAGGGAGAAAGAGATATACAGAGACAGAGTAAGCATGAGAAGAGAGAGAGAGGGAGAAAGAGATATACAGAGACAGAGTAAACATGAGGAGAGAGGGAGAAAGAGATATACAGAGAGAGTAAGCATGAGAAGAGAGAGAGAGGGAGAAAGAGATATACAGAGACAGAGTAAGCATGAGAAGAGAGAGAGATGGAGAAAGAGATATACAGAGACAGAGTAAGCATGAGAAGAGAGAGAGAGAGATGGAGAGAGAGATATACAGAGACAGAGTAAGCATGAGAAGAGAGAGAGAGAGAGAAAGAGATATACAGAGACAGAGTAAGCATGAGAAGAGAGAGAGAGATGGAGAAAGAGATATACAGAGACAGAGTAAGCATGAGAAGAGAGAGAGAGATGGAGAAAGAGATATACAGAGACAGAGTAAGCATGAGAAGAGAGAGAGAGAGGGAGAAAGAGATATACAGAGACAGAGTAAGCATGAGAAGAGAGAGAGAGGGAGAAAGAGATATACAGAGACAGAGTAAGCATGAGAAGAGAGAGAGAGGGAGAAAGAGATATACAGAGACAGAGTAAGCATGAGAAGAGAGAGAGAGAGGGAGAAAGAGATATACAGAGACAGAGTAAACATGAGGAGAGAGGGAGAAAAAGATATACAGAGAGAGTAAGATTGAGAAGATAGAAAGGGAGAAAGAGTGACTTAAAAAGAACAAGTAAAAAGTAGTGAGTGAAAGGTGAAGAAGGACAGTGACTTGGAGAGAAAATAAAACAAAATAAATGAGAGCGAAAGACAGACCTGCAGGCAGGCCTAAATTAAAGTTTATTTGTCACGTGCGCCGAATAGGCGGTGTAGACCTTACAGTGAAATGCTTACTTACAGGCTCTAACCAACAGCGCAAAAAGGTATTAGGTAAACAATAGGTGGGTAAAGAAATAAAACAACAGTAAATAGACAGGCTATATACAGTAGCGAGGCTATAAAAGTAGCGAGGCTACATACAGACACCGGTTAGTCAGGCTGATTGAGGTAGTATGTACATGTAGATATGATTACAGTGACTATGCATATATGATGAACAGAGAGTAGCAGCAGCGTAAAAGAGGGGTTGGGGGGGGGAGGCACACAATGCAAATAGTCCTGGTAGCCATTTGATTACCTGTTCAGGAGTCTTATGGCTTGGGGGTAAAAACTGTTGAGAAGCTTTTTTGTCCTAGACTTGGCACTCCGGTACCGCTTGACATGCGGTAGTAGAGAGAACAGTCTATGACTGGGGTGGCTGGTGACAATTTGTAGGGCCTTCCCCTGACACCGCCTGGTGTAGAGGTCCTGGATGGCAGGCAGCTTAGCCCCAGTAATGTACTGGGCCGTACACTCCGTAGTACCTTGTGGTCAGAGGGCGAACAATTGCCGTACCAGGCAGTGATGCAACCGGTCAGGATGCTCTCGATGTTGCAGCTGTAGAACCTTTTGAGGATCTCAGGACCCATGACAAATCTTTTTAGTTTCCTGAGGGGGAATAGGCTTTGTTGTGCCCTCTTCACGACTGTCTTGGTGTGTTTGGACTATTCTAGTTTGTTGTTGATGTGGACACCAAGGAACTTGAAGCTCTCAACCTGCTCCACTACAGCCCCGTCGATGAGAATGGGGGCGTGCTCGGTCCACCTTTTCCTGTAGTCTCCAATCAGCTCCTTAGTCTTGGTTACGTTGAGGGATAGGTAGTTATTCTGCCACCACCCGGCCAGGTCTCTGACCTTCTCCCTATAGTCTGTCTTTGTTGTCGGTGATCAGGCCTACCACGGTTGTGTCGTCTGCAAACTTAATGATGGTGTTGGCGTCGTTCCTGGCCATGCAGTCGTGGGTGAACATGGAGTACAGGAGGGGACTGAGCACGCACCCCTGTGGTGCTCCAGTGTTGAGGATCAGCATGGCAGATGTGTTGCTACCTACCCTCACCACCTGGGGGTGGCCCGTCAGGAAGTCCAGGATCCAGTTGCAGAGGGAGGTGTTTAGTCCCAGGATCCTTAGCTTAGTGACAATCTTTGAAGGTACTATGGTGTTGAACGATGAATAGCATTCTCACATAAGTGTTCCTTTTGTCCAGGTGGGAAAGGGTAGTGTGGAGTGCAATAGAGATGGCATCATCTGTGGATCTGTTTGGGCCTGTTCAGATTGTTTGAGAGAGGCCCCCCAATAAGTAGGGTTCTTGGCCACTCAAGTGCTTAAACAATCAAATAATTTGCGCTGCTTCAAAACTAAGACATTTTGGGCCCGCCATCAGTAAAACAAATCCTGCTATTGTTCATCTTTACAACAGCACTAAGGGAGGGGGAAGATAGAAGATGACAGAACAAATTGTTCTTTTTTGTTGTAAATGTATAAGCAGATTGTCACAGCAATTGAAAGTCAAAAGCTGTTTTAGAGACAAAAGGACTTAAGACAAGCACAGGCTCCCGCACACACACTCACACGAACAACCACGTGCGCACACACCCACGCACACAGAGACACACACACTTTACTAATGAGAGCTGCCACTGGTCTCACTCAACAACAGCACAGCTATGGGCCTTATGGCAGTAAAGAACTATTGACGTGGTCCCTCATTGGTCATGATAGAGAGAGTGCAGACACACATTATGCTTTCCACAAAATGGACCTAGTGGTCTGGAAGATCGAACACACTCAAATATAGGGCATGGCAGACAACAGACAAGCATTATTTCACAACAGCATTAAAGCTAGAATCCTTAATTGGTGAAACTACTAGGTTCATTTCGGATAATACAACAAAGAAGTTACAGTAATTACAGCAAACCATTCTATTGCCCTATTCTAATTATAATCTCCAAATGGTAGGTACTCTATATCAGTCCACCGAATCCAAGTAGTCTTGTCAGTCTACTCTGGCCTAGGGCTGTGGCGGTCAATACATTTTGTGAGCCGGTGATTGTCAAGCAAATAACTGCTGGTTTCCTGGTAATTGACCGTTAATTAATATAAACACATTTAGCATCTCCTGGCTTCCACACAAGCCACTGATGGAGACCTTTGAAACACCTACATTTTAAAAAGTAATATAGCCTACACCTTCACAATAAATCCATGATTTATTTCAGACAGGTCTAAAGAAACATGATATGAAGAAAATGTATTCCATTTCAGAAGAACAGAATATCATACTCTGAGTTGTCCTTATGTTAGGCCCTAATCTGGCTATGCCAAATGGCTGTGGGCTACACTAGTTCATTTAGCAGACAAGATTTGCTTAGGATTCTGTGGCATTATTTTATAGTATGAAGAATACAATTTAACAAACTGAACAATATAGAAAGGATATTTTCTCCAAACGATGAGGGAGTGCGCACATGCGGCTATTCTGTGTTAAGCGGTTAAAGAAATAGGTACTTCCTATATGCTTAATTTAGAGTTATTCATGTAACTTGTTGTGATACAAACATATGTTTAGATTTGTAATACCTTGTATGGCTTCATAATGCGACTAATGATGATTTGAATAAAGTTGCATGAAAGGCGTTGGATATAATAATTATTATTCCCTTTTCCCTGAGTGCTGCATGTCCATAGCACCTCTCACTCGCACGGCTCTCCGTCACGTGATCGGGTCTTACTCACAGGCTACAAGTGAAGACAGACACATCGGGGACGCAACTGCGTACGTCCTTATCCAATTCCAAGGTGCAAATTGAAGATATTGGAAGAACTGTCCACATTTACTTTTCGTCAGCCAACAAGATGAGTAGGCCTAACAAACAGCTAAAGCTCTAGCCTATGTAAATCTACTATCCCCATAGTACAAAAGTTTAGCTATTATATTCTGTGCAAGAAATACATTTTACAAACAGTCTGGGACAGTTGTGGGATGCGATAGAGCCCAAAATAATATCACTACTAGCATCAAAATAACTTTTTTACGCAATGAGGCTGAAGCAACAGATCAGAACATTTAGCTTAAAATGTTGATAAACTATCAGGATATTTCTTCACATTATAAGCGCAGCAATGCGCACATTAGTAGGCTATAAGCGCAAATGCTCAATTAACGGAAAACACCATTATCAAAAGTGACCACAAATGCGATTATGCATGTAATGCTTTTAATATAAAGGTGCAGTTTATTGGTGAAAATGATCTTCCCCAAACTTGAAACTCACATGCTGCTTATGTATGCCGGTTAGGTTCTACACCCCTTGTAAAGAGGATTAATGTGCTTGATTTTAAGAAGTTATTTGGCCACTTTATTTGTGAAACAAACCTTATCAAAACATATAGGCCTATGGGCTAGGCTAAATGAGGTGTGACTATGATTAGAAAAAGTCGGAGAAAAAGGGCATTGTTTCTTGCCTTACTTTGGGCATCATGATAATATATAATTCACATGTGAAAGGCTAATATTGTCACTGGCATTTTTTTTGCATGGAATAGCCTTCATTTCTCAGAACAAGAATAGACTGACGAGTTTCAGAAGAAAGTTCTTTGTTTCTAGCCATTTTGAGCCTGTAATCGAACCCACAAATGCTGATGCTCCAGATACTTAACTAGTCTATAGATGGCCAGTTTTATTGCTTCTTTAAATCAGAACAACAGTTGTCAGCTGTGCTAGCATAATTGCAAAAGGGTTTTCTAATGATCAATTAGCTAATCCAAGATTATCATTTTAAAAGGCTAACACAACGTGCCATTGGAACACAGGAGTGATGGTTGCTGATAATGGGCCTCTGTACACCTTGTAGATATTTCATTAAAGAAATCAGCCATTTCCAGCTACAATAGTCATTTACAACATTAACAACATCTACAATGTATTTCTGATCAATTTGATGTTATTTTAAATTGATTTTTTAAAACTTTTCTTTCAAAAACAAGGACATTTCTAAGTGACCAAAAACATTTGAACAGTAGTGTGTGTGTGTATGCTATGGTGTTATTTGAAATAAAATTGTATTCTAATGTTACCGTAGACCTTTATAAACACAACAAAATTATTATTTTTGTGATAGCATACATGAAATGTATTAATTACACGGTTCTAATTTTGCTGTCAGAATGACTGCTCATTAGCTTGAAGGGGGGTCCCTCATGGCCCAGCTGTTCTAGTGTTAAGGTTCATTTGGACAGAAAAACAGACGGACAAAGACATGAACGCACACACGCGTCTGTTGTCTGCTGAATCCCAGCACTGGTAATCACAGGCAGCCTGTGTGATCCTTTACAGACCATCAATACAGATTAGGTTTCTCTGTCTGTTATCAATACCCCTACGGAGTTAGGCCATTTGAGTGACAGCCTCCTTGACACACATCAATTCATTTCACTTGCCAGGCCCGTTCTTTAGCCTGAGATAATTACACAGATGTTCCGCTTTCCCTCCGCTGGGGCCGGGTGTGTGTGTGCGCATTGTCAACCTGAACCAGCCCCTGAAACTAGGCCTAAATACCAGAACATTTGGTGGCTGTGTATGTGTGTGTGAGAGAGAGAGAGACCAGGCTTAATGCACACTAAACATTATGAATGGGTCCCGTGAGTCAGACCTGCCTTTACATTTGCATCAACACACTCCTGAGATTGTGTGCACATACAGTACCAGTCAAAAGTTGGTACTCATTCAAGGGTTTTTCTTTATTTTTTCTATATTGTAGGATAATAGTAAAGACATCAAAACCATGAAATAACATATGGAATCATGTAGTAACCAAAAATGTTTTTTATATTTGAGAATGTTCAAAGTAGCCACCCTGCCTTGATGACAGCTTTGCACACTCCTAGCATTCTCTCAACCAGCTTCATGAGGAACGCTTTTACAACAGTCTTGAAGGAGTTCCCACATATACTACTTGTTGGCTGCTTTTCCTTCACTTTGCGGTCCAACTCATCCCAACCATCTCAATTCTTTTGAGGTCGGGTGATTGTGAAGGCCAGGTCATCTGACGCAGCACTCCATCACACTCCTTGTCCATATATCCCTTACACAGCCTGGACATGTGTTTAGAGTCATTATCCTGTTGAAAAACAAATGATAGTCCCACTAATCGCAAACCAGATGGGATGGCATATCACTGTAGAATGCTGTGGTAGCCATACTGGTTAAGTGTGCCTTGAATTCTAAATAAATCACAGACAGTGTCACCAGCAAAGCACGCCCACACCATCACGCCTCCTCCTCCATGCTTCACGGTGGGAACCACACATGCAGAGATCATCCAATCAGCTACTCTGCGTCTCACAAAGACACGGCGGTTGGAAACAAAAATCTAAAATTTGAACTCATCTGACCAAAGCACAGATTTCCACTGGTCTAATGTCCATTACTCGTGTCTATTGGCCCAAGCAAGTCTCCTCTTATTATTGGTGTCCTTTAGTAGTGGTTTCTTTGCAGCAATTCGAACATGGAGGCCTGATTCACGCAGTCTCCTCTGAACAGTTGATGTTGAGATGTGTCTTTTACTTCAACTCTGTGAAGCAGTTATTTGGGCTGCAATTTCTGAGGCTGGTAACTAATAAACTTATCCTCTGCAGCAGAGTTAACTCTAGGTCTTCCATTCCTGTGGCGGTGTTCTCGAGAGCCAGCTTTATCATAGCACTAGATGGTTTTTGTGACTGCACTTGAAGAAACTTTAAATGTTATTGAAATGTTCCGTATTGACTGACCTAAAGCAATGATGCTGTTGTTTCTCTTTGCTTATTTGAGCTGTTCTTGCCATAATATGGACTTGGTCTTTTACCAAATAGGGCTATATTCTGCATACCACCCCTCCCTTGTCACAACACAACTGATTGGCTTAAGGAAATAAATTCCACAAATTAACTTTTGAGGAAGCCACACGTGTTAATTGAAATGCATGCCACCTCATGAAGCTGGTTGAGAGAAATGCCAAGTGTGCAAAGCTGTCATCAATGCAAAGGGTGGCTACTTTACTACATGATTCCATGTGTTATTTCATAGTTTTGACATCTTCACTATTATTCTACAATGTAGGAAATAGTAAAAATAAAGAAAAACCCTTGAATGAGTATGTGTCGAAACCTTTGAGTGGTACTGTAAATATCTCCATTATGGGGGAGCTAAGAGAGAAATACAACTGTGGTTTATTGCATCCAGTCTCTCCTGACTTCCTTCCTGGAAGCACTCCTTATAAAAGCCATCCTTTCCTCTCCCTCTCTCTCACTTTCTACCAGTTATTTACTGCTGTGCCTCCTCTTCCCTATTCCATTCTCCCTCCATTCCCGCTAGTCTGACTTCCCGCAAAGGCGGAGCATGCGTGTGTATTTGATTGAGCGATGTCGTTCCTAGTCCGCCCGCAGCTCTCCCAGCGAGTGACGGCTGTATTAACAGACAGCTAATATAACTTAAGCGAGAGTGAAAGAGAAAGAGACCGGCAACGATAGAAGACACTTAGAGCCGGCGGTGGGTGAGGGTGGTGCGCTAGCAGACCTCCAGTCTGACCT
The DNA here is from genome assembly GCF_029448725.1 of Salvelinus fontinalis. Taxonomy (NCBI): domain Eukaryota; kingdom Metazoa; phylum Chordata; class Actinopteri; order Salmoniformes; family Salmonidae; genus Salvelinus; species Salvelinus fontinalis. Next base: position 25,707,777 of record NC_074674.1, read on the forward strand.
GGACAGGGCCATCTCTATGCCATTTAAGATGCTGTCTGTCAGATGCATGAATAGAGGAGCAAGCTTAAGTGAAGAGGAAATTCTGCAACTCTCGGAGGACAGTGAGAGATGATAAAAAATGCTGTAGCCATGGGGCGGAAAAGTGTTGGTTTTAACAAAAAAATATGCATTTTTAGTAACTCCCACTGTCCTTAAAAAAATTACTGGATTTATTTCCTACTGAGAGATGGCAATACAGCAGACAGACTAGTACAGGTCATTTACACTAACTGAGGAGATATTTACCAAGAATTGAAAAGGGCCGATATTAACTCAGCCAAAAAAGAAACATCCTTTTTTCAGGACCCTGTCTTTCAAAGAAAAAAATCGTAAAATACCAAATAACTTCACAGATCTTCATTGTAAAGGGTTTAAACACTGTTTCCCATGCTTGTTCCATAAACATGAACCATAAACAATTAATGAACATGCACCTGTGGAACAGTCGTTAAGACACTAACAGCTTACAGACGGTAGGCAATTAAGGTCACAGTTATGAAAACTTAGGACACCTAAAGAGGCCTTTCTACTGACTCTGAAAAACACCAATAGAAAGATGCCCAGGGTCCCTGCACATCTGCGTGAACGTGCCTTAGGCATGCTGCAAGGAGGCATGAGGACTGCAGATGTGGTCAGGGCAAGAAATTGCAATGTCAATACTGTGAGACACCTAAGACAGCGCTACAGGGAGACAGGACGGACAGCTGATCGTCCTCGCAGTGGCAAACCACATGTAACAACACCTGCACAGGATCGGTACATCCAAACATCAAACCTGTGGGACAGGTACAGGATGGCAACAACAACTGCCCGACTTTTACCATGAACGCACAATCATTTAGTGGCATTCCAACTGAGCCACATGGCCATTTGGGGGCATTCCAACTGAGCCACATGGCCATTTAGGGGCATTCCAACTGGGCCACATGGCCATTTAGGGGCATTCCAACCGAGCCACATGGCCATTTAGGAGCATTCAATTGAGCCACATGGCCATTTAGGAGCATTCAATTGAGCCACATGGCCATTTAGGGGCATTCCAACTGAGCCACATGGCCATTTAGGGGCATTCCAACTGAGCCACATGGCCATTTAGGGGCATTCCAACTGAGCCACATGGCCATTTAGGGGCATTCCAACAGCCACATGGCCATTTAGGGGCATTCCAACTGAGCCACATGGCCATTTAGGGGCATTCCAACTGAGCCACATGGCCATTTAGGGGCATTCCAACTGAGCCACATGGCCATTTAGGGGCATTCCAACTGGGCCACATGGCCATTTAGGGGCATTCCAACTGGGCCACATGGCCATTTAGGGGCATTCCAACTGAGCCACATGGCCATTTAGGAGCATTCCAATTGAGCCACATGGCCATTTAGGAGCATTCCAACTGAGCCACATGGCCATTTAGGGGCATTCCAACTGGGCCACATGGCCATTTAGGGGCATTCCAACTGAGCCACATGGCCATTTAGGAGCATTCAATTGAGCCACATGGCCATTTAGGAGCATTCAATTGAGCCACATGGCCATTTAGGGGCATTCCAACTGAGCCACATGGCCATTTAGGAGCATTCAATTGAGCCACATGGCCATTTAGGAGCATTCAATTGAGCCACATGGCCATTTAGGAGCATTCCAATTGAGCCACAAGGCCATTTAGGAGCATTCCAATTGAGCCACATGGCCATTTAGGAGCATTCCAATTGAGCCACATGGCCATTTAGGAGCATTCAATTGAGCCACATGGCCATTTAGAAGCATTCAATTGAGCCACATGGCCATTTAGGAGCATTCCAATTGAGCCACATGGCCATTTAGGGGCATTCCAATTGAGCCACATGGCCATTTAGGAGCATTCAATTGAGCCACATGGCCATTTAGGAGCATTCCAATTGAGCCACATGGCCATTTAGGGCATTCCAAAAAAGCTTTTAGGTAAAGTAAAATAAGATGTTCTTTAATATATGAAGTGCAGCCAGTGAGAGCAGCAGTAGCCAGCTACCTTGTTTAGCCTCCAGCTCCTCTAGGGTGAGAGTGGGTCTCTTCTCCTCGGGGGTCGCAGTGACCGCTCTGACCACCATCTCCGCCCCCTCCAGCAGGGCCTCCAGACCCTCCTCGCCCAGCAACTTGTCCGGGTCATCATCTGAGTCGTCGTCCAGCCGTACACGGTTCTTCTCCAGCGGTAGCATGTCGTTCTCTTTGGCTTTGATGGCGAAGCAGATCGGCGCAAAGGGCACTGGGAAGAAAGGCGGAGGTGGGAGAGAGAGGGGGGGGGGGTGTGTTTGGTTAAAGCTTGAGGTCGTTTAAGACAAAAAATGTGCCAGAGTGGCAGTCACTCATTTTACCATAAACCATTAACCTTCCCCAGGCAGGCAAACAGAGAGACAGAGAGAGATCATTGAGCTGGGGGTTAACCGTCATTAGCATGGGCCAAAGACATGAACCTCAGCCACTCCGCTTTTTGAGCAGCCTGCAGCCACCTAATCATTTAGTCAATTTTCTAGCTGACAGTTCTAAAGGAAACCACACATACACACACACGCACTCCGCAAAACACAAGCGTACCACCCCAACCACCTCCACTGTCTACTCATCAACAAAGGCCTCAGCATTCCCACTCACCAAACAAACAATTAAGCAGAAAAGAAACATCCTCAGACAGTTTAATTATCAGAGTGGGCAGGCCGGGCTGTGACGAATGGGACTGTGTCAAGGTCAGCCTCTAAATGCTGTGGTGTGTGTACAAGTCTTACCTTTAATTGGCTTGCCTTCATTCAGCTGTTTGTCAGAGGGACAGTTACCAACGCCGATACTGTCTGCCTCCCTCTCCGCTGGGCCCAGGCCGTCTGAAGAGCCACGCTACAGAGAGGAGAGAATACAGTTATTTTAAGAACAAAGTGCGTGGGGTTGTTCTGAGAACGAGAAATTAGAACGCACCAGACACAATACCTACGCTTTTTCATAGAAAAGTGTTTTGTGCTTAGGCTATGTGATGTCAATGCTATTTGCAAAGTTCTGTTTGGGATTGGGTTTAAAAGTTGACAGTCAAAAATAGATGTGAGTGAGGCACAGGGAGGGTTGGTTGCAGGCTGAACGGTAACGGAAAGCCCATTTCACAGTACAGAGGGCCGACCACTCCTCTGTCGCCATGGCCCTCATTGGAATGCTCTGTCCGCTCTGTGCACCGTTCACCATAGGACACTGACAGAGAGGTTTAATCATTGCAACATGCAGTGGTGGAGGGACCAGGGGACAGCCACTTCCACAAGGCCAATTCTGTGTGGAGAAAACACATGCCTCAGGTCTCCTTTTCTGAGCGCAGTCCCTGAACATGGACCATACCAGCTCAGTAGGGACATAGGAGGAAAGGGACTAGCCTGAGCACCAGATCAGAGACCATGTTGTATGTTAACAAATAGTCATCACTAGCTTGCTAGTAGGTATATGATAGGAAGAGTCTGGACACCAGGCTAGCCGTTAGAGACAAACACGAAAACAACATGTGGGCCGTTTCCTCTCGTTTCTACCTACATGAGGATGGACTCATAATCCCACTTCATATGTATGCATGATGCCATGATTGGTGGACAACAGGTCTGCCTTTGCAGCTGACTTTAGGCCTCAATTACCTGGGTTTCTCAGGGAGAGAGAGAGAAAGGCAGACTAAGGAGAGAATAAGGGAAGAGAGTGATAGAAGTGTGTGTGAGAGAATGAGGGGTGAAGGGAGAGAGAGAGAGAGAATGAGGGGTGAAGGGAGAGAGAGAGAGAGAATGAGGGGTGAAGGGAGAGAGAGAGAGAGAATGAGAGAGAATGAGGGGTGAAGGGAGAGAGAGAGAGAGAATGAGAGAGAATGAGGGGTGAAGGGAGAGAGAGAGAGAGAATGAGAGAGAGAGAGAGAGAATGAGGGGTGAGAGAGAGAGAGAGAGAGAGAGAGAGAGAGAGAGAGAGAGAGAGAGAGAAGAGAGAGAGAGAGAGAATGAGGGTGATGGGAGAGAGAGAAAAAAGGTAGATAGGTAGTTCTGTGTCGCTAATGGAAGTTTTTCAATATTTTACAGTTCTATTAAGGAAGTGTGGCAGCGAGCTCTTCAGCCGTGGCCCTCTGGAATGAGAGATCAGGGGACCATTAGCCTGGCTAAGGAATCTGCCTCCATGAAGATGTGCCTCTTTGATGGGGGAGAAAGAGGATGAAATGTGTGTCCTGGGCAGAAATAGAAATATAAGCTCCTGAGTGGCGCAGCAGTCTAAGACATTGGATCGCAGCACTTGCGGCGTCACTACAGACCTGGGTTCGATCCCAGGATGTGTTGCAGCCGGCCGTGACAGGGAGACCCATGAGGCAGTGCACAATTGGCCCAGCGACGGCCGGGTTAGGGAAGGGTTTGGCCAGCCGGGATGTCCTTGTCCCATCGCGCTCCAGTGACTCCTTGTGGCGGGCCGGGCGCATGCACGCTGACATCGGTCACAGGTTGTACAGTGTTTCCTCCGAAACATTGGTGCAGCTGGCTTCCGGGTTAAGCAAGCAGGGTCGTGTTTTGGAGGACGCATGGGTCTCAACATTCGCCTCTCCAGAGTCCATACGAGAGTTGCAGCGATTAGACAAGACTGTAACTACCAATTGGATATCACAAAATTTGTAAGAAAAAGGGGTAAAAAGTACAACAAAAAATGTATATATATACAAGAAATAGAAATAACATTCTTATTTCTTACAATAGGGATGTTTAAATCTATGCTATACTTTTAACAACAGTGTGTGGATTGAAAGAAACTATGCCCCACTTTCAATCAATATTTTCCATTCTGTGTACGAACCGAAACAGAGATGTTTATACAGTTGGTTGTCCCACCTAGCTACAGTTGAAGTCGGATGTTTACATACACCTTAGCCAAATACATTTAAACTCAGTTTTTCACAATTCCTGGCATTTATTCCTAGTAGAAATACAGTTTTATATCAGTTAGGATCACCACTTTATTGTAAGAATGTGAAATGTCAGAATAATAGTAGAGGGATTGATTTATTTCAGCTTTTATTTCTTTCATCACATTCCCAGTGGGTCAGAAGTTTACATACACTCAATTAGTATTTGGTACCATTGCCTTTAAATTGTTTAACTTGGGTCAAACGTTTCGGGTAACCTTCCACAAGCTTCCCACAATAAGTTGGGTGAATTTTGGGCCCATTCCTCCTGACAGAGCTGGTGTAACTGAGTCAGGTTTGTAGGCCTCCTTGCTCGCACACGCTTTTTCAGTTATGCCCACCAATTGTCTATAGGATTGAGGACAGGGCTTTGTGATGGTCCCTCCAATTCCTTGACTTTGTTGTCCTTAAGTCATTTTGCCACAACTTTGGAAGTATGCTTGGGGTCATTGTCCATTTGGAAGACCCATTTGCGACCAAGCTTTAACTTCCTGACTGATGTCTTGAGATGTTGCTTCAATATATCCACAGAATTGTCCTGCCTCATGATGCCATCTATTTTGTGAAGTCCTCAGTCCCTCCTGCAGCAAAGCACCCCCACAACATGCTGCCGCCACCCCCGTGCTTCACGGTTGGGATGGAGTTCTTCGGCTTGCAAGCCTCCCCCTTTTTTCCTAAACATAACGATGGTCATTATGGCCAAACACTTCTATTTTTGTTTCATCAGACCAGAGGACATTTCTCCAAAAAGTATGATCTTTGTCCCCATGTGCAGTTGCAAACCGTAGTCTGGCTTTGTTATGGTGGTTTTGGAGCAGTGGCTTCTTCCTTGATGAGCGGCCTTTCAGGTTATGTCGATATAGGATTCATTTTACTGTGGATATAGATACGTTTGTACCTGTTTCCTCCAGCTTCTTCACAAGGTCCTTTGCTGTTGTTCTGGGATCGATTTGCACTTTTCGCACTGAAGTACAGTCATCTCCAGGAAACAGAACACGTCTCCTTCCTGAGCGGTATGACCGCTGCGTGGTCCCATGGTGTTTATACTTGCGTACTATTGCTTGTACAGATGAACGTGGTACCTTCCGCGTTTGGAAATTGCTCCCAAGGATGAACCAGACTTGTGGAGGTCTACAATTTACATTCTGAGGTCTTGGCTGATTTATTTTGATTCTCCCATGATGTCAAGCAAAGAGGCAGCGAGTTTGAAGGTAGGCCTTGAATTACATCCACAGGTACACCTCCAATTGACTCAAATGATGTCAATTAGCCTATCTGAAGCTTCTAAAGCCCTGACATAATTTGTTTAAAGGCACAGTCAACTTAGTGTATGTAAACTTCTAACCCACTGGAATTGTGATACAGTGAATTATAAATGAAATAATCTGTCTGTAAACATTTGTTGGAAAATTACTTGTGTCATACACAAAGTAGATGTCCTAACCGACTTGCCAAAATTATAGTTTGTTAACAAGAAATTTGTGGAGTGGTTGAAAAACAAGTTTTAATGACTCCAACCTAAGTGCATGTAAACTTCCGACTTCAACTGTATTTAATACAGTACAATTCAGTTTCAAGCATCAATAAGTTTCATATCTCATCCGACTGTTGGTACACATATGACCATCATCTCTACATGCATGGAAGCAGTCTTTTGGAATAAGCCTTCTGCTATATGTTCCTCTGGGGTATGATTTCATACGGTATATATTCTCCCTGTCTGTAGCATCCTGTTCATGATACTGCCCTGGCATCATCGGTTTCCTCTTTATACCGTCTTCTCGTATAAAGACGTTACGTTATATCTTTCCCACTGTGCAGACTGCCTTGTCTGCTAGCGAACAGCACAGCCGGCAAAATGTAGCCGTTTATCATTTCAAAACTGAAGATCTCCATTGTCCATATCAGTCCATTGCTTAGCAGCGAAAAGCAACCTGTCATGGATAGATAACTGAAAAAATATCTCCAGCAATACAGCTACCGAAAGTGCTCTTTGACCCTCATCCCAATATGTTGCTGATAGAGCAGGATAAAGTAGTGCAGCAAGCCGCTGGAGAGACTGAGAAAAACCTCATAGGAAGCATTTCAGATGGTTTTAGAGGAAATTGTGAATACAGTTAGTTGTAATAGCACAGTGGTTTTAACAAGTGACGCAAAGCACTTTACAACGTCCTGAGTGGAAAGCCACTAAAAACAAGCTGGGAGCAATGGAAGCGACTTTGGAAAGACTCCTTCTAAAAGGCTGCAGAAAGATGTTAGGAGAAGGAGTGAAACTGTTAAGGGAGGGCAACTTCCATACAAATAGGTCAGGCTGAGGCTGCTGAGTCTGATGTGAGGAAAAGAGAAAACAAAATATTAAAAACAGAAACGTCATCAGTGTCTAAGAGAGGAGGAGCTACTACCTCAACTTAGGAACTGGGACAGTCACCAAAAAAGAGGAAGACAAGGGAGAATTAACTGAACCACTTGCGTTCAAGGACGCGGAGGTGAACCCCCTCATCTCAGCGCTTCAAAGGCTCTCTCAGGTACCGGCGGAGCGGAGTCACACAGCCGCAGGCACAAATCAAGAACAATGGCTTCTGCCAGGTGGCTAACTGAGCTTTTAAGTCAGACGGGCGGACGGCTTAAGGAAGGTGATGAATCGACCTCCGTCACTCGAGGAGAGAGAGGGGTTTAAGGGGAAGAGTAGGGAGGGAGAGAAGGAGTTGGAATAATTCTCATTGCTGTGGATCATAACCTTTACAGTATGAAAGGATGCAGAAGAGGACAGGAGTAGAGTGGAGGAGAGGAGAGGAAAGAGCAGGATAGAGTCTGGAGGAGGGTAAAGGCACTATTCACTTTACTGGAAGAGTCAATTCAGAAAAGCAGCCTGGACATGCCTTAGAATTTGACAAAACAGTAGTGGGGGAAAATGTTGAATACTGATGGAGTCAGCTATCTGCTGCTGCTCTACCCACCAGTCTGTCACTGTGGGGTACCAGTCTGTCACTGTGGGGCCTTTGATGGAGGCTGGAGCTGCTGGAGGGTATGGAGGGACAGGCAGGGACAGAAGCAGCCATGCAATGTGGTTGGCCCTAGGGTGAAGGACCACTGCCAGAGACAGAGAGTGGACATCCAAGCAACCCAGAAAGGAGGCATCAAAGTCAGGCCTGCATCCCCAGCAGCTGGTGGAAAGGGGAGGGACTGCTACAGACAAAAGCCAAGACTCAGGATTGACACAGCATGAGTAGCATGAAAAAGGCCCTAAACTGCACACATCATTGGTGCTGCATCATGATCTAAAGCTAGGGCTACCCTAAAGCATTTCAAAACACTCCTCTGGTGGGCAGATAGATGCTGCTTCTGGACACACACACACACACACACACACACTTACCATACATCACACTCCAACACACACCCTCCTTCATACACACATCATTGGTGCTGCATCATGAAAGTGTGTGTGTGAAGGAGGGTATGTGTTGGAGTGTGATGTATGGTAAGTGTGTGTGTGTCCAGAAGCAGCATCTCTGCCCACCAGATGAGTGTTTTGAAATGCTTTAGGTTAGCCCTAGCTTTAAAGTGAAGTTCACACACACAGAATACATTATCAACTCTCCTACTATCTGCTCATCAATTCAGGAATGATGCACAACCACAAAAAAAAGTGCAATAAAAGTGACTGAAAGTGTGTTTAAAATGCTCCCATTTAAAATGTGTTTCGCAGTGTAGAACAAGGCTTTGAGGACAAGCTACAATAAGCCACAATAATGTTAATCGTTTTCAGCAGGAACCAGCTGAAGCCCCAGCAGCCAAGCTGTCTCTGGAGAGATACTCAACAGAACCACATCACTCTCTCTCTGCTCCCGCTCTCTCTACAGCCCTGACACGAGGAGCCTACTGTTGCTTAGCCTCGCAAGCCACCATCATCTCCTAATCATCCCTGCAGCGACCCATTCATGTAAACTCGCAAGATCAAGGTGGCTCGCAACGCAAACTGTAGCTGGTCCAAAAATAGCTCCCTGCAGCTCCCTTCACCATTTCCTGGTTGCTAAAATTCTAATAGTTCGCCTAATTTCAGTTTGTGACAAACAAGAAGTCCTTGCGTAGAGAATCATTGTACCATCTAAACTGTGAAATATATTTTCCCTAATCAAAAACACTGTATATTAGCTGTTTTAAGTTGGTGTACAAAACCAAAAGTAAAATATGCAAAAACAAAACTTCAGAATAGAAGGCATAGAAATAACACATAGAACAGATCTACCACTTCTTAGACTTGCTTTCAACGGGAATGAAAGATCTATAACTCACATTTCGATGTGAATTTGGACGGGTGGCCCAAAAAGTTACAATTGCCTCAAAATGCTTAATATAAAACGAATGACACAAACAACTGGATTCGTTATCCCTTTCATGCCCTGCCTCCAGTTCACTTACAGATATCTGAGCAAGAGAACCTCATTGAAATTGCAACAAGCGGTTCTGTGAAAAGTGAATTTAATCAGAAGCCACTGCCAGCTTTCTGGATAGTGCTGCGCTCAGAGTTTCTGGCCTTGGCAAATTGTGCTGTTAAGACACTGATGCCCTTTGCAACCACGTACATATGTGAGAGTGGATTCTCAGCCCTCACTAGCATGAAAACTAAATACAGGCACAGACTGTGTGTGGAAAATGATTTAAGACTGAGACTCTCTCCAATACAGCCCAACATTGCAGAGTTACAGTTGAAGTCAGAAGTTTGTGGGCATACAAGGGTGAGAGGACCAAGAGACCAGAGGTGGCAGAACGGAATGCTCGGGTTGGGGTGTAGGGTTTGAGCATAGCCTGAAAACACATTTTCCACTGCCAAGGAGACTCAAGAATTCTTTGATAAGCACATCAAGCACAACACACAGGGGAAGAGCTGATAGATCTAGGCTAACCCCAATTTGACTGGCTCAATATTCAGCTATGCTATACATATACAATCGCACAGCCTACCTTTTGGCTGTGATGCTGTCCTCAGCGTGAGGGAGGAAGCAGCGGTGAGGCTGCCTCTCAACGTCTCTCCACTCTTACTCCCTCCGCTGAGAAAAGGGGACACAGCCTTCCAGCTGACAAAACTCAAGTTGCACTGCCTTATTTCAGACTCATGCACCAATTAATGTTGTTACTCCAATGACCAGAGAAAGTGAAATATTCCTTGATATAAAAACATACAAGCCGCTAATAATAATGCAAACTTATCGTGAGTGGAAGTAGGGAGACCGTGTATTTTATGGCTTATAAAAGTGTTGAATAAAGTGTTGACAGTGCTGAATAACAACAAACATGAACATACTCATAAAAACAGCAGCTTTTTTGTTGTATTCGTTTTCTCCCTCAAGTCATGATTTTAAACGTTTAGAAATCTCACAGTATCAACTTGCTGTGCGTTCCAGGTTACTTTTTTCTATGGCTGGAGGAAACTGTGCAGACACGGTGATCTGAGCTATCTTATTGGCCAGGGGTAGGCCCATGACTGCGTGGCCAAGCATGCCTCCAACACAATCATCAAGTTCGCAGACGACACAACAGTAGTAGGCTTGATAACCAACAACGATAAGACCGCCTACAGGGAGGAGGTGAGAGCTCTGGGAGTGTGGTGGCAGGAAAATAACCTCTCACTCAACGTCAACAAAATACAGCAGAGGGAGCACACCCCTATCCACATCGATGGGACCGCAGTGGAGAAGGTGGAAAGCGTCAAGTTCCTCGACGTACACATCACTGACAAACTGAAATGCTCCACCCACACACACAGTGTGGAGAAGAAAGCGCATCAGCGCCTCTTCAACCTCAGGAGGCTTATCACCTGAAGAAATGTGGCTTAACACCTAAAACCCTCACAAACTTTTACAAATGCACAAATGAGAGCATCCTGCTGGGCTGTAACACCGCAAACTGTTCAAACTGCACCGCCCACAACCGCAAAGCTCTTCAGCCGTTGGTGCGGTTTGCCCAATGCATCACCGGGGGGAAACGTCCTGCCCACCTGGACACCTACAGCACCTGATGCCATAGGAAGGCCAAAAAGATCATCAAGGACATCAACCACCTGAGCCAATGCCTGTTCACCCTGCTATCATCCAGAAGGCAAGGTCATTATAGGTGCATCAAAGCTTCGACTTAGAGTCTGAAAAACAGCTTCTATCTCAAGGCTATCAGACTGCTAAATAGCCATCACTAGCACATCAGAGGTGGCTGCCTATAGACCTAGATTAGAAATCACTGGCCACTTTTATAAATGGATCACCAGCCAGTTTAATAACGTTCCGTATCTAGCATTACTTATGTCATATGTATAAACTGCACTCCACACTATTCTAAGGTATCTTAGTCACTTTTAAATTGTGTTTACATATTGCATCATCCATCTCATATGTATATACTGTATTGCACTCTATACTACACCACTGACTGTTGAACATCCATCTCCAGCACATCAGAGGCTGTTGCCTATAGACATATATTAGGAATCACTGACCACTTTAAGGAAATTAAACACTAGCCACTTCAATAATGTCTACATATCTTGCATTACTCATCTCATATGTACAAATTGTACTCTATACTATTCTACGGTATCTTAGTCACTTTAATTGTGTGTAAATATTGCATCACCAATCTCATTTGTATATACTGTATTCTATACTTTGCCACTGTACCTTAGTCCAATGCCGCTCTGACATATGTATATATTCTTAATTCATTCCTTACTTAGATTTACATGTATTTTGTGAAACTGTTGGATATTACTTGTTAGATATTACTGCACTGTCGGAGCTAGAAGCACAAGCATTTCGCTACACCCGCAATAACATCTGCTAAACATGTGTATGTGACCAATACATTTGATTTTGATTTGATTGGTGATTTGATTTGATAGGTGCACTTGATCTGCTCTCTGGCCCTGCCGTGTAGGCAGAGTTCTTCCTTCAGATACATGAAATGGTCCAAAATGGGAACACTTTGCCTTCCCGGTGCTAGGGCTGATGAACCATGTGCACCTACCGCCAACAGCAACAAATAAAATAAAAATAGGAACGGGAAGGCTTCATCGTCAGGTTTTTACTGAAATGTTTGGTGAACGACTAGGAATGCCTTAAAAATAGTGACCAGTAATTTAGACAATGATGACTCCACACCAATTAATGAACAAAAGACAATATACTGAAGTGTCATACAGACTGGGGTGGCTTCTTTGTTGGGCTACAGGGCATTGAATCCATATGGGCTACACTGTTTAGGATAGACGGCCAGTCCCATATGGGCTAAACTGATTAGGATAGACGGCCAGTCCCATATGGGCTACACTGATTAGGATAGACGGCCAGTCCCATATGGGCTACACTGATTAGGATAGACGGCCAGTCCCATATGGGCTAAACTGATTAGGATAGACGGCCAGTCCCATATGGGCTAAACTGATTAGGATAGACGGCCAGTCCCATATGGGCTACACTGATTAGGATAGACGGCCAGTCCCATATGGGCTAAACTGATTAGGATAGACGGCCAGTCCCATATGGGCTACACTGATTAGGAGAGACGGCCAGTCCCATATGGGCTACACTGATTAGGATAGACGGCCAGTCCCATATGGGCTACACTGATTAGGATAGACGGCCAGTCCCGTATGGGCTACACTGATTAGGATAGACGGCCAGTCCCATATGGGCTACACTGATTAGGATAGACGGCCAGTCCCATATGGGCTACACTGATTAGGATAGACGCCAGTCCCATATGGGCTACACTGATTAGGATAGACGGCCAGTCCCATATGGGCTAAACTGTTTAGGATAGACGGCCAGTCCCATATGGGCTAAACTGATTAGGATAGACGGCCAGTCCCATATGGGACTACACTGATTAGGATAGACGGACAGTCCCATATGGGCTACACTGATTAGGATAGACGGCCAGTCCCATATGGGCTACACTGATTAGGATAGACGGCCAGTCCCATATGGGCTACACTGATTAGGATAGACGGCCAGTCCCATATGGGACTACCACACAGTAATTTTTTGTCTTCCTGTTGATGGCTGTCTTCCTCTGTTCACGTGGCTGAATTTACCTCCCAGGGAGGAATTGACCTACAGGTCATGATTAGTTATAGACTGCATTACTTGCGTAAACCCTCTTCTTTATTTTTTTACATAGTAGAAAAGCACATATACTTAATAAAAATGTAGGATACATTATGTTGTTACGGTAATTTAGCCGTTATTGCTGATAATAATAATAATAATGAGGATAATGATTTAAGAGGGTTTTATTGGGTGGGGAACGTCCAATGGCTGGGTTTCCCGCTGTGTCCTGCTTTTTTGTTTTACATCCGTGGGCGTATTAACAGTAAAGATAACAATAACGTAATTAATAATACCGAATTCTTTTGACAATGGCAACACTAGCTAATCTCTCTTGGAATGTGAAAGGCCTAAACTCTCCTATAAAATGTTCCAGCTGTCTTGATATCCTAGCAAGAAACCATGTTGATATAGCAATGCTCCGAGAAACACACCTGCTACAAAAGAATGCACATAGAATAGAGAACCATTTGTACAAACTGGCTTATTTTTCATCAGCCCCAAACAATACATCTTTAGTTATCATAATGATAAGTCAGAAACTCTAAATCACCCTCCTGGGTAAAGGCGAAGACCAAGAACGCAGAATCACTTTCCTTAAATGTATCCATAATGGAAAGAAAATGTCCTTTGTTAATGTGTACGCTCCAAATTGATATGATCCTAGGTTTTTTGATTCTCTGAACATATTGTTAGAATCAACTGAATTCCATCTGGTTATTGGGACAGACATGAATGTCATTTCGGACATGCAGGACAAATCTATTAAGACCAACTACAATCTACACGCAACCAACGCTCTCCAGCATAAACTCTTTGATTACAACCTCATTGATGCTTGGTGAGTACATAATCCTAATTTCCGTGGTATCCAATCGCTAGTAATTACTATCTTGTCTCATCGCTACAACTCCCGTACGGGCTCGGGAGAGACGAAGGTCGAAAGCCATGCGTCCTCCGGAGCACAACCCAACCAAGCCGCACTGCTTCTTAACACAGCGCGCCTCCAACCCGGAAGCCAGCCGCACCAATGTGTCGGAGGAAACACCGTGTACCTGGCCCCCTTGGTTAGCGCGCACTGCGCCCGGCCCGCCACAGGAGTCGCTGGAGCGCGATGAGACAAGGATATCCCTACCGGCCAAACCCTCCCTAACCCGGACGACGCTATGCCAATTGTGCGTCGCCCCACGGACCTCCCGGTCGCGGCCGGCTGCGACAGAGCCTGGGCGCGAACCCAGAGACTCTGGTGGCGCAGCTAGCACTGCGATGCAGTGCCCTAGCACTGCGCCACCCGGGAGGCCCCTAAATATTCATTTTTTAAGCACTACTTTATTGATTTAGCACATGGTTACAGTCACGTGTTCCAATGTGAATTCTTTAAGATGGGTGGGTCTAAGGGTGTGAATGATGCTAAATGGGCATAAACAAAGAGCAGAACTGTAGCTGTTCAATGTGAAAGGTTATGTTAATATTGTTAATGGTTTGCATAATGGGGGAACATGGTACGGTAATGTTCAAAGAATCAATTTTGGCAATTTGGTGAAAGGATTAATGTAGAACATGTGTGAAAATTGCAGCAAAATGTTTGATTGCCCTTTTCACCTAAACGGGATTATACATTTATAAACTTTTAAAGCAGCATTACTTCCCCATGCTTCCTCCAAATACAGAATTTGTCATTTTGAAGCTCTGAGTCTGTATTTTTTAGCCAATGTAAAGAAACACAATTTCAAATGATGGAACATAATTCAAAAAAAAATGTTCAGCAACAGATATTAAAGGGTATTCCAAAGTATTGATGTCCCATCTTGAGACTTACCCAAATTGGTACACACGGACCAAAGCGAGTTTGTTAAAAATCTTTTACCCTCAGATAACCTCTGTCGACTATTACACATCTTAGACGCTTCATCAAAAGCAACAACTCCTTGGCCTGTATTATCTCTCGATGCAGACAAATATTTTGATATAACCATTATAGTTTGTCTCTGGTCTGTCTTGGAACATATGGGAATTGGCACCAATTTCATTAATATGATTAAAATACTATATGCCATTCCCTCAGCCATAGTTATAAAATGCAATATCTTCTTTGCGCCGTTCAGAGTCACTAGAAGCAGTAGACAAGGCGATCCAATTTCGCCTTTGCTATTCTTATTATCCATGGAATCACTTGCCCAGCCAAATTCGTCGAATCAACGGAAATAACAAACTTCCCTAAAATCTACTGATCAATTCATCTCATTATACACAGACAATATTTTATTTATCTACACAATATATGCCAATCGCTCCCAAATGCATTGAAGATCATAAACTAAGCTTCATCTCAAGTTATACAATTAATCTAACCAAATCAGCCCTACTGCCTCAAGACACCGATGGAGGACTCCCTCTCTACTTACGGTATCCCAATTGTTTCTCATTTTAAATATTTGAAAGTAGATATATTTCTTTCCGTAGATAAAACCATTGCCAGAAGCTTTAACAGAACGCTCAAATTAATTCGACTTCAGTAGATGGAATAATATCCCAGCTGCTTTAACCCGCAGAATATCTATTGTCAAAAATATATTGGAAAGGCTGAATTTCTATAGTAGAAGTTTTCCATTGCTTCCCCTTCTGGTTATTGGGATAAAATTCATAGTGCAGTTTCAAAATGTATATGGCAAAGTAAACAATCCTGGATAAAATTAACACATTTACAAAGAGGGAAAGACGTAGAACGACTATCTATCTATCTGTACTGAACTTTAAATTGTATTTCCAGGCAATAGCATTTCACACCATTCTAAATTGGTTAGGACATGACTCTTCTGCCCCCTGGCTGAGTATAGAGAGATATATGGTGTCCCATATTGCCCTGGAAGAGGTAGTCTTCACTGATATATCCTTAAATGTAAACTACGCTTTGGTCCTATTATTGCTCAAACTATTTCTACTGGGCGCAAAATTGAAAGGAAAAAAAAACGACGTAACTGGGAATCAAAATGGAATGACCATACTTTAATATTTCACAATAATGCCTTGCGATCTAGAGGGCGGACTTTTACACCCCCCCCCCCCCAATGGTCCAAATTTGGAATCCATGCCTCTACCATGGACAGTAATGGTTTTCAGAACATTACAAGACTTGAAAGATACATACACATTACCAGGCAACTCCTTTTTTCTAGATTTAGAATTTAGGTCAGCTATGCTGACCTATGGACAACTACCGAACCATCCAATGATGGGACTTGATATAAATAAATACATCTGGGCTCTCGAAAAGGACTGAGCTCTACAATATATAAACAACTTTTGGAAAGCTCACATTCCAAGTTACCAATTAAAAAAGCATGGTCCACAGATCTAATTGAATCTGAACAACCCTTAAACTGGAAAAGAATATGAAAAAATAAAACATTGGCATCCTTGTAATCTGAACCATCAACTTCTACATTTTAATTTGTACACAGTATTTAACACCAAGGAAACTTTTACAATTAAATTGGCCCAAACTCCTAACTGTTCACTGTGTCCCCTAAATCAGGTAGGCACATTCCTTCATATGATGTGGGAGTGCCCTGCAGTTAAATGCTTCTGGGGCAAAGTGACAAAATTAATCTAGAAGTGCATTAATTTAAATAATGCTTTGCATCTATAATGTTATTTAATAATGATAGCCCCTCGAATCTCAAGCAGATTACTACTGGCAGGCAGCACCAGGCTAGGCGAGGTGGGAAACATGGTTTCCAGTTGGGGAGAGAGGATGCAGGTGGGTGGATAGGACTGAATGAGAACGTAGCAACCACACCTACGGGCGAAGAAAACAAACCGTTCTAAAATGGGAGCTTTCATTGACAAAGTTAAAAGAGCACATTAAAGATTTGCAGCGTGTGCCAAACACTAGGCTGCTCAGACTGGGGAGAAAGGATTGTGTATTCGGCAGCTGTAACAGACGACTGCTAGAATGAACATATTCTATATCCATAGTCAGTACTGTGAGGGAAAAAATCTATTTATGCACCTTACAAAGCAGACTAATGTGAAGTGTGTAATTGTGTAGTATCCAGCAGAGGTGTGGACTCGAGTCACATGACTTGGACTCAAGTCAGACTCGAGTCACAAATATGATGACTTGAAACCCAACTTTGACTTACACCAATGACTCGTGACTTGACCTTGAGCCTTTTGACTCGACCTGACTTGATACCCTCCCCAAGCCCAAATATTAAAAATGATGCTATTTAAAAAAGTGTGCAGCGCATCAACTCTTCATTTAACAGAGTACATTTTGAATCGGACAGCAGCCAATCAAATTGTGCCAGCTGAGAAAAAGTTGTGCGTGGCAGTGCAGAGGAATGTCGGCGAGTGAATTCAGATGGAGCCCTTGGAAAGATGATACCCAAAATGATTATTTTCGGATATAAAGACGACGCTGTATCAACAAAAAACGGACTGTAACTTGCAAAACATGCGGGAAGAAAATTACAGACGGAGGTGCAACAATTTCCAACTTTGATCGACATTTGAAGCTGCACAAAGAACGGTCGTGGCTAATTTAGCCGACAGCTATATCATTTATAACTTTACTAGTGTAGCATGTAGGCTAACGTAATGTTAAATCAATGAGCCTCCACACAGTCAGTCAGTGCGGGAACGTGATCATTGTACCCCAGATTGAGCTACAACTGGCTAGGCAGTTGGTAGCCTAAATCCTGCCTGATGTTACTGCTGTTCCTAAAACCATTGACATACGTAAGCCTACTGTAACCACACAGAGTGTGTGTGTGTGTGTGTGTTAAGGTTGGGCGATTGTGTACAAGCCTACATCGACCGATTGCGCACCATAGCGATCCTCGATAGTCGATCACTATTGCCGGGGGGGGGGGGAGGGGGTCTTTCTCATGGCTACCCATGTATTTCCATGGAAATATAACATTTATTTGGAAAGTAATAAATATATACATATTTATAAAAGCATTCATGATTTGCGTAAATGTAATATACTAACTATTACTCTTGTTAAAAATATGAAATGGTATTATATTTGGTGAAGAACACATTATGACTTGTTTAGGACTCAAAACTCAAAGTTTAGGACTTGAGACTTGACGGCCTTGACTTGATTCGGACGTGCCTGTCTAGACTTGGACTTGGGACTTGAGTGCTAAGACTTTAGACTTACTTGTGACTTGTAAAAAAATGACTTGGTCCCACCTCTGGCATCCAGACACTCAAATGCAGTATAGGGTACTTTTCTAGCATTCTTCTAGTTCCCGTTGCTTTCAATTTAAACTATAATAACATTATATTAATTTCATGAGTAACTCAAACCTGGCTCATGTTGTAATACAATTATCTGCCCCTTCTTCTTAAATAATAGAGGAGATTCGACTTTTTGTGGCACATCCTTCCGTGCATAATGACCCTTTTGAATGCTCTGGACTCTCCGCATGTGGTTGAAGAGGTCTGGAGGCCCAGAGACACTTTCTAATTTTCATTAAGCTCCAGTCAAAAGTCCATAATTTCTTATAAAACACTGAGATGGCTGCCAAACTTCTGCTGGGCTTTAGTTCGAATTCAGGCGGTATCTGGTTCGAATTCAAGCTGTATCTCAACCGGACGTTATTGGGAGTCCCATAGGGCGGCGCACAATTGGCCCAGCATCGTCCGGGTTTAACTGACTTGCCGAGTTAAAAGGTAAAATATATATTTTTTTATAATAAATCTTCACCATCAGCACAAGCCAAAGGTAGTTATTTCTTACCCAGAAAGCTGGAGAGCGGCACGGACACACAGAAAAACAATATTGATTATTAATAGCGAAGGGCCGACGTGGAGGGAAGGAGCGAGGATCAACAACGAGAAGAATAAACAAGCATGAATTGATGGGAGAAACCGCTTGACAAAACAAAGGCCAGGCTACAGACACAATCATCATGATCATCCAAGCTAATCCACATGCATTTCTAAATGAGGTCACAAAACAAAAACAGACAACGTTTCATCCACCATGGCCCTGTTCCCTGAAGGCCTGTTTATTCATATAGTAGTGGTGGCTGGCTCTCACAAAACCAATCTGAGAAATCACACAGGCAGGGCCACAACAGGCCCAAGTTCTGGCTGGTATCCCATCCTTTGATTGATTTTACAGATTGTTATCTGGCTTTTTTACAATAACTATAAAAGCCAGAAATATAATAAAAATTAAGAAAACTATGTATTCCATATAGCTGTTCCCCAAATCACAAGCAGACCTTAGAGTTGATAAGTAAGCAAGGTGGTCGGTTGCTTGGCTTGCCTTGCCTGTGGGTGCAGCCTGCTTTGTGACCGAGTACAGACTCCATACTCCAGAGTTCTCTCCGCACTGAAACAAGTTCATGGATTTTATTTGGCAGATGACAGATTGCTTCCCAAAGTGAGTGGAAAACAAAATAGGGCCAGTTTGATCTCCACTGCTGGCCTGACCAGGTGAGGGCTTCTGATACACAGCAGACTCTGGTAACATCAAATATGTTGAAGTTTAATGGCCTGTTAAAACCAGGTCACACTAATTACTTGACCTCAAAATTACCTTTTACTTTTCTTAAACCTAAAGGACACACGATGAAATGCAACAAAATCACAGCAGCCTCCTCAACTCCCAAACCGGTCCATGTGAAATGGCGCCTCATACGTAATTTTCTTTACCCTTTGACACATACGAACACACGGGTGTGATCATTCTACAGTGGTCCCTGCAGCGTATGTTCAAACCAGTGTGATTAGACACTTCAGAACGTCTAGTTACGATTGGGGTAACAGTCAGCGTTTGAGCTGGCCACACTGTTTTTTTACAGCAACATTTTGCAAAAACAGTCTTTACAACATTATGTGAGCATTTTATTTTTGAATGCAATGTTCAGACATTCACAGAATTAGCGGCAGCATAACACAATTCTCCTCCAAACCAGAAAATGTAGGCTACATTAGTCGTAGCAGTAACTGAGGAAAGAGTGACCTAACACAGGCAGTCATATTGAGCTAACTCTTGGCTAACAGAAACCAAAATATGAATAAGCTAAAAGCAATTACTATTTACAATTCATCACGTCACGGGTGAGCTCACCACTGATCAAAATAATTTAGTAAAGCACTTTTTTCAAATAGAAAGTAATCCGACGATGGGTAGCTTGTGCGCACCACCATGTTTTTTTGTTTTTGAGTCAACCAAAGACAAGACACTACAAGATGCATGTTGAAGGGGGTGTGTCGTCTACGGTCATTCACTTCCGGAAGTTTACTCTAAAGACGAGTGAACCATCCATTCAACTCGTTTTGCTATAACATCTTTGGTCTGACAGACATTTACGTGACAACCAGAATGCATTGTAGGATGTCAACAAACACATAGCTGGCAATTCTCTTAGCATTAGCTCATCATAATCAGTACAACCTTCAAAAAAAGTATTATAATGTGTCCATTAAAATCTACGCAAGAATCGGAATGCATGTCACCAGAACTTGAACATATGTGAATAAAACAGTAAATACATTATACTCCATACATACATACGATGTGCTACAGTAGAAACGACAACACGATATACAGAAACTATGATAACGTAATAAGGCACTTTGATAGAAACGCACACATGTCCAAAGTTATCATTAGCAAGGAAAACAGCAACCTAGGCAATGTGGGCGAAGCCAGAAAATGTGCCGGGGGGGAAAGTTAGCGCAAGTTCTGAAGTTCTGTGCTGACTGGAGACGCTCAAATATCTGAATACTTCATGTGGGGTAACACTAGGGAAGTGCTTTGGCTCTCGTCGAAGAGAGAAGTTTGTCTAGCTCAGTAACACCTCAAACGTTAATTGTCGTCAACAGTGAAATGGACAACTTCTTTAAAAAAAATTATTTTTATTTATTTATTTACCGTTATTTTACCAGGTAAGTTGACTGAGAACACGTTCTCATTTGCAGCAACGACCTGGGGAATAGTTACAGGGGAGAGGAGGGGGATGAATGAGCCAATTGTAAACTGGGGATTATTAGGTGACCATGATGGTTTGAGGGCCAGATTGGGAATTTAGCCAGGACACCGGGGTTAACACCCCTACTCTTACGATAAGTGCCATGGGATCTTTAATGACCTCAGAGAGTCAGGACACCCGTTTAACGTCCCATCCGAAAGACGGCACCCTACACAGGGCAGTGTCCCCAATCACTGCCCTGGGGCATTGGGATATTTTTTAGACCAGAGGAAAGAGTGCCTCCTACTGGCCCTCCAACACCACTTCCAGCAGCATCTGTTCTCCCATCCAGGGACTGACCAGGACCAACCCTGCTTAGCTTCAGAAGCAAGCCAGTAGTTGTATGCAGGGTGGTATGCTGTGAGGAGGCGGAACACATCTCAATTCAAACTGATGTTAGAAAACAATTAGAAATTGACAAGTTAAAAGTTGAAGCCTATAGATAATTAGCAGGCCTTGTGCCTTGGTTAAAGGGCAACATGGGTTAATTGTTCTGTTGCGTAACAATCACATTTTGGAACAGTGAGTGCATTCTGACACTGGGGCGACCGTTATAGATATTTTGAACTCATGCTTGTAAAGGTAAAAGGCATGTAGGACAACGTGGTTAATGTAGCAAACCTTCGTGCACATAATGATTCTGATGGTAGCACTGCCGATACCCGGAGAGGAAAACAAACCTAAATAGAAGTCATAATGCTCAGTGAACTGGCAGATAACATGTTTAAAACATGAGAGAGGGGGCATTCAACAGAGCAAATTAGTTCTCTGTGCACAACTGTGGATAAGGCACATAGGCTAATACAGGCTAATACAGAATTGCTACCCTACTAATGCTGCATTATCAACACAATGAGAACATTGATCCACATTTTAGATTCATTTCACACTCAGGGGCAGAAGAGTGCAGTTGAGTGCTGAGTGACAAATAGGACACCAACTCCCTGAGTGTGAATATGCTGCCATGTTGCCCTAAGAGATGTGATGACTGAGTTACTTAGTCATTGACAGTGAATGAGAATAGATCTATTTCCTCTCTATCTATCCACTCGCTGAAATCACACTGCCTTTCTGGCATCCGGCTCAAAGAGACAAGACATTAGAAGCCTGGGGTGATTCACATTACATGCTTAGTATCAGAAAGATCTCTCATAATGGCGCGGGGGATGGTTGCAAATATAAAAATCTGACTCAGAATGAGAGGAGCACATAGGCGCTTTAATTCCATATATAACACCCATTACAAAGTGGTTACATATAAACTGCCTGCTTTGGAATGATATAGGGCTCATGTCTCATATCATGATACACAGTCAATTCATATCATGATACACAGTCAATTCATATCATGATACACAGTCAATTCCAGTGATTAGATGTGAGGGTGTTTCTCCCCTGAGAAACATTGATATATGGGTAGTCACTTGTCAGGGATTGGTACAAATTCACATTTCGCCACTCTCATCTAGCCAGCTAACTAGCTGTGTGAGAGTACGCTAACCCTTAACCCTTACCTAACCCGAAGCCTTACCATAACCATTTAAATGTCAATTTCAATGGGGGTAGGCACTCCCAAGGGACCGTTCACTGAGGCAACGCTTGGGGCGAGAGGCTGTGCAGTGAAAATCCCATATCGGTCGGGCTCTAAAAATAATATACTGATATTTAACTATCAATTATAATTCTCCCCTGAGAAACACCATGAACATAGAGGAGAGGACTAACGTTGTAAGGATGCGGGGTGAACAATTACATTTTTTATAAATTATGATTTTGCACACATGGATTGTACAATATTTGCACATTATTATTTGAAAAATTCTTCAAGTTGGTGGTTAATCATTGCTTGACAGCCATTTTCAAGTCTTGCCATAGATTTTCAAGCCGATTAAATTTTTTTTACATTTTTTTTTTTAAATAGGGAGTACTAGACCACTCAGGAACATTCAATGTTGTCTTGGTAAGCAGTGCATATTTGGCATTCTGTTTTAGGTTATTGTCCAGCTGAAAGGTGAATTTCTCTCCCAGTGTATGATGGAAAGCAGACTGTATGTGTGCCAGTGTGAGTGGGCTGTTGCCAGAGTAGATTGAGAATTCGGCAGTACGTCCAACCGGCCTCACAACCGCAGACCACATGTAACCGCGCCAGCTCAGGATCACATGTAACCGCGCCAGCTCAGGACCACATGTAACCGCGCCAGCTCAGGACCACATGTAACCGCGCCAGCTCAGGACCACATGTAACCGCGCCAGCTCAGGACCACATGTAACCGCGCCAGCTCAGGATCACATGTAACCGCGCCAGCTCAGGATCACATGTAACCGCGCCAGCTCAGGATCACATGTAACCGCGCCAGCTCAGGATCACATGTAACCGCGCCAGCTCAGGATCACATGTAACCGCGCCAGCTCAGGATCACATGTAACCGCGCCAGCTCAGGATCACATGTAACCGCGCCAGCTCAGGATCACATGTAACCGCGCCAGCTCAGGATCACATGTAACCGCGCCAGCTCAGGATCACATGTAACCGCGCCAGCTCAGGATCACATGTAACCGCGCCAGCTCAGGATCACATGTAACCGCGCCAGCTCAGGATCACATGTAACCGCGCCAGCTCAGGATCACATGTAACCGCGCCAGCTCAGGACCACATGTAACCGCGCCAGCTCAGGATCACATGTAACCGCGCCAGCTCAGGATCACATGTAACCGCGCCAGCTCAGGATCACATGTAACCGCGCCAGCTCAGGATCACATGTAACCGCACCAGCTCAGGATCACATGTAACCGCACCAGCTCAGGATCACATGTAACCGCACCAGCTCAGGATCACATGTAACCGCAACAGCTCAGGATCACATGTAACCGCACCAGCTCAGGATCACATGTAACCGCACCAGCTCAGGATCACATGTAACCGCACCAGCTCAGGATCACATGTAACCGCACCAGCTCAGGATCACATGTAACCGCACCAGCTCAGGACCTTCACATTCAGCTTCTTCACCTGTGGGATTGTCTGAGACCAGACAACCAGATAGCTGATGAAACTGTGGATTTGCACAACCGAATAATTTCTTTACAAACTGTCAGAAACTGTCTCAGGGAAGCTCATCTGCGTGCTTGAGGTCCTCACCAGGGTCTTGACTTGACTGCAGTTCAGCGTCGTAACCTTCGATTACCACTGGCACGCTGAAGAAAGTTTGCTCTTCATGGATGAATCCCGGTTTCAACTGTACCAGGCAAATGGCAGACATGGCGTTGTGTGGGCGAGCGGTTTGCTGATGTCAACGTGGTGGTTGACATCACCGATGGTGGTGGTGGAGTTATGGTATGAGCAGGCATAAGCTACCGTTCAACGAACACAATTGTATTTTATCGATGGCAATTTGAATGCCCATTGTTGTGCAATTCATCAGCCGCCATCGCCTCATGTTTCAGCATGATAATGCACGGCCCTATGTCCCAAGGATCTGTAGACAATTCCTGGAAGCTGAAAATGTCCCAGTTCTTCCATGGCCTGCATACTCAGACATGTCATCCATTGAGCACGTTTGGGATTCTCTAGATCAACATGTACGACAGCGTTCTAGTTTCCGCACATTCTCAGCAACTTTGCACAGCCATTGAAAAGGAGTGAGACAACATTCCACAGGTCACAATCAATAGCCTGATCAACCCTATGCAAAAAAAGATGTGTCGCGCTGCATGGGGAAAATGGTGGTCACACTTTTTTCCTCTTTAATTTAAAAAAAATAATATTATTATTTATTTATTTATTTTAAAATCTGTGACCAACAGATTCATATCTGTATTCCCAGTCATGTGAAATCAATAGATTAGGGCCTAATGAATTGATTTAAATTAACAAAGTTTCTTATATGAACAGTAACTCAGTAAAATCTTTGAAATTGTTGCATATTGCATTGAGTTGATTTCAAGTGTGGCATTTGCATTTGGAATCTGTTGCTGTTAACACTCAATATGAAGTCCAACGAGCTGTCACTGCCAGTTTAAGCAAGCCATCATTAGGGGCAAAATCAACTATTTGGTACAGTCTTAAAAATAAAGTACTGGTGACTTAAGGAACACCAAAAGGTCCGGAAGACCACGGAAAACAACTGTGGTGGATGACAGAATAATTCTTTCCCTGGTTAAGAAAAACCCCTTCACAACAGTTGGCCATATCAAGAAAACCCTCCAGGAGGTATGCGTATCTGCGTCAAAGTCAACAATCAAGAGAAGACTTCACCAGAGTAAATACAGAGGGTATACCACAAGATGTAAACCATTGGTAAGCCTCAAAAACATGAAGACCAGATTAGAGTTTGCCAAAAAAACATTAAAAAAGTCTTTACAGTTCTGGAACAACATCCTATGGACAGATGAGACAAAGATCCACTTGTACCAGAATGATGGGAAGAGAAGAGTACGGAGAAGGAAACTGCTCATGATCCGAAGCATACCACCTCATCTGTGAAGCATGGTGGAGGTAGTGTTATGGTGTGGTCACGTATGGCTGCCAATGAAACTGGTTCCCTTGTATTTATTGATGATGTGAATGATGACAAAAGCAGCAGGATGATTTCTGAAGGGTTTAGGGCTATATTATCTGCTCAGATTCAGCCAAATGCTTCAAAACTCATTGGACGGTTCACAGTGCAGATGGACAATGACCTGAAGCATACTGTGAAAGCAGTATCACAGTGATGAATTGTAAATAGTAATTGCTTTTAGCTTATTCATATTTTGGTTTCTGTTAGCCAAGAGTTAGCTATATCCATAGATTGTTGGTCAATTCCTCCACCCACCATGCACTCTTTAAAAAGCCAACCTCCATGTCAGTGAAGGGCGGTTAAGTTAAAACCAGGACTCTAATTGAGTGGTATGCCATAGGCCTACCTTTTATTTAAAAAAATGCAAAAATCACTGGCCTAACACTTGTTAGCTTTTAGACTTTGAAGAAAGTAAAACGGATCCAATTATATAAAGTCATCTATAACAGCACTTTTGTCCACGATGCTTTATGTTAGAAACAACCTGTAAAATACCTGGGAAAGACATGGCACACATATGGGGATATAATTGTTTCCTTTCTTTGACATTCCCCTGCTATAGCCTAGGTGACAAAAAATGGACTTTGCTTGGGAAGTAATCTAATTCTGTCACTATCAATTGATGAAGCAATTCACTTTCTGTACAATAGAAGAGGGCCGGCAGGTAGCCTAGTGGTTAGAGCATTGGGCCAGTAACCGAAAGGTTGCTAGATCGAATCCCCGAGCTGACAAGGTAAAAATCTGTCGTTCTGCCCACTAATCCTAGGCAGTCATTGTAAATAAGAATTTGTTCTTAACCGACTTGCCTAGTTAAATAAATAAAAAATGTTTAATTCCAGACAGCTTTTAGGCAAACATTTGTGACCTTCTCTAGTTGGGTTAAGCCACAGGATAAGAGTAGGCAGCAGTTAAAGCTTCAATTTTTCATCGTCGGGGTGGAAAGGTAGGCCTAACTTCTGAAAGTATCATGCTCAGATTCCTAATGTCTCAGATTTAATATTTGCAAACAGGGACAGTTGTTGTAAACAAGACACACATTTGGTATTGGAGAAACAGGATATGGAACACATAGGCTTATCCCTCCGTCCATTCTTTGCTTGTAATTTCATACATTTGTGTGTGGTATTAAAAATTCTGCTAATATGTAAAATTACATGAAATGTTTCTAAAATGCTATTTTTTCCTCAGACGTGCAAATATGATGAGTCATGCAATGCAATGCTTTTACTATAAAGGACATCTTCCCACCCCTACTTTTGTTCACAGACCACCGTGGACTTGCAACCTTCTGGCCCCAAGCCCAGTGCGCTATCAAAATTCCTGTGTTGTCATGTAATGCTTACAGGACGAAGAACCGTTTCTAAAACCACGTATCTAAGGCTCTGGTCTGTCCAAGAAGTGAATGTACTCTGCTATCAACTTTGTTTTAATTGTTATTTTGGGTATAGGGGAGGGTCAATAGTTTTTTCCCAAGCATTCAGGGAGGGTTTAGGTAAAATATATTTCGATGAAGGGAGGGCCATTCATGAGATCTACGATTTTCTCCATGTAATCCTTATTATGAAAAACGTTCACTCCCTAATTGACAATTAACTCCTATGCTGTCATGATCTCCCCTGAACACTGAATATATTTGTCTTACAAATCGATAACCATGTCTTAGTTATCTACCTCGCCCACCTTAGCCATTGGTTCATTGAATGAGATAATTATTTCATAGAGCTATAAAAAGTATTTGGTTGTAATTTTAAATGTTGCAGGGTGGCCAACCACCCTCCAGGAGTCCATGGGAGCTACTGGTTGAGCAGACTTTTGCTCCAGCCTTGCTCGAACGCACCATACTGTAAAAAAAAAAAAAATCAGCTGCTTAAGAGGGTCTTGATAAGCTGACTGGTGGATTTGAGCAGGGTTGGAGTAAAAGCAGTACAATTAGATAAAAAAAAACACCTTATGGAACAGCGGGGACTGTGAAGCAACACAAACATAGGCACAGACACATGCACACACACACCCACACTATACACACATGGACTTCGTACTGTAGATATTTGGTAGTGGTGGAGTAGGGGCCTGAGGGCACACAGTGTGTTGTGAAATCTGTGAATGTATTGTAATGTTTTTAAAATTGTAAAAACTGTGAACAGACACTGCTGAAAGAGTAGCTAATGGGGATCCATAATAAATACAAATACAAACACCTGCACACCCAGTAACTCTCTAGATGGATGTTTGATGGACCACATCAGTGCAGTATTTTACCTTGTGAGGGGTTAAGTACCTACAAAAGGCCACAACGGCAGAATATACGATACATCGCATCATACAACACAATTTTCAGTCACCTTTTTTTGGGGGGGGGGTGTAAGTGACGAGCTTTCAGAGAAGTAAAAAAAAAAATGTATCTGTCCGATGGCTAAAAGTGGCTAAAAAAGTGAATTCCAAGCCCTGCTACCCTTAAGGTCCATTTCATCTAAACTGAGGAAGTGTGAATATCTGGGAGGGACATTCCTAGCTCTGAAACATCATAGACAGTTCAAGTGAACTGCAGTGTTTAAAGTGGTAGAATAAACAGACATGGTACATAACCGGGAGACCGTGGCCAGGCATATAAAGAGAGGGGCAGCAGGTCTTACCAAGCAACCAGGCCAGCCACATCCAAACTGACTAATTTCATTGCCGTTGACACGGCTCCTAATTGAGCTGGATGCCTAATTAAGGAAAGTAGACACTGGATGAATTAAACAAACCGTCCAGATTGGGCTGCAGAGAACCAGGGACAGGACATGTGTGTGTGTGTGTGGGGGGGGCAGAGAGCAGAGCCCCGCTCCCCTGAAAGACAAATCACAGTCGTGGTCCCCAAATAAAAACAGACACTGCTGATAAAGCCAGGATTACTCTGTGGGAGCTCACACGGCATTTCTCCCAATTTCACTTTGTAACAGTCCCGCCATGTCTTTTTTAATCGTTCCCCTCTCTATCCTATATGCTGTTGTTCTTTTATTTCCCACACAATATTTGTCCCATATCAGCAGCACAGCGGGTACAGAGATGATAATTAGGGGTTAGAGAGATTACAAAGTCTCCGACCCTGTGATTATATTTTTCCCATGTCTGAACTTTGGCTTCAGTACGATTGTACGTAACAGTACCTGAGGGTTGTGTAGGGAGCTGTGATAGGGAGGAGAGAGAAGAGACGCTGGTGAAAAGTCAGCCGGCTGTCTGACATGGTGCTGATAAGGAAATGGTGTTTTCCCCGGGGGGAGGAGGGATTCCCGAAAGCAGAAGCTTTCGGAATGCCGCCAGCTTTAAGCAGAGCGCAGGGAGTGGTTTGGGGGTTAGAAATTCGATTACTGCCAACACTGGAAGAGGGTTTCAATTCCAAATTAACTCCCCATCCGGTTCTCATCACCTCTGAGATGGAAGGCAGCTCAGCTCACCTCACCCAGCCCAACCTCCAGTCCATATCATCAGACTCATACCAGAGTACACAGAGAATCAAGGAGAAAAAACCTTTAACATCCTTGTTAAAGACTAAGGCCGGGACTTAATCTGACAGATTAACGATTTGCTCAGTGACACACTTAAAAGGCAATATGCTCTAGGTTCATGTCGGCTGTAAACAGCTCAGATGTCGTCACAAGCAGAAATCTCATTTTAAAGCCAATTACAGTCTATAGGTTGCTGATCTCTGTTTGTTTGAATCTCAGCCTTAGTGAGATTTAGTCCAAGTCAAAGCACCCACATCCACCCTCATGTTCTACCCTCCCAGTCCAAACATGCTCTAGTAATTAACATCCAATCAAGCACAATATTAGTTTTGTTTCCGATCCAGGCATTATTATTGTTTTAATTGAGATCAGGGTTCCCTATTAACTAGTTTATCTCAAAGGTAAATCAATTCTGGGTGGCAAACTGGCCGGGACCAGTACATTTATTTAACCAGGTGGCCAACACCAAATCTTTTCAAAAGCATGGGTGCTTTAAAATAAAAGTTCAAAAAGGGCACAAAGTCAGATCAGCTTTTTAAATGATAATTCACCTGCCTTTCAAGTTTGTTCATTTGTTTCATGCAATTTTGGCCAGCAAATGGATTTAGAAAATGCCTGTTACAGCTCTCCCTTGTTTTAGAATTTCTTTACAAAGTACTTACGTCTCCCTCCCACCTGAGCCTGTTAAAAAGAGATTATTCAGTATTTTTGTATACTTTTTAGCCAGTAGTTCTAAAAGTAGCTCTCATGAGTCAAAAGTAGAAGTCGACCGATTAATCGAAATGGCCGATTAATTAGGGACGATTTCAGGTTTTCATAACAATCGGAATTCTGTATATTTATTTTTACACTTTAGATTTATTAACTTTATTTAACTAGGCAAGTCAGTTAAGAACACATTCTTATTTTCAATGACGGCCTAGGAACGGTGGGTTAACTGCCTTGTTCAGGGGCAGAATGACAGATTTTTACCTTGTCAGCTCGGAGATTCAATCTTGCAACCTTACGGTTAACTAGTCCAACGCTCTAACCACCTGATTACATTGCACTCCACGAGGAGCCTGCCTGTTACGCGAATGCAGTAAGAAGCCAAGGTAAGTTTCTAGCTAGCATTAAACTTATCTTATAAAAAACAATCAATCTATCAATCATAATCACAAGTTAACTACACATGGTTGATGATATTACTAGTTTATCTAGCGTGTCCTGCGTTGCATATAATCGATGCGGTGCGCATTCGCGAAAAAGGTACCTAACCATAAACATCAATGCCTTTCTTAAAATCAATACACAAGTATATATTTTTAAACCTGCATATTTATTTAATATTGACTGCTAACATGAATTTCTTTGTGTCACTTCTCTTGCAACAGAGTCAGGGTATATGCAACAGTTTGGGCCGCCTGGCTCGTTGCGAACTAATTTGCCAGAATTTTACGTAATTATGACATAACATTGAATGTAACAGGAATATTTAGACTTATGGATGCCACCCGTTAGATAAAATATGGAACGGTTCCGTATTTCACTGAAAGAAATGTTTTGTTTTCGATATGATAGTTTCCGGATTCGACCATATTAATGACCTAAGGCTCGTATTTCTGTGTGTTATTATGTTATAATTAAGTCTATGATTTGATAGAGCAGTCTGACTGAGCGATGGTAGGCAGCAGCAGGCTCGTAAGCATTCATTCAAACAGCACTTTCATGCATTTTGCCAGCAGCTCTTCACTGTGCTTCAAGCACTGAGCTGTTTATGACTTCAAGCCTATCAACTCCCGAGATTAGGCTGGTGTAACCGATGTGAAATGGCTAGCTAGTTAGCGGGGTACGCGCTAATAGCGTTTCAAACGTCACTCGCTCTGAGACTTGGAGTAGTTGTTCCCCTTGCTCTGCATGGGCTGTTGTCGATGTGTTCCTCGTTCGAGCCCAGGTAGGAGGAGAGGGGCGGAAGCTATACTGTTACACTGGCGATACTAAAGTGCCTATAATAACATCCAATAGTCAAAGGTATATGAAATACAAATCGTATAGAGAGAAATAGTCCTATAATTCCTACAACCTAAAACTTCTTACCTGGGAATATTGAAGACTCATGTTAAAAGGAACCACCAGCTTTCATATGTTCTCATGTTCTGAGCAAGGAACTTAAACGTTAGCTTTCTTTCAAGGCACATATTGCACTTTTACTTTCTTCTCCAACACTTTGTTTTTGCATTATTTAAACCAAATTGAACATGTTTCATTATTTATTTGAGGCTAAATTGATTTTGTTGATGTATTATATTAAGTTAAAATAAGTGTTCATTCAGTATTGTTGTAATTGTCATTATTACAAATACATTTTAAAAAATCGTCCGATTAATCTGTATCGGCTTTTTTTGGTCCTCCAATAATCGGTATCGGTGTTGAAAAATCATAAATCGGTAGACCTCTAGTCAAAAGTGGTAAAATATTGATTACTATGTATAGCTCTATAATACTATAAAGGACCAACCACCCAGCTTTGGAGTACCTAAGTCTATTCCCCTGCTTTTGAGAGTAGCTGGCTACCGTACTCTGAGACTTTCAGCAATTGCGCTAAGCTAACAATAAGCTAACTTAAATGATCTTCAAACTACATGCAGAGACATAAAAATGGTATCCATAAGTTCATGACTCTGGGCAAGTAGAAAAAAAATACCCAAATCCCAAAATGTCGCAGTATCCCTTAAATAATGGATTTCAAATGTCACATAAGCGACTAAATGTCCACTGAGAGAATAGCCATGTAAAATGTCAACAGTTTCAAGCAGCTTTTAACACTTTATACACTTATCGCTGCCCTGTTAATGTGTTGGGTCGTGACAAGGCAGTTAGTGTTAAGGAATCTAAGGACCAGTGAGAGTAGCTCCCAGGAGAAAGTGAAAAAAAGACATGAAAATAACTTTATCTTTGATGAATAATGGAGAAGTAACTGACATTCATCCATTGTGTGATAGGTGTATTAAAACCAGGGGCTCGATCAGGAAAACGAAACACGGCTACATGGCTAAATGCTTTGCTTGGCCCTGGGTTATTCACAGGCTTAGGTTTGTTATACTTAAAAAACAAGATCCTCTCATAAAAATCAGAAAGCAGAAAGAGTGAGAGAGACAAAGGGAGAGCATTTCAGCCCGACGCATTTGAGTGACAGCTAGCAAGAGGCCTGCCCAGCCTTATCCAATGAGGTTACAGAGTGGGTGGACACAGCAGAGCGTGAGAGCAATGCAATATTCGGGAGTCGTGGGTGCTACTTTCAGATCTACTGGCTAAAAAGTATACAAAAGTACCGGAGAATCAGCTTGGTTTATGATAAGCTGACTGCTAAAACCGCCTCCTTCTCCCGCAGTAACCCCGGAGCGTAGACACGAGTCAGGGGCAGGCAGGCATTTTGATATCTGGACAGCATGAAAGGCCCTACACACAAAAACTGACTGATCCCTGATCTCAAGCGTGAAAGCCTAAAGAGCCACGCCATCTAATGCCTCAGAGCATTTTAAAAAGCAACCTGGAGAGCATGCTGCTGAATGAAAGGCAATATTGACTAAAGAACCAGAGGGTATATCATCCTTTCAAACAAAATGGTATCAAAAATCGCACACTGTGCTCAAGGAGAGGAAAAAGAAGGACAGATGACACACACACCTCTGGCAGGCTGATTCCCACTTTCTGCATGAAGTAATTCTTCTTGAACTCATAATAGGTGTTGTACTGGTTCCAGGTCTGCAAGAAGTCAAACCTGTGTTGGAAAAAGACACATATACACAAGATGTAGAGCCACATAAGATGTAAAGCCACTAAATTGAACAGAAACCTGAGCCGTTTTCCTTTATTCAGCACAGAAAAGAGCAAGAATAGCCTTTTCTCTAGCTGCTTACCGCGGGTCATTCTTGGCGCGGACGCTGGTCTCAAACTTGACACCGTTCCTGGCCACATACTCAGCCAGCTTGTCAATAACCGGTTGGATGTCAGGGGGCGGGGGGATGATGGCTGGCGCTGCCACGGCAACTGGGGCCGCCACGGCAACGGGAGCCTGGGGCCGCGAACTGATAGATGAGGGAAAGATGAGTGGAGACGAAATAAAGATATTTAGCAATGCATCACATGATGTAGGGGAACTAGGTAGTATGGGGAGTGATAAAATATCTCCACTTCTGTCCAATAAGTGTCCACATACCTGGTCTCTGGTATGACAGCAGCAGGAATAACAGGAGCAGGAGGAGAAGGGGTTGAGAGGCAGACTGGGACCTGGCTGGGAACTGGAGTTGGTGGTGGGATGATGGGAAATGTAGTCGGAGGTGCTGTGTAGATGATCCGTGTAGATGGCTCAGGAGGTGCAGGGGGTGTGGTCCCTGGAGGAGGCGGGGTTTCAGAGTAAGAGGGTGGAGCCAACATTCTGCTAGAGGGCAGGGAGCTGTAGTAGCCGTTGGCATCGATCCCAGGGGGAGGTGGGGCCAGGCAGTAGGTCCCATCAGGAAGCATGCAGTACCCATAGTACATCGCTGCCACGTTAGCTGTAAGGTCAGAGAGAGGAAATTATCAAAATACACTGCTCAAAAAAATAAAGGGAACACTTAAACAACACAATGTAACTCCAAGTCAATCACACTTCTGTGAAATCAAACTGTCCACTTAGGAAGCAACACTGATTGACAACAAATTTCACATGCTGTTGTGCAAATGGAATAGACAAAAGGTGGAAATTAAAGGCAATTAGCAAGACACCCTCAATAAAGGAGTGATTCTGCAGGTGGTGACCACAGACCACTTCTCAGTTCCTATGCTTCCTGGCTAATGTTTTGGTCACTTTTGAATGCTGGCGGTGCTCTCACTCTAGTGGTAGCATGAGACGGAGTCTACAACCCACACAAGTGGCTCAGGTAGTGCAGCTCATCCAGGATGGCACATCAATGCGAGCTGTGGCAAGAAGGTTTGCTGTGTCTGTCAGCGTAGTGTCCAGAGCATGGAGGCGCTACCAGGAGACAGGCCAGTACATCAGGAGACGTGGAGGAGGCCGTAGGAGGGCAACAAGCCAGCAGCAGGACCGCTACCTCCGCCTTTGAGCAGGAGGAGCACTGCCAGAGCCCTGCAAAATTACCTCCAGCAGGCCACAAATGTGCATGTGTCAGCATATGGTCTCACAAGGGCTCTGAGGATCTCATCTCAGTACCTAATGGCAGTCATGCTACCTCTGGCGAGCACATGGAGGGCTGTGCGGCCCCACAAAGAAATGCCACCCCACACCACCTGCAGAATCACTCCTTTATTGAGGGTGTGATTGACTTGGAGTTACATTGTGTTGTTTAAGTGTTCCCTTTATTTTTTTGAGCAGTGTACATATCAAAATGGGAAATCATGTGAATATTTCAATTGCATGTGGTTTTGCATGCCTTCCCTGTCAATGAGCAACAGCATTGGATGAGATAGGTCTGTTCACTGAGTGTTAGTGTGTGGTGCCGAGCGGACTAACGTATACATTTAAGTCTGGCCTCATCGCTAATAGGATCTTAGCCTCACAGCGGCGGCAGAGAGAATAAAGCAAACTCCACGCTGATACAAATGAAACATTTTAATAATCTATGTCTGGATCACTGTCTACTTAATTAAAATGTACTTTGTCAGCAGAAGACGGGAGGAAAAAGGGGAACAAAAAGGAGAATGGCCCAACAAGAATAATTAGGATCAGCTTGCTGGAAATCATAATGTGTTTAAAAGCGGATATCAAAAACAATATGCAACCGTTCATTTCCAAAGCCTCTCATTACAATCACACTACCCATTTCTGGCTCAATCAAGTGCATCAACAGGTCAGGGAAAGTAATTTACAGCAGGAATAGGAAAATAATACTGGCACAACGACCGGGGTTAACAGTCAGGTTATGAATAAAATAACTGACAGATTCACTCATAGTGTTCAAAGGGGAAGAAAGAAACAGGCAAGAAGGCTACATTAAGATGTGGTATGTCACTGTACAATGGTGCAAGTCAGAGTTCCTGTGAAAATTCGGCTCATACCGTTACTGTGGATGGGAAATTGGGAAATGCAAATTCTGTGTGAGTGTCAAACTGACTTTGTTTGCGATGACAATTTGACATTTTTAAGTATAATAATTGATTACTGTGAGGTGCTACACAGAATCGCTCTGACAACTCTGAGCTGGCAAATTTGCACTCACATCAGCTACCGTTACCAGACTGCATAAATAGATTCTGCCAGCTCACTGCCAACAGCAGCAGGAGGGGGGAGAGGGGAGGGCAGGTGTTTGTCATAATTTGTGGGTGTGGTGGGGGTCAATCTGAGGTCGCTCAAAATGTCACCTCCATCTAAAATTGTCCGCTCACTGAGACTTATTCCATGGCAGCTCAGACTCAAAGCCATAACGAGATCGACTGTAATTGTATTAAGTTGAGTTTTCACATTCAGTTTGATACGGTTAGCCATCACATCAATAACCACTTAAGAGTAGGATTGGGAGTGGGAGGATGAGGGCGTTCGATTCAGCATGTAGCTGTGTGTCTCTGTGCATTATTAAATCTCCAAGGTCTTTTACTGTGGCAATGGTTTCCATCCCTGATGGAGTGTACAGAACGGAGAAAGACAGAGAAAGGGAAGGAGAACAATAGAGAGAGGGGGAATAAGAGGCTTATCTTGTCAAACGGGAAACTGGATGATATTAACTCGTTAGCCACCGCTCTGGTCGACTGTTACCAAGACACATCCGAAATGCACAAGGCTGGAAACCTGTAGGAGAGCCTTCATTCAAATGCTGCATATGTATTTGTTCCATCTAATTAAAAATGAAAGGCTGAAATGTCTTCAGTCAATAAGTATTCAACCCCTTTGTTATGGCTACCCTAAATAAGTTCAGGAGTAAAAATGTGCTTAACAAGTCACATAAGTTGCATGGACTCTGTGTGCAATAATGGTGTTAAAAATAATTGTTTAATGACTACCTCATCTCCGTACTCCACACATACAGATAGTTGTAAGGTCCCACAGCCGAGCAGTGAATTTCAAAACACAAAGACCAGGGAGGTTTTCAAATGCCTCTCAAAGAAGGGTTTCTATTTGTAGATGGGTAAACGCATGGTGAAGTTATTAATTACACTTTGGGTGGTGTATCAATACACCCAGTTAACACAAAGATACAGGCATCCTTTTTAACTCAGGTGTCGGAGAGGAAGGAAACCGCTCGGGGATTTCACCACGAGGCCAATGGTGACTTTAAAATAGTCAGAGTTTAATGGCTGTGATAGGAGAAAACGGAGGATGGATCAACAACGTTGTTACTCCACAATACTAACCTAAATGACAGAGTGAAAAGAAGGAAGCCTGTACAGACCTAATTATTCCAAAACATGCATCCTGTTTGCAACAAGGCACTAAAGTAATACTGCAAAAACATTGGCAAAGCAATTCACTTTTTGTCCTGAATACAAAGTATTACGTGTTGTTTTAGATTTGCCCAAAACATTACTTAGTACCACTCTCCATATTTTCAAGGATAGTGGTGGCTGCATCATGTTATGGGTATGCTTGTAATCGTTAAGGACTGGGGAGTTTTTCCGGATAAAAAAGAAACGGAATGGAGCTAAGCACAAGCTAAATCCTAGAGGTAAACCTGGTTCAGTCTGCTTTCCACCAAACACTGGACAATAACCTAAAACACAAGCCCAAATCTACACTGGAGTTGCTTACCAAGAAGACAGTGAATGTTCCAGTTTTGACTTAAATCTAATTGAAAATATGGCAAGATCTGAAAATGGTTGTCTATCAATGATCAACAATCAATTTGACAGAGCTTGAAGAATTTGTAAAATAATAATGGGAAAATGTTGCACAATCCAGCTGTGGAAATCTCTTAGAGACTTACCCAGTGTCATCTGACATAGTATTGACGCAGTGGTATGAACAGTTATGTAAATTAGATATTTCTGTATTTCATTTTCAATAAATTTGCAAACATTTCTAAAAACATGTTTTCACTTTGTCATTCTGGGGTACTGTGTGTAGTTGGATAACATTGATTTTACCCATTTTGAATTCAGGTTGTAACAACAAACTGTGGAATAAGTCGAAAGGTATGAATACTTTCCGAAGGCACCATCGATATGTATAAGGGTAAGGTGACTAGGCATCAGGATACATGATTAATAGAGTAGCAGCAGCATAAATTATGATTGTAAGTGTGTGTGTGTGTGTGTGTGTGTGTGTGTGTGTGTGTGTGTGTGTGTGTGTGTGTATGTATAGAGTCAGTATACATGTGTGTGCATGTTATGTGTGTGTTGGAGTGTCAGTGTGCATGAGTGTCTAGAGTCCTGTGAGTGTGCATAGAGACAGTGCAAAAATATAAATAAATACTTAGATAGTTCATGTAGCCATTCTGTTCGAAATTTAGAAGTATTATGGCTTGTAGCCATTCTGTTTAGGAGCCCGTTGTTTTCAGACTAGATGCACCGGTACCACTTACGTGCAGAAGCAGAGTACAGTCTATGGCTTGAGTGCCTGGACACTAAAGATTTTCCGGACCTTCCTTTCACACCGCCTGATATAGATGTCCTGTATTGCAGGGAGCTCGGCCCCAGTGATATACTGGGCTGTCCGCACCACCCGTAGCACTATGCAATTGAGGGGGGTGCCATTGCCATGCCAAGCCAGTCAAGATGCTTTCAATAAAGCAGCTGTAGAACCTCTAACTTCCTGATTAGAGAAGAGGCGCTGCCACGCCTTCTTCATGACTGTGTCTTGTCAGTGGACCATTTGAAGTCCTTAGTGATTTGGACACCAATGAACTTGAAGCTCTCGACTCGCTCCACTGCTTCATGTAGTTCACAAACAGCTCCTTGGTCTTACGGACGTTGAGGGAGAGGTTGTTGTCCCGAAATCACACTGACAGGTCACCGACCTCCTACCTGTAGGCAGACTTATCGTCACCAGTGATACGGCTACAGCTTTCGTGTCGTCAGCAAACTTGACGGTGTTGGAGTTGTGTGTGGCCATGCAGTCGTGGGTGAAGAGGGAGTACAGGAGGGGACTAAGCACACACCCCTGTGCCCCCCCCCCCCCCCCTCCCCTCACCACCTGGGATCGGCTGGTCAGGAAGTCCAGGATCCAGTTGCAGAGGGAGGTGTTGAACACTGAGCTGTAGTCAATGAACAGCATTCTCACATAGGTACTCATCTTATCTAGGTGGATGAGGGCAGTGTGGAGTGCAATTAAGATTGCGTTGTCTATGGATCTGTTGGGGCGGTATGCAAATTGGAGTGTCTGGGATGATGAAGATGATGTGTGCCATCACCAACCTTTCTAAGCACTTCATAAATACAGATGTGAGTGCTACAGGGTGGTAGTCAGTGTAGCATGACATTTTTTCATTCTTGGTAACAGGAATGATGGTAGTCATCTTAAGACATGTGGAGATTACAGACTGGGACAACTAGAGGTTGAAAATTACAGTGAATATGACTGCCATCTGATCTGCGCATGCTCTGAGAACGCAACCTGGAATACCATCCGGCCCCGCGGCTTTGCAAATTTTGACCTGATTAAAGACCTTACTCACGTCGGCCTCGGAGAGCGAGATCACCCAGTCCTCTGGGTTCATGTATGATACGGTGCTGTTGTCTAAGCGTGCATAAAATGCATTGAGTTTTTCTGGAAGAGAGTGTGGGTCTCTTTTTAAATCTGTAATGACTGTAGCTCCTGCCACATGTGACGGGCATCGAAGCCTGTGTAGTACGATTCCACCTTATTCCTAGATTGTCCTTTTGCTCTTTTGATTACTCTGGAGGTCGTAGCGGGACTTGTTGTACTTGTTCCTGCCATGGGGGGGTCTTGTCTGAAAACCATGTTGCAGAATAGCAGAGAATATTGCAGTTATGAGAGTCCCGTTTGTAGCAAATCCACGATCGGAGGTCATCCATCTTATTATCAAGAGAATGGAGGGAAGAGGTGGCCGATTTTACCTTGGCCTTAATCTTGCCAGGACTCCCCCTCTCCGCACTAACGCCGGCATTACCTCCTGCAGACCCCGAAAATTGGATCAGAATTAGAGAAAGAGCCCAGGGCAGATGAGTCAAAGTTGAAGCCGAAATTGGGGTAAGTAACTGCCGACCTGATTTCCAAATGTTCCTATCAGTTATAAGAAATGATAGCGGATGAATATTGTGAAAATACAGTCAAAGATAAACGCCAAAAGAATCACTAAATAGCAAAGTTGGGTCGGAGCTCGCATAACAGCGGCCATCCAGCACGGTGCCATCTTATCTGCAAAGACAGAGAGAAACACACACCAGGGATTCCGTTGTGAAAATGAGGCACCGGAAATTTGACCGGCAGCATTTAAATTTACTGGAATCATATGCATTGGGTGCGTAACCTGATTAGGGTGTACACCCACGGTGCTCAGAAAAACAAAACAAAAATCACATTTAGATGGTCAATCATCTTTACAGAACATGCAAGTTGAGGATGCAATGATGTGTATCCTTACCGCACACTTTGAAGATGTTAGAATAACTGTCCATATTTACTTTCTCAGCCAATAAGATGAGTATGAAACAGCAAAATCAAGAGCCTATGCATAGGCTGAGCGTGATTTTCACATTTGGGGAAGCACATTTTCACCATAAAATTGCACCTATACAATAAATCATGAACATGCATCATCACACACATCCTCAGATTTGCAGACTTATGTAAGAGAGCCTTCTATTCGTAATGTGATTTGTAATATTTGTATTTGCAATTATTATGGATACACATTAGCTGCTGCCTCTTCCTGGGGTCCAGTAAAATTTAGGCAATTTTGAAAAGTATTCAGCCTGCTTGACTTTTTCCATATTTTGTTACATTACAGCCTTATTCTAAAAAGGATGAAATTGTATGGGTATGACTCTAAAAGCTTGGCACACCAGTATTTTGGGAGTTTATCCCATTCTTCTCTCCAGATCCTCTCAACTCTGTCAGGGTGCATGGGGAGCATCACTGCACAGCTATTTTCATGTCTCTCCAAAGATGTTCGATCGGGTTCAAGCTCTGGCTAGGCCACTCAAGGACATTGAGACTTGTCCTGAAGCCACTCATGCGTTGTCTTGGCTGTGTGCTTAGGGTCATTGTCCTGTTGGAAAATAAACCTTCGCCCCAGTCTGAGGTCCTGAGTGCTCTGGAGCAGATTTTCATCAAGGATCTCTGTACTTTGCTCCATTCATCTTTTCCCCAATCCTGACTATTCTCTCAGTCCCTGCCGCTGAAAAACATCCCCACAGCCTGATGCTGCCACCACTATGCTTCATCGTTGAGATGGTGCCAGGTTTCCTCCAAACGTGACGCTTGTCATTCAGGCCAAAGAGTTCAATCTTGGTTTCACCAGACCAAAGAATCTTGTTTCTCATGGTCTGAGAGTCCTTAGGCAAACCCTAAGTGGGCTATCATTTGCCTTTTACTGAGGAGTGGCTTCTGTCTTGCAACACTACCATAATGGCCTGAGTGATGAAGTGCTGCAGAGATGTTTGTCCTTCTGGAAGGTTCTCCTATCTCCACAGAGAAACTCTGGAGCTCTGTCAGAGTGACCATCGGGTTATTGATCACCCCCCTGACCAAGGCCCTTCTCCCCCGGTTGCTCAGTTTGACCGGGCGGCCAGCTCTAGGAAGAGGCTTGCTGTTTCCAAACTTCTTCCTTTTCAGAATGATGGAGGCATTGATTTCACTTGCGATGGTAGCTGACATGTATAGTGTTGAGTCATCAGCATACATAGATGCACAGGCTTTACTCAGAGCAAGTGGCAGGTCATTAGTAAAGATTGGAAAAAGTAAGGGGCCTAGACAGCTACCCTGAATGCCTGACTGCCTGGATTGTGTTGGAGAGGCTTCCATTAAAGAACACCCTCTGTGTTCTGTTAGACAGTTAGCTCTCAACGCATAGCAGGGGATATAAAGTCATAACACATATGTTTTTCCAGCAGCAGAATAGGATTGATAATGTAAAAAGATGCACTGAAGTCTAACAAAACAGCTCCCACAATATTTGTATTATACATTTCTCTCAGCCAATCAGTCATTTGTGTAAGTGCCGTACATGTTAAATGCCCTTCCCTATAAGCGTGCTGAAAATAAGTTGTTAGTTTGTGAAATAGCATTGTATCTGGTAAAACACAATTTTTCCCCAAAGTTTACTAAGGGTTGGTAACAGGCTGATTGGGCAGCTGTTGAGCTATTCTTGGGTAGCGAAATTACTTTTGCTTCCCTCCAGGTCTGAGGGCACACACTTTAATGCTGGCTAAGATTAAAGAGATGGCAAATATGAGTGGCAATATCGTATGCTATCATCCTCAGTAATTTTCCATCCATGTTGTCAGACACAGGTGGCTTGTCATTGTTGATAGACAACAATATATAATTTTTTTACCTCTTCCACACTCACTTTCTGGAATAAAAAAATGACAATGCTAGGATTTCATAATTTGGTCAGTTATGCATGGATGTGTAGGTTCAGAATTTGTTGTTGGCATGTTATGCCTAAATGTGCTAATCTTGCCAGTGAAAAAAAATCATTAGTGCAGTTGGCAATATCAGTGGGTTTTGTGATGAATGAGCCATCTGACTCAATGAATGATGGAGCGGAGTTCGCCTTTTTGCCCAAAATTTTATTGAAGGTGCTCCAAAGCATGTTACTATGATTCTTTATATAATTTGTCTTGGTTTCATAGTACAGTGTCTTCTTTTTGTTCAGGTCAGTCACATGATTTCTCAATTTCCAGTATGTTTGACAATCGGCTGTGCAGCCAAACGTATTTGCCATCCCTTTTGCCTCACCCTTAATGGGTGTATGCTTATTAGTAACTGGAATAAACGATTTCATAAATGTGTCAAGTGCAGCATCTGGTTGCTCGTCATTACA
Source organism: Salvelinus fontinalis (assembly GCF_029448725.1). Lineage (NCBI taxonomy): Eukaryota > Metazoa > Chordata > Actinopteri > Salmoniformes > Salmonidae > Salvelinus > Salvelinus fontinalis. The sequence continues at coordinate 25,749,809 of NC_074674.1, forward strand.
CACCACAGACCAGCAAATATTCTTTACATCTTCAACATAGGAATCACTCCAAAAAGTATTGTATGACCTGTTATACACTATATTAGGCCCAGCCTTTGGAACTTTGGTTTTCCTAGATATGGCCACTCTATTATGATCACCACATCTGATGGATTTGGATTTTTGCTTAAGAGCAGATTTCGGCAGCATTAGTAAAGATTGGATCAATACATGGTGATTTCATTCCTGTGCTGTTTGGCAATAACCTGGTAGGTTTGAAGCTTTTTCTTGAGTGGCTAGCTTGATGAAAGCCAGTCAATATTTAGGTCACCCAGAATATATACCTCTGTTGACATCACATACATTGTCAAGCATTTCACACATATTATCCAGATACTGACTGTTAGCACTAGGTGGTCTATAGCAGCTTCCCACCAGAATGGGCTTTAGGTGAGGCAGGTGAACCTGTAGCCATATTACTTCAACAGCATTTGACATGACATCCTCTCTAAGCTTTACAGAAATATGACTGAACATCAACTGCAAAATCTCCACCATTGGCATTTCTGTCTCTTCTGAAGATGTTGAAACCATGTATTGCTACCACTGCGTCAAAGGTTATATCGAAGTGAGTTTCAGAGAGAGCCAGTATATTAATGTTCTGTTACTAGCAAGTTATCGATTTCATGAACCTTGTTTCTTAGGCTACATGTTAATGTGGACATTTTTTTGCACTTTTCTGGGATTCTTGATTGTTTTTATTGCTTTACAGGGAGGCATATCAAAAGGGTAGACATGACAGTGATATTTATGTTTGCGCTGATAGTGCAGGGTGAGCTGCACAAAGTGGACTTCCTACTAGGACAAACCGACTCAGTAAAACTCAGGTTCATAGGTGCATGATTACTGCATATGATAGCTCTAGGATTGACAGAGGCATTCAGAGGACTTAGAGGGACAAAAATGTGATTACTTACATTATGACTGCCAACACTTCTGGGACAACGTACATCTGCAGAAGCACTACGATAACTAAGCGACATAATGGTAGGGGTTATCTGAGCATGGCTCGGGTAACTGATAAGTCATTGTCTCAAGGTAGCCTTGAAATGCATGGACATGGTCCAGGAGCCAAGATGATTTGGATGGACTCCATCATTCCTGAAGTGCATCTTCTGTTTCCAAAAGGTGTCAAAGTGATATATAAAAGTTATGCCAACAGAGATACAGTAGTCTGTTAGCCAGGTGTAATGCAAGTAGCCTGCTGAATCTTTCACAGCCGCAGCCCAACGATGGTACCGGGCATGAAATAACTGCCCGCTTTCTGGAATCTTTCAGAGCTAGAATCATTTCTTTAAAAATCAATTTTTTTCAGCAGTTCCGAGAAAGACTACGACAGTGTCAGCGCTCGGCAGCTGTCGTGGAACGGTAGGATGCAGCCTTGTAATGTCCTGTACTCATGCTCCGGGATAATAGATTGGATAGTCATCATTTAAGCTAATAATATAACTCAATCCCTGTTCACAAAAAAATGTGAAATGTTCAATGCATGGCTGAGTGCGTATAACGTAGAGGCCTGGGCTATAGGCTGCATCAGATACGCTTCTTTCTTTGCACGGGAAAAAAACATTTAATGCAATTCATTTGACTGGAGACATTAGCATAATCTTTTTAAATAAAACTAATGACTAGGTATCCTACTCTGCTGACACAGACAAACAGATCAATAAAAACAATGTTGCCTATATAATAGGCCTCTAGGAAGGGGAGACACATCGAATAAGACGTCCATCTAAACTGGTGGAAGAAATGGTCCGAAAACAAAACTTAAGTGACAATGACCAAACAATGATTTTGATAAGTAAAAGACAGATTTGAGTCTTTTCATTGTCTTCTCTTTAAACTAATAGTTATTTGCTTTCCAAACCATGTTTTCACGTAATATAATTTTTAAATATTGCGATATGCCTGGCTGGGCCCCTGTGCTTTTCACTGACAATCGCAACTCAACAATCATCTACTTGGTATTTGTCGTGTGCGTACGGCCTTGCCCTCCGACAGTAGGTGATGCAATTTAAAACAATGCACAATTATTATTTTTTTAAGGCTAGAGGAAGCTAATGATCCTCTGTGGACAAATCGTGCTTTAGTAGCCTATTTTGAAGGAGTAGGCTAATTAGGCTATTTAATGTTGGCATTTTAATTACATTTACTTAGGGAAAGCTTCCCCTAGCCTTATGGACACGCCACCTACGAGCCAATGTCAATCTACTATCCCCATAGTACAAAAGTTGACCTATTCTACAGATCAGAACATTCACTTTAACATTTTGACAAACTATTACTCTTAACATTATTAGCGCAGCAACGCTCACAATGCAGTAGTCTACGCACAAATGAACATTTGGCTACCGGGCAATGAAAGAAAGTTGAAAACCAATAGAAAACAAGAGAAATAGGCTACTGGCTTCATTGGCATATGGAAGTCTTTATAAAATAATTGCCTCCACGGATATAGTCGGATTTTGCCTAGGCAGCTTTGACGAAAGGTAAAACTTGCCTCATAATATGTAGTAAAACATTCAGGTTTCAAACAATTAAGTAGCTATATGTTTTCAAAATGCATACTGCCTCCAGCTCATTGCAAAGTGGTGTGTGACGTGCTGATGAAGCCTGCCTTCCGTTGCCTATGCATTTAAATGGCCAATGGGAAGGGCGCTTCAATTACCAGCTGAGAAATAAAAATTGTAGCTCTTAATCATGTTCAAAAAAACGATTTTTAACACACAATTGCATTTAGAATTGTTGTGCAATGATTGGGCTTATAAAAGCACTTTCTGACAGATTTTCAGCTCAAAGGCTCTGTATCTGTATGCGTGTAATAAATAACATACATCACGAATAAACACACGGGCCAATTTAACCCATAGACCGATAAGCATGACTGGTCAAAACGTATTTCCAACCATGAATAGGTTAAAAAGAATTATTTCGCAATGGGATTTTTCTTCTTCTCTAAATATATATATATATATATTTACCGGCTAATGGAAACCCTGACACACACGCGCGCGCACACACACACACACACACACACGAGACAGAGAGTCAAAGACAGGGGAGGACTGCAGAAGGCCATGTCTGTGCTGCTCTGTTGTAAGTGCTGTAGGATTTGACTGGAGTGTTTGAAAGCAGGATTAAGCAGGGGAGCTGCTGCTCTGAAAGCAGTTACAGCACATCCATCCTCGTCCACTGGGCTTTCTCTAACCACTAACCTCAACACCACTGAGAGCCAAGACAGCACCTCTGCCTCCCGCCACCTCAACCTTACAGCATTCTATCAAGCCTTGTGTTTCTGTCTCAAGTCAGTTAAAAATATATTATTTTTTTTGCTTTGGAACTTTAGAAGACGTTAAAGTTCTGCTCCTTCTCCAGCCACTCCAAAAACTAATACATTTTCATAGGGAGCATCTTGAGCACAGCCCCATGAGCACAAACACCTCTCCTCCAGATAGCTGGGGTTCAAGAAGCCAGTCTTCAATCAATACCCATCAGACGAGCTAAGTGTCTGGGGAGGTGCTTACAACACTGAACCTGGGATTGCAATCCAAACACGGGGTGATAGAATAGAATAACTTTAACTCCGTCCCTGTGCTATATGCTGGTCTCTAGGGCAAAACTAAAGGTCGGCCAGAGAACAAGGGAGGGATTCTGCTTGGTAATAAAACAGCCCACTTTATGAATGCATAACGATCCATGGCCAGAAGGGTTGCTCAGCAGGAAAAACATTCATTGGTAGCAGCCAGCTTCCCTGTGCTACACAATCAGAGTTCAAAGGTCCCCCTTCATAACTGTCTATAGGATAAATAAATTGCATTAATGAATTTGTAAGTGTCACACACGGATCGGTCGTGGCCAATGAGCACAGGCGAGGTGCGTGAAACGGATAAGTGGACGGACTGCTTTGAGGAGGAGTGTTGGTGAGTCATTGTGGATGGATGTACACTGCAGTGTTGTGAGATGCTTGTCTGTGGACTGTTAAACTAACAGGGTGTAACAGTAGGCTGCATCACCTCATCTGGGCCTCTGAGGTCAAGAGAGAATGGGATGCATGTCACCCAACAGGACAGAAAGAATAGCCCAGTCTCAATATAGAAAAGCCCAGTCCCCTAGTGCAGTCTTGACAGCTTCTCTACATTTCTAGGAAGAGTTGTCTTCAGTGATGATGCAAATTATCTAATATGCTCCTCGTTCACTGTATTGGAATGTAGAATGTGCTTGTATTATGATGGGTAAATGTATTACAATAGACCAGAGGAATAGAAGGGAATAAGTGGTTGTTTGAGGTCAGATGACGCCACAAAACATTCGGCCCAATAGCAACTAGGCCCAATTGTCCCGTTGAAGAGCTAGCAAAGTTATAATGAATTCAAGGTGCTGCAATGCTGCACGCTTCTAAACCCCTCTTGCCTAATTCTCATTCAATACGCTAGTCATTGGCAGAAACTGGAGGATATTCCTCTGGTGCCTTTGATCCTCTCCAGTCTGTTTACAGGGATTCTCTCAGAGAACCAGCGCCATACACAGAAATAAAAGTCGGATCTACGGGAGCAAAATCTCTCCAAAATGATCATCTTGTCGCCGTAAGCCAGCGCATTAAAAATCCATGTCTGTGCTGCTGTGCGGTGCTGTGGCATCGATGTCTCTTTTTCTCTCTCTCCTACCACAGCAAACCAGTGGAGCTCTTCCAGTCCAGCTAATTAAGACAAATCAGCTCACTCAGCTTGAGCCGTCTCTCCCAAGCACCAGACAAAGAGGGAAGACAGGGTTGACCCTGGGAAATAAGGAGTCAAATTGCGAGGAACATCTCTCAAGGCCGTTTAGAGTTAGCCTGGCACTCCATATCACGCCCAGCACCTTCACCATCCATCACCTAGAACTAATGCAGACAGTAGAGAGAAAACTGCTAAGGTTTAAAGAAACCTAGAAATTAGATGGAGATTCTGTAGCCTCGGAAAGTATGTGAATGGCCCCAAGAGACTAGTGATTCTGTGACGTTGCAATTTCTGCACTAGATTTGCTGGAGGAACAGTACAGTCATGCAGTGAGTTAAAGTTAAGAGTGTTCTTGTGCGTGTTCCTTAGGATAAACTGTGCACGAGCTAAATAACAGTGTACGTCTTCAAGTGTTTGGGTCAAGCGAGAGAGAGCTGGTCGTTTTACGTAGCTGCTCTTTCCTAGGCTGGCAGAGTGTGTGTGTGTGTGTGTGTGTGTGTGTGTGTGTGTGTGTGTGTGTGTGTGTGTGTGTGTGTGTGTGTGTGTGTGTGTGTGTGTGTGTGTGTGTGTCAGCCAGAAGAAAACAGAAAAGCAAGTGGAAATGATGTCTGCATTTAGAGGAAGCAAACATCTGTGGAGCTGCCAGAAAAGCAACTTTGGATTCTATCCACCGGCGTTCAGAGCAAAACAAACAGCAACACTGCCGTCAACGAAGAGCAAGGAGAACACAGTTTGTCAGCGCGTCCAAACCAACAGCTCACTGCAGATCCGAAAATGAACTAGGCACAAATTCAAGGACAAGAAACGTGTAAAGAAAATACCTTCTTGGAGACTTTGAGAACTGTTAAGAACCTTTAAATACTCACAATCCCTTAGGGTCAAGTGGTGAAAATCACTCCTGGATTCAGTCTTTGCTGAACAGTTCTCAAAGGCTTTGAAGGTGAAGGGCGGTAGGTAGCCTAGTGGTGGTTCGAATCCCTGAGTCAACAAGATGAAAAATCTGTCCATGTGCCTTTGAGAAAAGCACTTAATCCTAATTGCTCCTGTAAATCGCTCTGGATAAGAATGTCTGCTAAATGCCGTAAATGTAAATGCTTTCTGGAATTGACCTCCTGAAAGAGGACGTTTCAGCAGTGTCACGGGCCTACAGGAGACCATGTTAATGAGCTTTTCCATTATGAGCTGCAAGGTCACCTCCATGGCTACAATTGGAACATGTGCCTGTGTCCGACATATATGTTTACCGCTAGGCTAATTCAATGTACCTTTCCTCCTAGAGACTCTAATCTGATATTAACGGCAACGTTTGTTAAACATTGAGAATTCTAACAAGTGGACAGTTCTTTTTGCCTCTAGGAGTTCAGTGCTCAATACTAAACAATTTAGTGCCACTCTGCCTGTCTGAGAGACTGAGCTTGCATTGAGAGGGAAATAAAAAAAAATGGGGAGAGAAATGAAGTGGACCAGGACTAAATTGAAATGAAGAGGCTCCCTCGGCGCTAATATGAATGCTCCTCAGATATTGGATTTCACAGTTTCCCAGTTCGACTCTCAGAAATGAGAAACTGTACTCACGGTCAGCGATGTACTCTGCGGGTGTGGCGGGCACAGCTGGCTCTGCGGGTAATTCCTCTGGCTTGGTTGCCATGATGGCGGCTGCAGCAGCAGCGGCTCCGTTACGTTCCTGCTGAGTTTTCCGGATCAGCGCTGCCAGTGGATGGTCTGGGTCCATGACTTGGAGGGGCTACAACACAAATAGATTTGGTTAAAAGGCCTAGAACTACTTGTCAGCATAACCCCAAAGAATTACATTTGAGTCATTTACCAGACACTCTTATCCAAAGCAACTTACAGGAACAATTAGGGTTAAGTGCCTTGCTCAAGGGGCACATAGACAGATCTTTCACCTAGTCGGCTCGGGGAGTTGAACCATTGACCTTCCAGTTACTGGCCCAACGCTCTGAACCACTAGGTAACCGGCCCCAACAATAGGAAGCTATAGCGGTGAAACTGAGACACCTCTGGCCGATGGAAAGGACAACAACGCAAGACAGACTAATGGTTCTAACTAGCTGATACATTTCTGTGTCGTGTTATGACCTACTTATTACAACTCATTTAGCATGACGTTTGGACTAATATACTAATTGAATAATATATAAACATGTATACTGATGATATATACAGGTGTTTCTAGCCATGTGTGTGCAATAAGAGTTGACATACAAGTTATCAAAATCATTTAAAAGAACAGACTTCAAAAGATCTAAAGGAAAGATGGGACTCTTGATTTTCAGGTATTAAAGTAAAATGGGGGAAAAAATTAAAAGTATGTTTAAAGGATTGAGCCCTTTTTAAATTTGGGACGAAAATCTGATCACATTGGTTTATTTAAGAGCCTTTTATCTCTTCATTTATTCTGTGCGATTCACTCGGAATTACAACAAGTGACAGTGATTAAACATACAGAATATTAAATCAAGAGATGAGGAGAAAAAGACTTGATGGTAGCTCATCCTCAACCACAAAAATCTAAGCACTTTGAAGTGAGACACACTTTGAAATCAGGCCCAATTATGCTGTTGAATACAACAACTTAACAGTAATGTGTGATTAATTCAAAAGTCCATGGGCTTTTGAACATTAAAAACCTAACCACGGGCGTAATTAGCAAATGGTCAAACCCTATAAAAAAAAATACAGTATAAGCCATTAGACAAATTGTGGGTTGGCTTGAACGGGCAAAGCCCGTATGGATGGGAGGTAATTGCTCTAGAAAGGCCAAGAGATGAACTAATTCCTTAGTTTTATGGTTTCTTTATTCCCTTCAAAGCCAAGATAACTATGTCTAAATAAGACAGACCAAAGCAATATGGTGGAGACTTCAAGTGCTTTTCACAATAATGCCTTCTCATATCCAATTATCTCAGCTAGGGTTGGGCGATGTCAACCTTTGTCCTATCGCAGGCCTGGGCAATTATTTTCCATGGAGGGCCACATTAGAAAATATTTTTGCCATCGCGGGCCAGAATAATATTACAGGATTATACATCATGTGTATGACTGTGTTGACAGATATATCTACTGTAAATCACATCCAGATATGCTACTTATTTTACATGCACAGAAATAAACCACATTAATTTTCTCCTTTTGGTAGGTATTTTCATTATTCAACATGCAATGAACTACACAGAGGGAAAAGTACACTGTGCATTCAGCACCACGGACAGAACTCATCAACAGGTATGCACAAAAAAACAAGAAAGAGAGAGTGCTCAACATTACATTTAAAAACCTCAATCAGTGTGAGGAGTGAAGCGTCTGACTAGAGCAGTGAAGTCAGGTATAGTTTCTGACTTCGCAATGCACAGAATTGCTAAGTTAGAGTCAGTAAGAGATGATCTTTGCCTTGACTTGCTATATTTCATCACTGAAAATGTCTGTTCACATACATAGGTTGACCCAAACAGTACAAACATCTTTCTGAGCAAGACTCCTAATCTTTGGAAAGTTTTTTTTGTCGAGAGATGCATAGAACCTCGTCAGTGATATTGTTTTAAATAGTTCTCCAATCACTGCATCAGACTGGAATTCAGTTCATTCATGAGGGCCATGATGAAGGCAAAATTCAGCCAACCATTCTTTATCTTGCAGTTGAGGGAAATCCACATATTTTCCTTTAATTTGCAAAACCTCAGCAATCTCCAACTCCCACACCCTTTTAAGCTCTTCCCCAAACTCAGCCATCTCACGTGTGTGTGGTAGGGGAGATCTGCATGACCTTTTGCAACTGAGAAAGCAACTGTTCCGATGCATTTGCCCTCTGCCCAGAATACATTCCCATAATTCTCTGCATGCTTCGTCTGGGAGTGTCAAGACAAGTTGTAGTCTTTCAAGACAGTGATGACCTTTTTGTACACTAAGCTTTCCCTGATACCTCAATAAATAAATATTTTGTTGTCCACTCTTGCTCGAACAGCCTACATTCATGGTCTACTTTCCTTTTCTTTGAAAAACGAATTTTTGCACAATTTCTAGCTAGCTACTATTTGTAACTGTGACGTGTGTCAGCCTGTCAGTCACTGTCTGTCCTCCTGCAGATGTTATTTATACGTGCCTACAAAATAAATGTCCCACAAGCGGTGGGAGTTAAATCAATATACAAAGGCAAGTATTCATTGGGCTTTAAATTTGAAAAACAAATACGTTTTTCAAAACTTTACTATCACAAATTCTTTATGTAATCTGAGCATGATTCCGCCTTTTCCCAGGCCTGTCCTACAGTGATTATTTACTCATAAAACGTGATACACATTATTGCATGATTTTTTTAACCACCGTTTTCAGAACTAACTAATAATTGCTTTACTTGCCTCATCGTCCTCTCTTAATATTGTTTGTTCAATCGCTCGTAAGGCTGTGATAGAGAATAACCTATGCCTATAAACTCCCGACTTTCATTATTGTTCTTTTTGAAAGCAGCAACTTTAGGACAACACCTTCTTGGGCTATTGGAATATTTGGGAAATAGGCTACGGTTCATAGCTTTAACATTTGGTTTTCAGTATTGCATGGAGGGATCATTTCTTTCTTATTAAGCTTAAACTTGTCATTAGATTTTTCTTTTGGCTATGTACATTTTTTCATCTATCATTATTAGACCCCTGGCTACCATTCGTTTTAAGGTTATTCAAACTACTTTTTGAGATGGAACTCGTTAGATTCATTAAATTGTTTGATCAGGAGAAAGCTATGCATGCATAAAATGATGAAAGCCCCAAGTCATGTTCTTAGTCTATCAAAAAGAGAGAGAGGGGAACTTGGCCTAGGTTTTTATTTTTTATAGCTAGACAAGATAGTTAAGGAGTGTCCAATATACAGTGCATTTGTCAAATATTCAGTCTAAAATTGATTAAATACCTTTTTTCCTCTTCAATCTACACACAACACCCCATACTGACAAAGCAAGAACTGTTTTTTACATTTTTGCAAATTTCTATTAAAAAAATAAAAAAACTTAAATATCACATTTACATAAGTATTTAGATCCTATACTCAGTACTTTGTTGAAGCACCTATGGCAGTGATTACAGCCTTGAGTATTCTTGGGTATGACACAACAAGCTTGGCACACCTGTAGTGGGTAGTTTCTCCCATTCTTCCCTACAGATTCTCTCAAACGCCGTCAGATTGAAAATAGCTGTGCAGCAACGCTGCCCATCCAAAGTCTCTCGAGAATTGTTCGATCAGGTTCATGTCCAGCCTCTGGCTGGGCCACTCAAGAACATTCAGAGATTTGTCCCAAAGCCACTCCTGCGTTGTCTTGGCTGTGTGTTTAGTGTCATTGACCTGTTGGAAGGTGAACCTTCACCCCAGTCTGAGGACCAAGATTGAACACCTTTTTCTCCCCAATTTAGTGGTATCCAATTGGAAGTTACAGTCTTGTCCTATCACTGCAACTCCCGTACGGACTCGGGAGAGGCGAAGTGCATCCTCCGAAAACAAAACCCGCACTGCTTCTTGACACAACGCCCACTTGACCCAGAAGCCAGCCGCACCAATGTGTCGGAGGAAACACTGCACACCTGGCAACCGTGTCAGCGTGAATTGCGCCCGGGCCGCCACAGGAGTCGCTAGTGTGCGATGGGACAAGAACATCCAAGCCAGCCAAACCCTCCCCTAACCCGGACAACACTGGGCCAATTGTTCGCCAACCCCATGGGTCTCCCGGTCGCGCCCAGTGCGACAGAGCCTGGACTCGAATCAGGATCTCCAGTGGCACATCTAGCACTGCGATGCAGTGACTTAGACCAGCGCGCCACTTGCTTTGTCATTATGGGGTATTGTGTGTAGATTGACGAGGGGGAAAAGATGTTTAATCCATTCTAGAATAAGGCGTAACGTAACAAAATAGGGAAAAAGTCGTGGATCTGAATACTTCCCGAATGCGCTGTACGTGTTCGTAAGAGTCTCACCTTTCCATAGTAGGATCATATTAGCTACAGATGTTTTCGTGAAGAATGATTTTTGGGATGTCTCATGGTATGACAAACACACCTTTAGCTTGGCCACCTTCCACCGCATAAGCAAAAGTCCGCCATTGGTGGATATAGTGGATTGAGACGCAGCCCATGCAAAAAACTAAAAAAAAGATCTCTCTAGCTTAACTTCTTATGGCTGCAGGGGCAGTATTGAGTAGCTTGGATGAAAGGTGCACAGAGGTGCCCAGAGTAAACGGCCTGCTCCTCAGTCATAGTTGCTAATATTTGCATATTATTATTAGTATTGGATAGAAAACACTCTGAAGTTTCTAAAACTGTTTGAATTATGTCTGTGAGTATAACAGAACTTATATGGCAGGCAAAAACCTGAGAAGTTCCACTTCCTATTTGGATTTTTTCTGAGGGTGGGAGATTTTCAACCAAGCTCTCATTGAAATTACAGCGAGATATGGATGAGTTTTCACTTCCTATGGCTTCCACTAGATGTCAACAGTCAATAGAACTTTGTCTGATGACTCTAATGTGAAGGAGGGCCGGAGGAGACAGGAATTAGTCACCACTGCCACGAGCTGACCATGCTTTGACCACATGCGTTCACGTGATAGGCAGCTCCGTTCCAACGCTCAACTGATGTCAATCTAATTCTCCGGTTGGAACGTTATTCAAGATGTATGTTAACAACATTCAAAAGATTGATTCAGTACATCGTTTGACATGTTTCTACTGACTGTCATTGAACTTTTGGACATTTCATCACGTTATAGTGGACGCGCTTTGTGACTTTGGAATTGTTTACCAAATGCGCTAACCAAAGTAGCTAATTGGACATAAATAACGGACATTATCGTACAAATCAAGCAATTATTGTGGACCTGGGATTCCTAGGACTGCATTCTGATGAAGTTCATCAAAGGTAAGGAAACATTTATCATGTATTTTCTGGTTTCGTTGACTCCAACATGGCGGCTAATTTGGCTATTGTTCTGAGCGCCGTCTCAGATTATTGCATGGTCTGCTTTTTCCGTAAAGTTTTTTTTAAATCTGACACAGCGGTTGCATTAAACAGACGGATTTTGATGGAGATATTTGTATTATGCTAATTTGATTTTCGTGGTGGTACGGACATCAACTCTAGGTGGTTTAACTAAAATGCCTCATGCAATGGAATGTATTTTTTGTAATGTCAGTTGAGTTGAATGAACAAATAACAGCACATACTGACGGTTACACATCCTGCTTTTCCTTTCTGCTTTGCTCTTATGGGAACACTCGCAATGGGCGCCAGTCCACCCATTATGCCATCATTGACTTCTATTTCTATGGTAGCACATGCGGTCAGGAGCGGAGGAGAGGATAAAATGTTTGTCTTAAAAATATTATTATTATTTATTTCTGCTATTCGAATGGTTATTACATTGACCGCAGTCATTTGGCTGACCAATAACTGTGATCCAAAATTCCATGACAGTCACAGATCTGGTGCTTACCTTCATCAGCTCCTCAAGGCGAGAACTCTTCTTAGGAGCAAACAGGCTGGGGTGGAGGTAGTTCCCATCCCCATCATCGTCAGAATCATCAGAGTCTATAGAAAGACATTGAAGTATGAATAAAGAATATAGTTAATGTCTCAAGTACTTGCATTCTGAATTCGGGTTCATGTATTGTGTTGTTAACATGCATTCTGTGCCCCTGTTCTCAAAGATTTCACATGCATTGTAGTATAAAACTATGTATCCCATACATTATTTACAACACGTTCTATTTTAACTCTTTTTGTTAACCTCTTTGACCACTGACTTACTTACCCTGTGAGTCCTGCTTGTCGGATGCAGGGGTGTAGCGACCTTCCTTCATGGCCTTCAGGATGTGTTTGTAGTAGGGGTTCAGGTAGTGTTCGAAGTTCAGGAAGTCAAATTGGGAGTTGCCAGACTGTTTGGCTTTCAAAACAATCTCAAACTGGGCCCCCTGCTGGCACACAAAGTTGGCGGTCCTCTCAATGATGGCATGGGTTTTGGTGGTCGCTGGCTGAAGAGGAGAATGGAAGAGCACACGCACTAAGTCAGCAGACAGGAAAGTTATCAATGAGGCAGGGCAAAAGCAGTGTGGGGTTAAGGATAGGTGACAACCTGGGGCCGTATGTATCAAGAATCTCAGAGTAGGAGTGCTGATCTAGGATCAGGTCCCCCCTGTCCATTTAATATTATTCATTACGATCTAATAAACAAAGGTGAACCTAAATCAGCACTCCTACTCTGAGACCCTTCATACATAGGTAACTGTATTTCATAATTGAGGCACAAGAGAAGGAGCACTTACTTCAGAAGCAAAGAAGAAAAAGTTAATACTTTACAACAAGACATGAAACTGGATTTTGATTGTCTGTGTGTTCTTGGTCAAATCAAATCAAATGTTATTTGTCACATGCGACAAATACAACAGGTGTAGTAGACCTTAGTGAAAAGCTTACTTACAAGCCCTTAACCAACAATGCAGCTAAAAAAAATACCATAAAAAAAATAAAAAAGCTACAAATAATTAAAGAGCAGCAGTAAAATAACAATAGCGAGACTATATACAGGGGGTACCGGTACAGAGTAAATGTGCGGGGGCACTTGTTAGTCGAGGTAATATGTACATGTAAGTAGAGTTATTAAAGTGACTAGGCATAGATAACAGAGAGTAGCAGCAGCTTAAAATAGAGGGGGGGAGGGGGCAATGCAAATAGTCTGGGTAGCCATTTGATTAGATGTTCAGGAGTCCTATGGCTTTGGGGTAGAAGCTGTTTCAAAGTCTCTTGGACCAAGACTTGGCGCTCCAGTACCGCTTGCCATGCGGTAGCAGAGAGAACAGTCTATGACGAGGGTGGCTGGAGTCTTTGACAATTTTTTGGTGGGTCCAAATCAAAGTTAGACAAATTCTATTTCCTATTGAACGGGACAGTTGTAAATGTCAAGATCGCAGATTTTAGAGAAACAACAAATGTAGGTACATATAAGTGTCTTATATCGGCTGAAAGCTTATATTCTTGTTAATATAACTGCACTGTCCAATTTACAGTAGCTATTACTGTGAAAAAATGCCATGCTATTGTTTCAGGAGAGCTCCTAACAACAAAAAACTTTTTTCACTGCGATAGGTTTGACAAATTCACCTCTGAAGGTGAAATGTGTACTTAAATTCTGAAATCTTGTTCTGATTTATCATCCAAAAGGGTCCCAGAGATATCATGAAGTGTAGTTTTGTTAGATAAAATCCTTTTTCATATCCTATAAAGTAGAGGTCGACTGATTATGATTTTTCAACGACAATACCGATTAATGGAGGACCAAAAAAAGCCGATACAGATTAAATCGGCCGATTTTATTTATTTATTTGTAATAATGACAATTACAACAATACTGAATGAACACTTATTTTAACTTAATATAATACATCAATAAAATCAATTTAGCCTCAAATAAATAATGAAACATGTTCAATTTGGTTAAACAAAGTGTTGGAGAAGAAAGTAAAAGTGCAATATGTGCCATGTAAGAAAGCTAACGTTTAAGTTCCTTGCTCAAAACATGAGAACATATGAAAGCTGGTGGTTCCTTTTAAAATGAGTCTTCAATATTCCCAGGTAAGAAGTTTTAGGTTGTAGTTATTATAGGAATTCTAGGACTATTTCTCTCTAGACCATTTGTATTTCATATACCTTTGACTACTGGATGTTCTTATAGGCACTTTAGTATTGCCAGTGTAACAGTATAGCTTCCGTCCCTCTCCTCGCCCCTACTTGGGCTCGAACCAGGAACACATTGACAACAGCCACCCTCGAAGCAGCGTTACCCATGCAGAGCAAGGGGAACAACTACGCCAAGTCTCAGAGCGAGTGACATTTGAAACGCTAACTAGCTAGCCATTTCACATCGGTTACACCAGCCTAATCTCAGGAGTTGATAGGCTTGAAGTCATAAACAGCGCAATAGCTCCTATGCAAACGCACAAAAGTGCTGTTTGAATGAATGCTTACGAGCCTGCTGCTGCCTACCATCGCTCAGTCAGACTGCTCTATCAAATCATAAACTTAATTATAACATAATAACACAGAGAAATACGAGCCTTTGGTCATTAAAATGGTCGAATCCGGAAACTATAATTTCGAAAACAAAATGTTTATTCTTTCAGTGAAATACGGAACCGTTCCGTATTTTATCTAACGGATTAACTAAGTCTAAATATTGCTGTTATATTGTACAACCTTCAATGTTATGTCATAATTATGTACAATTCTGGCAAATTAGTTACGGCCTTTGTTAGGAATAAATGGACTTCACACAGTTCGCAATGAGCCAGGCGGCCCAAACTGCTGCATATACCCTGACTGCTTGCACGGAACGCAAGTGAACGCAAGTGAAACAATTTCCCTATTATGATTTTATTTATGTATTATATTAAGTTAAAATAAGTGTTCATTCAGTATTGTTGTAATTATCATTATTACAAATTAAAAATTTAAAAAATTGTCAAATTAATCGGTATCGGATTTTTTTGGTCCTCCAATAATTGGTATCGGCGTTGAAAAATCGTAATCGGTCGACCTCGATTGTGGACACCATCGGAATTACAACCAGAGTGATGGCTAGAACTGGGACCTTTCTATTGCATTTCAAAGATGGTTGTAGAAAAAAAACGGTTGTTTTTTTCTTCTACCAGATCTATTGTGTTATATTCTCCTACATTCCAAGTCCAAACTTCAAAGTGTTTCCTTTCAAATGATACCAAGAATATGCATATCCTTGCTTCAGGGCCTGAGCTACAGGCAGTTAGATTTGGAAAGTCATTTTAGGCAAAAATTTGAGAGAAAAAAAGGGTCTATCCCATGGCTTCTTGACTTTAACATACATTTACAAAATAGAAATCATTTGGATTTGATGTGATACATTATTAAATATCACTGAGGCTGTGTACTTTCAATGAATCATTTTCGTTAGGTACCCTCAGAGTACCAAAAAAGAGAGCGAGAAATCGTGAAAAAAAAATTCTCATTAATCTAAAATAATGAATAATAAATGAAGACCTTTGGAAAGGAGAAGCTTAGGCCTGCACTCTGTAGTAGCGTCCCTCTACACATACACTCCTAATGCATTCAGAGCCTCCGAGCGCTTGCGAGAGTAAAAAGCTCCGTAGCGGCAAATAACCTTGCAATTATGAAGATAAATGAGGAACAAGGAACTTCTTATGGAGTCATGATACACAGAGATGCAGAGCGAGAGCTGATTCCTTCTCCCCAGCCCCCAGGATGTCAGACCGTCTGCTCGTGCTGCCTGAGCACTCAGACTTGTGATAATGTGTGGGAAATACAGCCACATCCCCAGATTAATAATTCAGATCAGATATTCTGAGAATGGAGCCGGCTTTGACTAATTGACCGTTTCAAGGCAGAGCAATTGGAAGGGCTTTGCTGGGTCCCCAATCGAAATCTCATTACAAGGACACGTGGAAAGAAATCAGCAGGTAAGGATTCTGAGGCGTGGGTGGGCCCATTGTCTCACAGTGTGTGTCTACTCCGGACATCACAGAGGACGCTTTGACAGCCAGAGCGAGGGAGAACTATCTGTCACATGCATTTTATTGAATCCCTTCGTGTGTGTGTGTGTGTGTGTTTGCGTCAGTCTGAAGTTGGGTAGGGTGTGAGAGAGAGAGAGAGAGAGAGAGAGAGAGAGAGAGAAAATCGAGGCCATGCTGAGATGAAAGCCTCCCAGTCTACAATGGAAGAAGCCTACAGATGAAAGGCGCGCGGCAGTCAATGGGGGAAGCAGCAGCAGAAGAGTGGACAGTCTGTCCTAGTGGACTGAGATGGAGAGAGACAGTCAGTCAGGATGCAGGCCCCCTGATACTGGCTGATGCAAACCAAGGCAGCACAGACTCCTCTTCTCAGTCTCCTCCCAGGCTGCAGGATGTGAGTGATGACCTCAATAACCTCCTCCAGATCAGACACCTTATCGTTCCTAGTCTCTGGCCTCACCACCTGTCTGTAGGCAGTCTGAAAGGCCTCACAACATCAATACTACCTCACACACAGCCCTCACCAGCTAGGACTACGTTCTGCTGGTATCTCTGCTCCCTTCCTATTCTCTCTCTGTGGCTCCATAATAGGGATTGTTATAGAAAAGGAACCGTTGACCCCCTGACCCACCATTTTCAAATGTAGTTATGACTCTGATCTGCCCAAAACCCATTCTGCACTCCTGTGGCCGTCCTGTATATTTAAGCATGAAGCAGTGGGACGTTGTCTAGGGCACTCACCAGCTCCACATCGGGGGGGATCGCCAGGCCCGGGGGTGCCACGTAGGGTTCCTCGCTCTCCTGTGGCTCTGCTTCTTCTGATGGGGAACAACCCATAAGGTCAGAGAGAGAAGAAGAGAAGAAAATAGATTAGAATTCACCCTACAGTCACTGTGAAACACCGCCACTCAACGTTTCCTCCTCTCCTTCCTCTACCCACTCTCATCCAGCCACATTGCCCGAGGCACTCAAAGTTTCAGCTTTACTTAATCTTAACTTTCTGGGAGGCCGCGGTCCATGTCACAATTATTTACAACATCCAACCCCATCCCCCCCAGTGTGAAATAATAGGCAGACAAGTCAGCTGGAAATTAGATTACAATTTTATGCTTTGGTTCACTGTGGGGAGGCTGCAGATGGATGTAGGGGTAAGCACATTTAATGCCAAAAATGGCTGCCAAGGAGCCCAGCCTAGACTCCTCTTGCACCTTTTTACGGTTAATGGACGCCACTGTTTGTGCAGATTTAATCAAGCGCTCCGCCAGTCGCCCGAGGTGTGCCCCGGCGCCGGCACCACAACAGAGCCAAATGATTGGTTCATGCTGAGAACTCCATCCCTGACAAATCGACCCCCCCACCCCACCCACACACCCACCCACACACACACACCCACACACACGGGGGTTTGTACTGCTGAGTAATCCCAGGCAGCGCTGGGCCAGGTTACACGGCACTGATGACACCACTCAGACACACAGCAATAGTACTGTACCATCTGCTGAGGAAGGGGCACCTGGGTGTTGGCTAGAGGGGGGGGGGGGGGGGGGGGGGGGGGGGGAGTGGCACAAGTGCTGCCAGCTTTCCTTACATCAATTATTTAAGGATATAGGTACACGGTTAATTTCCGCGTTGACAATGTGTGGGCTAGCATGGTTGGGCTGTCAGGGACATTAGGTCTTGATAGTAGCAGTGGCCTGGCTGATAAATAGGCCTGGTATTTAGGCTTTTGTCAACAGACTTCAAGCTGCAGAACAGTTTGCTGTTAGCTGTGTTATGAACGCCTGTCTAATTAGAGGAGAGAGCCAGGCCCGGCGTGAAGCAGAGTGTATTAACACTCATCATTAACACTCCCTCCCCCAGTGTTAGGCTGCCAGTCAAGACGTTGGACTGACCGTCACGACTTAACATTGACTGTCAAGTCCAAAGCAAAGATACTTTAGCGCCAATGAGATAACAGACTCTCTAGCTAAGTGCCTCAGGCTTTGAGACCATGTCCACATTTTGGAATCGGTTTACCCTCAATCGGTTTACCCTCATGTGTGGATACTTGGACTGGCTAGTGCAAGCTGTCTCTGGGAAACCAAACAGGATCCAGGCCTTAGTATTCATGTGGTTAGAATGGGCCAAAACAGGGCCTAGTGGAGGGGCTGGAGCCCAGTACTGGACCTCACAGGTGATTAACAGTCAGTACAGTTGCAAGCCAGTAAGACTATTTCACATTCAGAGCTGAATCTTGAAAAGCTTTCTTTTTTATAGCTCCAGGGCTTCAAATAGTGGTTTGCGTCTCCGGGGTGCCTGCCATGATAAAAAATGTATCATAGGGTTTTCATTGAAGCTAATGTGCGAGCCTCTCCACCAGCGTATTCATTTGTCGTGTGTGTGTGTGTGTGTGTGTGTGTGTGTGTGTGTGTGTAAAAGTTCAGAGTGTGTGTGTGTGTGTGTGTAAAAGTTCAGATGCTTTCTCTCTTTCTCCGCTCTCATCCTCTAAGGGCAGGTCAGAGGAGAAATGTTCAGTGGTTGAAAGTGGTGAGGAACTGTGAATATGTATGCGTGAAATGTTTAAATCCTTTTGGACTGTAATGTGATTTGATTAAAATAAATCATTGTGTGTGTGTTCACCAGTCTCCCTGTTGGCCTCCTCTTCCTCAGTGGGTTGAGAAGGGTCGTAGTAGTCTGCGCTGTAGCGGAAGCCCACTGAGTTATAGGTGCCTTCATCTGCCAGAGCTTCACTCAAACGCTTGTATTCTTCCTCTGTGTGGGACACACATACATATTAAAAGAGTCATGAGAATGGTACGGTACATTTATTGGAAAGCACAGTCATAGCAGGCTACTGTAAGGATTGCCTCTAGCATGAGACAAAATCAGCGGATTGACTCAATTATAATGCCATCCATCCTAGCTAGTTTCAAGGATGTGAACAGTGTCGTGAGCTGACATAACAGAAACTCAACCAGATGGAATTTTGTCTTGTCTTACAATACCCCACTTTTCTATTGCAATTCATCTCATATTAAAGGACGGTGAGGAATGAAAGACAAAATCACATCTAACATTATCAATATTTTTTATGTGTCTTGTGTTCCCACAATGGACAGATGGATAATTGCTTAAGCCCCACTACCCAAGGGCAAACAGCATGAGGGGACGAAAGTAACACAAATTGCATGATGACTCATGCAATCCTGTCAGTTTGGGAATTAAACACCATATTTCCCTTAAACAGTCACTTATGTAAGATTTAATTTATCTAATCGTCAGTGCTATTTCATTATAAGTGACAAACTCCTTGTTATAAAGTTTGCAGCATTGCTAAAATAACCTTAGGCTAGTCTGTGTTTGTAGCCTTAACACCTGAACTGCTAAAGCAGCCATTTTGACTGCTCATGATTTATTTATTTTTATTACTCAGCCATTGTTTTTACTCTCCCATTTATTTACTCATGCCCCCCTCCATCCTTATCGATGCCCAGTGGTTGTAGTGTTAGAATGTATTTCAACTGATGGGCATTTACCACTAAATGCAATAGAAAATATACATCTTTGGACAGGAGAGGCACTTTGCATCAGACAACGACACAAAGGGTGGTTAAAAGTTAATGAAAAAAGTTCAACATGAGGGCATGTTTATAACAAGGCAGTACAACTGATGCTGACTAGCATCGAAAATTACAAATTAAACAGTAAACATAGTCAGTCTCAACAATAATCTATAATCAGTCATTCAACCAGACAGTGGCTGCCTGAGACCCTAGCCCTAGTCCATTTTTTCATGGACTAGAGCTGGGCGGTATACCGTATTTTATGATATACCGGTATTGATGCAGGGAACGGTTTGGGTTTTTACTCTACAGTCGTGGCCAAAAGTTTTGAGAATGACACAAATATTAATTTTCACAAATTCTGCTGCCTCCGTTTGTATGATGGCAATTTGCATATAGTCCAGAATGTTATGAAGAGTGATCAAATGAATTGCAATTAATTGCAAAGTCCCTCTTTGCCATGCAAATGACCTGAATCCTCAAAAAACATTTCCACTGCATTTCAGCCCTGCCACAAAAGGACCAGCTGACATCATGTCAGTGATTCTCTCGTTAACACAGGTGTGAGTGTTGAGGAGGACAAGGCTGGATATCACTCTGTCATGCTGATTGAGTTCGAATAACAGACTGGAAGCTTCAAAGGGAGGGTGGTGCTTGGAATCATTGTTCTTTCTCTGTCAACCATGGTTACCTGCAAGGAAACACATGCCGTCATCATTGCTTTGCACATAATGGGCTTCACAGGCAAGGATATTGCTGCCAGTAAGATTGCACCTAAATCAATCATTTATTGGATCATCAAGAACTTCAAGGAGAGCGGTTCAATTGTTGCGAAGAAGGCTTCATGGCGCCCAAGAAAGTCCAGCAAGCGCCAGGATCGTCTCCTAAAGTTGATTCAGCTGCGGGATCGGGGCACCATCAGTCAGAGCATGCTCAGGAATGGCAGCAGGCAGGTGTGAGTGCATCTGCATGCACAGTGAGGCGAAGACTTTTGGAGGATGGCCTGGTGTCAAGAAGGGCAGCAAAGAAGCCACTTCTCTCCACAAAAAACATCAGGGACAGACTTATATTCTGCAAAAGGTACAGGGATTGGACTGCTGAGGACTGGGGTAAAGTCATTTTCTCTGATGAATCCCCTTTCCGATTGTTTGGGGCATCTGGAAAAAAGCTTGTCCGGAGAAGACAAGGTGAGTGCTACCATCAGTCCTGTGTCATGCCAACATTAAAGCATCCTGAGACCATTCATGTGTGAGGTTGCTTCTCAGCCAAGGGAGTGGGCTCACTCACAATTTTGCCCAAGAACACACCCATGAATAAAGAATGGTACCAACACATCCTCCGAGAGCAACTTCTCCCAACCATCCAGGAACAGTTTGGTGACGAACAATGCCTTTTCCAGCATGATGGGGCACCTTGCCATAAGGCAAAAGTGATAACTAAGTGGCTCGGGGGAAAAAACATCAATATTTTGGGTTCATGGCCAGGAAACTCCCCAGACCTTAATCCCATTGAGAACTTGTGGTCAATCCTCAAGAGGCAGGTGGACAAACAAAATCCACAAATTCTGACAAACGCCAAGCATTGATTATGCAAGAATGGGCTGCCATCAGTCAGGATGTGGCCCAGAAGTTAATTGACAGCATGCCAGGGCGGATTGCAGAGGTCTTGAAAAAGAAGGGTCAACACTGCAAATATTGACTCTTTGCATCAACTTCATGTAATTGTCAATAAAAGCCTTTGACACTTATGAAATGCTTGTAATTATACTTCAGTATTCCATAGTAACATCTGACAAAAAATATCTGAAGACACTGAGGCAGCAGACTTGATGAAAATTAATATTTGTGTCATTCTCAAAACTTTTGGCCACGACTGTGTTCTATAATGGTATTTGAATGTTTGGTTTGTTAAATGTGAATCGGCGTGTGTAAAGTCAATTTTTATAGTTTACTCCACTACTTGAGACATCCCTCTCTGCTCTCCACACAGACCCAGTCCCACCCCGTTACTCAAGGAGCGCATTTGTTGATGCTTGACCACAAGACATGGTCAATGCAGCACATTTTTTATTTAACCTTCACTTAACTAGGCAAGTCAGTTAATATCAAATTCTTAACTGCCTTGTTCAGGGGCAGAACGACAGATTTGTACCTTTCGGTTACTGGCCCAACGCTGTAACCACCAATAGGCTACCTGCCGCCCCTGCACATGCAACAATGTTGCTGAAAACAATGTTTTTTCCAATTTGATCTTAATATAAATCCACAAGCGTTCTATAATTACAATATTAGTTTGTGTTTCTTACATCTGCAAACAGCTGGTTTGTATTTTCTTAGCAAGTGAAGCTAAATCGTGTTAGCCACTATTGCTAATCGCTAGTTAGCTGGCTAGCTACTAAGTCAGAGCAAATGTAGCTAGCTGATACAGCCTGATACCAGTACTGGTGGAGGCTTAAAATCAGCATGTTGTTTGTGCAACAGTGTCTTCTAAACCAAAGAGGAATAGGCAAAGCATGAATATGTTGGCTATATGAACAAAGATTTAATGTAGCCAAAGATTATAGGGTCCCCTAGGAAACAGGGAACATCACAATAACTCGTCCATGGCATTTTCATTCGTTGTCATGTCAAACAACACTGTATTCAGAGTGCCCACTATTATTTATGTTCTAACTATAGAATTATAATAAATATTATATTTCCATGACTGCAAAAGTTCAGCTAAGTGTTTTGATCTAAATTGCAAGATTTGGTTAAAAATAAGGCCTGGTATTTTGACCATATCGTGGCAGTGTGGAAATTATCTCAAATGAGTGCAGGAAAAGCAGAAATGTATGAATATGCAGGAAATTATTTTAGGTTGAAGTTGAATTGAACAGTATAAAACAATACGAATGGAGAAAGACCCATTGAAATAATTTAGAATATATGTTTCCACCCTAGGGTCACGCACTACTCAAAGCAAATTTAGAACTTTTATTAATCAAAAACATAAAATACCATAAAAAATTTGAAAAATAGCGTATGATATTTTGTCCATATCGCCCAGCCCTATCATGGACCTCGCAGACCTACTTACTAGAGGGTCTGCATGCACTGAAATGACCCCCGTACTTTCGGCTACTTAGAATCTACACTCTCACCATCTTTGACATAGCTTTACTACCATACTTTTCTTTGCCATCCAAATAGGAATCAGATCAGAATGTGGAAATTGAACCGAGGTTATTACCTAGGATAACATGGCCTTTCTGTTGCCAGTACAGAGAGAAGGGCACATTAGCATACTGTAATCAAAACAACCTTCCAGTGCCTGAAAACATTGTGTTGATGATGGAGGTGTTGCAGAATACATCACTGAAAATACAGCCTTTTGAAAGCTCATTCTGCCCGGTGAACATAAGGGATTTCATTCCATTATTCACTTTGGCACCTTATGTAGAACCTAATTGTTGCATAGTGTTTTTTGTTTTCCTTTCAGTTAGAACTTCCAGTCATCTGAAACAGATGGCAAATGCAGAGGCTGAATGTCTCCACAAATGTGCGATTGAAACGCATGAGCACTTCGTGAAATAATGAATTCACCACTGTCTTCCACAGCTTATCCAGATGAGCCGAGGCATTGCACAGCAGGTCAGACACCATAGAGTATGACGCCCCCAGCTGGGAATCTGATAGGCCTACCTTGTCTGGCTTCTTCCTCCAGCAGGTCTGTGTGCATGGCCAGGTACCGCTCCTCATCACACAGGGCCTCGATCCTGGCCTCCTCCTCGGACAGCTGGTAGTCTCTGTTCCACGAGCCCGCGTCGTACTCGGAGAGGTCATGTAAGTGACCACGCCCATCATACCTGTAGGGTGAAGAGAGGGGTTAGAGACATGGAGCAAGCCAATTGAGAGAAAAGACAACACATGGACCTACTTACCAACACAGGTAGGACCCTAAAACAAAGAGTTTTTAACAACAAAACGTACTACCTCAGTCACAAGTCTTTCATGAGGGAGTGTATGGTACTGGAACAGAGCAATCTCGTCACAATACAGACACAATAACCTGAACAACTCCCGACAAAGGCTCTCTAGTGCAGTTTTCTGGCAAACTTACTCAGTGAATCTCATTCCTCTCTCAACAAATTGCTACGGAGCAACAGCCCTGCATGAACACAGAAACAAACCAAAAGAAAACAACTCGCCTCTTACCTTACAAGGTTCAAGTTTCCCCCCTATAACACTCACCACTTCTCCTATATCTGTAAAAAAGGTACATCCACACAAACCCGAGCACATAAATACCTATCCGTAAGAACCCAAACGGACGATATTTTCCTGCGTTCGCTCCCCTCTTCCACCTCTCCAGAGTTCCTTCTTCGAAAGAGAGAAGTGGGCACTGGGGTTGGCATTGGGGGGTCAGGCAGGACCCCTTAGCCTTAGGCTACTAGCTGGGGAAATAAGGGCTGGTTATGTGATAGAGAGACACACACATACATTGGAAACAAGAGACAGGCCCAAGAAGATTAAGGTGGCTCAACGAGACCATGAAGGGCAAACATAATGTCCCCCCCTTCATGGTTCAAGTGGGTTTATTTCCAAATAAACAACTACTTTTACAGGTCATCATTGCCAACATGCTCTACAGCCTGCAAGAAAATGTTATTAGAAATGAACAACTGAAAGCAAAAGGGAAACAACTGAGCTGGGATACTTGGCAGGCATTAGTCAACAGTATAAGCGCCTACATTTTTACATGAATTACTGTGAACCACCTTAATTCACATATTTGACATACAGTAGTAGTTTGGGTTGAATTTGCCATGGTATTATCAACAAATTCAATTTCTTCGTGACTTGTTGGTAAGGTTTGAAGTTCTCATTTGAATTCAGTTTAGTGAAAGGCATTTAGAGATCTTAGGTTTTTTACATCCAAATTGTGTTGGAAGAAACTGAAATGAATACAATACTTAACTGAATATTCTCATGTTGAAGCTACCAGAGCAAATACAAATACACCAAGACGTATAAGCCTCCCTTAAAAAGGGCAATGGGCAGTTAAGTAATACAAAGTTGAATACAATATAACTTGTAGACGATCTATAGTCCAAAGCCCTGTAAACAAGTACATTGATGTATCCGTAAATTAGAGGCAAGTTTATAAGGGGCAATTTTAGACAACTTTCAGTCTCATGTAGAGCTTGTTCACTGTTGAAATATGACCAAAATAGTGGAGGAAGCCTCTGCTACCTTTTGTTAATAGCTAATACATCTTCGGTTTCATGAGGCCAAAACTTACATTTTTAAGGAAGCTAGATAAAATGGTTCGCACACACTTGTACTTTCATGTGACAGTTATATTTGGAAAACTACGCCTTCAGCAAAACAATAATCCGATCGGTCCCTTCGAAAGACAGATCTGATTAGGAAAGTTGGTTAGGATAACAATTCCGTCTAGGTTTGTTCAACCGACCTATCAATCAGGATGTTCTTGTCCCCCATCCATGGTATGAGCTGTTTGCCCTGCTCGTGGAAGTGAGCCCTCTCGTCGTCGCGGAACAGCTTGCAGGCATAGCCGAACACCAAAAGCTCGGCATATTTTTTGCTGTCGCTCTCATTCTTCTTCACCGTCTTGTTGTTGTGGTCCCTCTTGCCCCCGCCGCGCCGATACATTCCAAATTAGCACGTGAAAACACGTAAAAGAAAGCTAGTGCGCTAACTAACGTTAGATAGGTTATATCACTATCGTTTAATTATTGTCGTACTACAAAGTCTTTCTTTCTTGTTTAAAAAAAGAGGTGCGAAATGCCACAATAAACATACTCACACAAAACATATCTGACATGTGCAGCCATGTTGGAAAAGTTAGTAAATATGATTTATAGTTCACATGTGCAGATTCGTCAATTCAACTTCAAGATGGAAAACACCACACGTAAATGAAACGTCTCATTCCCCGATATTCTGATGAGAAAAAACGGAATTAATTATTTATTAATGTTGATAATAAATAACACATAATCTGTCATTTTCTTAGCCACTACGCTCTCTTTTTGTATGTTGAATGCTCTACCATGTGATTGTGAAATAACTTTCGACAGAGACATGTATACTTCAAAACCCCTCGTCCAGCCTGAGTTTTCTTGTTAATATTGTGAGGTAATTTTAGTGCCAGCAGCTAAGTATTTACGTGTTTTATTTCATTGATAAGGCCAATATATTTACAGTGAAAGATGTAATATGTTATTTTTCGAATGAAAACATAGCTACTGAGTTAATTGTTTGCTCTTGATACTATCTGGTAAATTATTCTTACACAAACACAAATAGCCTATTTGACATCTGTGCCTAAAATGCAATATTTATTAAAATATCTAGAATTAGTCAACGACAAGATGAACAATATATTCTTATAAAATTATAACAATTTTAAACAAATGTAACCCCTTATCCTTTTTATCAAAAGGAATGTAAAATGTTTCTGACATCTTCAAGTACTCATGTGTAGTGAATCTTATTTATTTATTTAGTTTTATTTTATTTATTTAATGTTTACATATTGAAAAAATATATGTATTGATATTCTCTGTTTTTGTATTGTCAATTACATTTGAATAATATTACAAAATATAAATATATATATTGTAATGAAACAGCAGGGAGCAGGTCTCGAACCCTCGACCTTCAAGCGCGAGGTCCGGCGCGCTATCGACTGCACCGCAAATGCATGCTCGTGCAACAGAGTCGATTTCCGCGCTTATAAACCCAGGGTCGTTACACTATTCCCTCCTTTCAACGCTAGCTTGCGACTAGTCTTACAGGAATGCGCTCACCGCCAAACGACACGCACTGTCGTGGATGCAAGGTTCGATCCCTTCTGACACCAATGTAATGAAACAGGCAGGGCGCAGGTCTCGAACCTTCGACCTTCTAGTCCGAAGTCCGGCACGCTATCGACTGTGCCGCAAAAGCATGCTCCTGCGGCATAGTCGATATCAGCGCTTATAAACCCAGGGTCGTTACAATATATTTTTGTATTATTATTATTCAAATGTATTTATATACACTACCGGTCAAACGCTTTAGAATGCCTACTCATTCAAGGGTTTTTCTTTATTTTTACTATTTTCTACATTGTAGAATAATTGTGAAGACTTCAAAATGATGAAATAACACATACGGAATCATGTAGAAACAAAAAAAGTGTTAAATAAATCAAAATATATTTTATATTTGAAATTGTTCAAATAGCCACCCTTTGTAAATAGCCCATCCAACTACCGCATCCCCATATTGTTATTATTTGTATTTTTTCTCCTTTGCACCCAAATATCACTACTTGCACATTAATCTTCTGCACATCTATCACTCCAGTGTTTAATTGCTAAATTGTATTTACTTCGCCACTACGGCCTATTTACTGCCTTAACTCCCGAATCTTACCTCATTTGCATACACTGTATAAAGATTTTATTTCTATTGTGTTATTGACTGTACGTTTGTTTATTCCATCTGTAACTCTGTGCTGTTGTTTGTGTCGCACTGCTTTGCTTTAACATGGCCAGGTCGCAGTTGTAAATGAAAACTTGTTCTCAACTGGCTTACTTGTTAAATAAAGGTGAAATAAAAAATAAAATGTTTTAAAAATTGCCTTGATGATAGCTTTACACACTTGGTCGTGTCGCTGCAGAATGCTGTGGTAGAAATGCTGGTTAAGTGTGCCTTGAATTCTAAATAAATCACAGACAGTGTCACCACCAAAGTACCCCCACACCATAACACCTCATCCTCCATGCTTCATGTAGGGAACCACACATGCAAAGATCTTCTATTCACCTACTCTGCGTCTCACAAAGACAAGGCAGTTGGAGCCAAAAATCTCAAATTTGGACTCATCAGACCAAAGGACAGATTTCCACCGGTCTAATATCCATTGCTTGTGTTTCTTGGCCTAAGCAAGTCTCTTCTTCTTATTGGTGTCCTTCAGTAGTGGTTTCTTTGCAGCAATTCGACCGTGAAGGCCTGATGCACGCAGTCTACTCAGAACAGTTGATGTTGAGATGTGTCTGTTACCTGAACTCTGTGAAGCATTTATTTGGGCAGAATTTTCTGAGGATGGTAACTCTAATGAACTTACCTTCTGCAGCAGAGGTAACTCTGTGTCTGCCTTTCCTGTGGCCGTCCTCATGAGAGCCAGTTTCATCACATTTTCATCCTGTCCCTGACTGAGTCTGTAATGCCAACATGTTTCAAGCAGACCACCATAGTCCCTGTGCCCAATAAACCTAAGGTAATCTGCCTAAATGACTACTGACCCAAAGCACTCTCGTCTGTAGCCATGGAGTGCTATGAAAGGCTGGTCATGGCTCACATCAACACCATTATCCCAGAAACCATCGACCCATTCCATATTGCATACCGCCCCAACAGATCCACAGATGATGCAATCTCTATTGTACTCCACACTGCCCTTTCCCACCTGGACAAAAGGAACACCTACATGAGAATGCTATTCATTGACTACAGCTCAGCATTCAACACCCTAGTGCCCTCAAAGCTCATCACTAAACTAAGGACCCTGGGACTTAACACCTCCCTCTGCAACTGGATCCTGGACTTCCTGACGGGCCACCTCCAGGTGGTAAGGGTAGGTAACAACACATCTGCCGCAATGATCCTCAACAAGGGGGCCTTCAGGGGTGCATGCTCAGTCCCCTCCTGGACTCCCTGTTCATCCATGACTGCATGGCCAGTCACGACTCCAACACCATCATTATGTTTGCTGACAACACAACAGTGGTAGGCCTGATCACAGACAACGATGAAGCAGCCTATAGGGAGAAGGTCAGAGACCTGGCAGTGTGGTGGCAGGATAATAGCCTCTCCCTCAACGTGATCAAGACAAAGGAGATGATTGTAGACTACAGGAAAAGGAGGACCGAGCACTCCCCCATTTTCATCTACGGGGCTGCATTGGAGCAGGTTGAGAGCTTCAAGTTCCTTGGTGTCCACATCACCAACATACTAGCATGGTCCAAACACACCAAGACAGTAGTGAAGAGGGCATGACAAAGCCTATTCCCCCTCAGGAGACGGAAAAGATTTGGCATGGGTCCTCAGATCCTCAAAAAGTTCTACAGATGCACTATCGAGAGCATCCTGACTGGTTGCATCACTGCCTGGTATGGAAACTGCTCGGCCTCTGACCGCAAGGCACTAAAGAGGGTAATGTGTACGGCCCAGTACATCACTGAGGCCAAGCTTCCTGCCATCCAGGACGTCTAAACCTCTATACCCACCCCCACCCACCCCCCCCCCCCCCCCCCCCCCCCCACACACACACACTCTGTTACGCTGCTGCTACTCTCTGTTTATTTTCTATGCCTAGTCGCTTTAACTCTACTGTTATTTTACTGCTGCTCTTTAATTATTTGTTGGTTAAGGGCTTGTAAGTAAGTATTTCACTGTAAATCAAATCAAATTGTATTTTATTGATCACATACACATGGTTAGCAGATGTTATTGCGAGTGTAACGAAATGGTTGTGCTTCTAGTTCTGACAGTGCAGCAATATCTAACAAGTAATGTAACAATTCCACAACTACCTAATACACACATATCTAAGTAAAGGAATGGAATAAGAATATATACAGTTGATGTCGGGAGGATACATACACCTTAGCCAAATACATTTAAACTCAGTTTTTCACAATTCCTGACATTTAATCGTAGTAGAAATCCCTGTCTAGGTCAGTTTATTTTAAGAATGTGAAATGTCAGAATAATAGTAGCGAGAATTATTTATTTCAGCTTGTATTTCTTTCATCACATTCCCAGTGGGTCAGACGTTTACATACACTCAATTAGTATTTGGTAGCATTGCCTTTAAATTGTTTAACTTGGGTCAAATGTTTTGGGTAGCCTTCCGCAAGCTTCCCTCAATAAGTTGGGTGAATTTTGGCCCATTCCTCCTGACAGAGCTGGTGTCACTGAGTCAGGTTTGTAGGTCTCCTTGCTCGCACACGCTTTTTCAGTTTTGCCCACAAATCTTCGATAGGATTGAAGACAGGGCTTTGTGATGGCCACTCCAATACCTTGACTTTGTTGTCCTTAAGCCATTTTGCCACAACTTGTAAGTATGCTTGGGGTCATTGTCCATTTGGAAGAACCATTTGAGACCAAGCTTCAATTTCCTGACTGATGTCTTGAGATGTTGCTTCAATATATCCACAGAATTTTCCTTTCTCATGATGCCATCTGTTTTGTGAAGTGCACCAGTCCCTCCTGCAGCAAAGCATCTCCACAACATGATGCTACCACCCCCGTGCTTCACGGTTGGGATGGTGTTCTTCAGCTTGCAAGCCTCCCCCTTTTTCCTCCAAACGTAATGATGATCATTATGGCCAAACAGTTCTATTTTTGTTTCATCAGACCAGAGGACATTTCTCCAAAAAGTACGATCTTTGTCCCCATGTGCAGTTGCAAACTGCAGTCTGGCTTTTTTATGGCGGTTTTGCTGAGCGGCCTTTCAGGTTATGTCGATATAGGACTCGTTTTACTGTGGAAAGATACTTTTGTACCTGTTTCCTCCAGCATCTTCACAAGGTCCTTTGCTGTTGTTCTTGGATTGATTTTCACTTTTTACACCAAAGTACGTTCATCTCTAGGAGACAGAACGTGTCTCCTTCCTGAGAGGTATGACGGCTGCATGGTCCCATGGTGTTTATACTTGCGTACCATTGTTTGTACAGATGAACGTGGTACCTTCAGGCGTTTGGAAATTGCTCCCAAGGATGAACCAGACTTGGGAGGTCTACGAAATAACATTTCGATGAAACATGGTGAAGCCCTAAAATTGCCCTCCCTGGAAGCCTGTGTTTCAGACATAAGGAAGTGGATGGCGGCAATTATTTTACTTTTAAACTCGGACAAAATAGAGATGCTAGTTCTAGATCCCAAGAAACAATGAGATCTTCTGTTGAATCTGATAATTAATCTTGATGGTTGTAAAGTCGTCTCAAATAAAACTGTGAAGGACCTCGGTGTTACGCTGGACCCTGATCTCTCTTTTGACGAACATATCAAGACTCTTTCAAGGACAGCTTTTTTACATCTACTTAACATCGCAAAAATCAGAACATTTCTGTCCAAAAATGATGCAAAAAAATGAATCCATGCATTGTCACTTCTAGGTTAGACTACTGCAATGCTCTACTTTCCGGCTACCCTGATAAAGCACTAAATAAACTCCAGTTTGTGCTGAACACGGCTGCTAGAATCTTGACTAGAACCAAAAAAATTGATCATATTACTCCAGTGCTAGACTCTCTACACTGGCTTCCTGTTAAGGCAAGGGCTGATTTCAAGGTTTTACTGTTAACCTACAATGCATTACATGGGCTTGCTTCGACTTATCTTTCCAATTTGGTCCTGCCATACATACCTACACGTACGCTACGGTCACAAGACGCAGGCCTCCTTATTGTCCCTAGAATTTCTAAGCAAACAGCTGGAGTCAGGGGTTTCTCCAATAGAGCACCATTTTTATGAAATGGTCTGCCTATCCATGTGAGAGACGCAGACTCGGTCTCGCCCTTTAAGACTTTATTGAAGACTCATCTCTTCAGTAGGTCCTATGATTGAGGGTAGTCTGGCCCAGGAGTGTGAAGGTGAACGGAAAGGCTCTGGAGCAATGAACCACCCTTGCTGTCTCTGCCTGGCTGGTTCCCCTCTCTCCACTGAGATTCTCTGCCTCAAACCTTATTGCAGGGGCTGAGTCACTGGCCTACTGGTGGTCTTCCATATCGTCCCTAGGAGGGGTGCGTCACTTAAGGGGGTTGAGTCACTAACGTGATCTTCCTGTCCTGGTTGGCGCCCCCCCTTGTGTTTGTGCCATGAGGGAGATCGTCGTGGGCTATACTCGGCCTTGTCTCAGGATGGTAAGTTGGTGGTTGAAGATATCCCTCTACTGGTGTGGGGGCTGTGCTTTGGAAGAGTGGATGGGGTTATATCCTGCCTGTTTGGCCCTGTCCGGTGGTATCATCGGATGGGGCCACAGTGTCTCCCGACCCCTCCTGTCTCAGCCTCCAGTATTTATTCTGCAAAAGTTTATGTGTCGGGGGACTAGGGCCAGTCTGTTATATCTGGAGTATTTTTCCTATCTTATTCTGTGTCATGTGTGAATTTAAGTATGCTCTCTCTATTATTCTCTCTCTCTCTCTCTCTCTCTCTCTCTCTCTCTCTCTCTCTCTCTCTCTCTCTCTCTCTCTCTCTCTCTCTCTCTCTCTCTCTCTCTCTTTCTCTCTCTCTCTCTCTCTCTGAGCCCTAGGATCATGCCTCAGGACTACTTGGCCTGATGACTCCTTGCTGTCTCCAATCCACCTGGTTGTGCTGCTGCTCCAGTTTCAACTGTTCTGCGTGCGGCTATTAAACCCTGACCTGTTCACCGGATGTGCTACCTGTCCCAGACCTGCTGTTTTCAACTCTCTAGAGATAGCAGGAGCGGTAGAGATACTCTGAATGATTTACTCCTGAGGTGCTGACCTGTTCCTCTACAACCACTGTGATTATTATTATTTGACCCTGCTGGTCATCTATGAACATTTGAACATCTTGGCCATGTTCTGTTATAATCTCCACCCGGCACAGCCAGAAGAGGACAGGCCACCCCACATGGCCTGGTTCCTCTCTAGGTTTCTTCCTAGGTTTCTTGATTATCTTTTTGCCCTTCCTGTGACATCGGGTGCTGTAGGTGGGCAGGTAGTTTGCCCCCAGTGATGCACTGTGCAGACCGCACCACCATCTGTCTGTGTGGGTGGACCATTTTAGCTTGCCCGTGATGTATGCAGAGAAACTTAAAACTTTCCACCTTCTGCTGTCCTGTCGATGTGGATAGGGGGTGCTCCCTCTGCTGTTTCCTGAAGTCCACGATTATCTCCTTTGTTTTGTTGACGTTGAGTGAGAGGTTGTTTTCCTGACACCACCTCCTCCTTATAGGCTGTCTCGTCGTTGTTGGTAATCAAGCCTACTACTGTTATGTCATCTGCAAACTTGATGATTGAGTTAGAGGCGTGCATGGCCACGCAGTCATGGGCGAACAGGGAGTACAGGAGGGGGCTGAGCACGCACCCTTATGGGGCCCCAGTGTTGAGGATCAGCGAAGTGGAGATGTTGTTTCCTACCTTCACCACCTGGGTTTCCCCACCAATTGCACATGGTGGGGTTGAGACCCAGGGCCTCAAGCCTAATGATGAGCTTGGAGGGTGTTGAATGCTGAGCTGTAGTCAATGAACAGCATTCTTGCAAACGTATTCCTCTTGTCCAGATGGGATAGGGCAGTGTGCAGTGTGATGGCGATTGTTTTGTCTGTGGACCTATTGGGGCTGTACGCAAATTTAAGTGGGTTTAGGGTGACAGGTAAGGTGATATGATCCTTGACTGGTCTGCCAAAGCACTTCATGATTACAGAAGTGAGTGCTACGATGTGATAGACCTTATGTAAGACCAGACCTATGAAAGTTGCCCAGTATACCCTTAATCTTGTAATAAATTAAATCTAATGATACACAACTTGTCACTGTGGGAGGATAACTAACTATCATTTCAGTAAATAAAATGTGAATGATTTCAGGAAGGGATGTGCATTATGCATAGGCTATATCAGTGGAGGCTGCTGATGTAGCCTATGCATAATGCACATGTTTGATGTTGTTGATACGTTTCCACCGATTCCACTCCAGCCATTACCACGTGCCTGTCCGCCCCAAATAATGCGCCAACAACCTCCTGTGGGCTACATCCATTTTAGGACAGTCAGTTTGAGATGTTCTCCCATTAAACTGTTGGTATTCTGTCCATGCGTAGCTTGGTTCTTCTATAGAACATTTTCATTGGAATCTGCCAGCATGTAAAATTAGTAATACAACTGGAAAAAAGGTACACCGAAATGCACTTCAACCCAGCTAAAAAAAATACATCTGCTTGGCATTTCTGACATAGTTATATTGCTGTCTTCCCACTTCGTCGGATTAGAATCATGCGTGACAATCGGACAGAAAGGTCAAAATGACAGACTGCTGAGGAGGCCATAGGAAATGTCAAGTGAAATTTAGTTTCTTGCTTAGAAAGGAAATTAAATCTACACACTACTCCTTGCCCCTGCATTGGGCAAATTGATTTCATTACGGAAGCTCATCATTTTGTCATACAGTATGTGTTATACTTAATGTCAGTTTTCTCCCCATCACTCTGCAACCTGCTGCAGGTCTGGTCATTCTAAAACAGAGGTAGACAAGATATTGTTATAGAGGGAGAGCAATCTCACATGAAGTCGCCGCCAAGCACGAACGCACACGAACGCACGCACGCACGCACGCTCACACACACATACACAAACACAAACTGCACCTCTAAGGGGACATGGAGATGCCTCACTTGCAAAGGTGTAGATCCACTTCCCTCTGTATATTGTAAATACTATCACCATGACTTATAACATAGCAGCAAAAACACCCGGTGCACATTACAGTAAGAAAGACTGAGTAAAGGGCCCCAATTGGCCTCTTTAGTGTCACAATGTAAGTTTGAGATAATGTGCCTAAATATGCAATCATGTGTTGTCTTTGGGACCACTGTAGTGTTTCATCAGCGATAATTTTTGTTTGCATGATTTTGAGTTGGGTTATTTATAATCCCAAATATACCTGTTATTGAGTTCAAGGCTAAATCATTTTCCTCCTGAGGTTCAGTTAATTCATGTTTGTAAATTTACAGTACCAGTCAAAAGATTGGACAGGGTTTTTCTTTATTTAAGGGTTATTTAAGGGTTTTTCTTTATTTTTACTATTTTCTACATTGTAGAATTATAGTGACAACATTAAAACTATGAAATAACACATATGGAATCATGTAGTAACCAAAAAATTGCTAAACAAATCAAAATATATTTAAAATGTTATATTCTTCAAAGTAGTCACCCTTTGCCTTGATGACGGCTTTGCGCACTCTTTTTAACCAGCTTCACCTGGAATGCTTTTCCAACAGTCTTGAAGGAGTTCCCACATATGCTGAGCACCTGTTGGCTGCTTTTCCTTCACTCTGCGGTCCAACTCATCCCAAACTATCTCAATTGGGTTGAGGTCAGATGATTGTGGAGGCCAGGTCATCTGATGCAGCACTCCATCACGCTCCTTCTTCGTCAAATAGCCCTTACACAGCCTGGAGGTATGTTGGGTCATTGTCCTGTTGAAAAACAAATGATAGTCCCACTAAGCGCAAACCATATGGGATGGCGTATCGCTGCAGAATGCTGTTGTAGCCATGCTGGTTAAGTGTGCATTGAATTCTAAATAAATCACTGACAGTATCACCAGCAAAGCACTCCTACACCATCACACCTCATCCTCCATGCTTCACGGTGGGAACCACACATGCGGAGATCATCCGTTCACCTACTCTGCGTCTCACAAAGACACGGCGGTTGGAATCCAAAATCTAAAATGTGGACTCCTCAGACCAAAGGACAGATTTCCACCTGTCTAATTTCCATTGCTCGTGTTTCTTGGGCGAAGCAAGTCTCTTTTTCTTATTGGTATCCTTTAGTAGAGGTTGGTGTCTTTAAGTAGACCATCGTCTCCTCCATGAATCTCTCATCGTACCCGCTCTCATCTCCTCTTCCGGTTCTCGCCCTGGAACTTATCCTCTGCAGCAGAGGTAACTCTGGGTCTTCCTTTCGTGTGGCGGTCCTCATGAAATCCAGTTTCATCATAACACTTGGGGCTCCCGAGTGGCGCAGTGGTCTAAGGCACTGCATCTCTAGTGCTAAAGGCGTCACTGCAGACCTTGGTTCGATTCCAAACTGTATCACAACCTGTGATTGGGATTGCCTGTGATTGGGTGCACAATTGGCCCAGCGTGGTTAGGGCAAATGTTTTTTCGAGATTGACTGGCCTTCATGTCTTAACTTCTCTAGGGTAGGGGCCAGAATTTTGGATGAAATGCATGCCCAAATTAAACTGCCTGCTTCTCGGGCCCAGAAGATATGATAAGCATATAACTGGTCGATTTGGATAGATAACACTAACTTTTCCAAAACTGTTAAAATCGTGTCTGTGAGTATAACAGAACTGATTTGGCAGGCGAAAACCTGAGAAAAATCCATTCAGGAAGTATTATTTTTTTGTAGTTTTCTATTCAATGCCATTACAGTATCCATTGACTTAGGACTGAAATTGCAGTTTCTATGCCTTCCACTAGATGTCAACAGTCTTTAGAAATTGTTTCAGGCATGTATTCTGAAAAATGAATAAGTAAGAGCAGTCTCAATGAGTCGACCCTAAAGTGTCACAGAGCTTTTTCATGCGCGAGACGGAGAGAGTGCGTTTCTTGTTTACCTTTTAAATTGACGACGTTGTTGTCCGGTTGAAATTTTATCGATTATTTAGGCTAAAAACAACCTGAGGATTGAATATAAACATCGTTAGACATGTTTCTATGAACTTTACGGATACAATTTGGATTTTTTTGTCTTCCTGTTTTGACTGCGTTTGAGCCTGTGGATTACTGAAGAAAACGCGTGAACAAAACTGAGGTTTTTTGATATAAAGAGACTTTATCGAACAAAAGGAACATTTATTGAGTAAATGAATGTCTGCTGAGTGCAACCATATGAAGATCATCAAAGGTAAGACATTTATTTTATCTCTATTTCTGACTTGTGTAACTGTTCTACTTGGCTGGTTACTGTTTGTAATGAATTGTCTAGTGGGCTATGTTCTCAAATAATCGTAAGGTATGCTTTCGCCGTAAAGCATTTTTTTAAATCTGACACCGTGGTTGGAGTCACAAGAAGTTAATCTTTAAACCTATGTAAAATATGTTTTGTTTTCAGAATTTTTATAAGGAGTATTTCTGTATTTGAATTTGGCGCCCAGCAGTTTCACTGGCTGTTGAAGAGGTGGGACGCTAACGTCTCACGTACCCAAGAGAGGTTAAAGAAATGATGGACTGTCTTTTCTCTTTGTTTATTTGAGCTGTTTTGCCATAATATAAACTTGCTCTTTTACCAAATAGGAATATAATATGTATCCCACCCCTACCTTGTCACAACACAACTGATTGGCTCAAAAGGTCACGTCTGCTTCTGCTCTCCCTCTCTGGCGTTCGAGGGAGCCAGGCTGTCTTTAATTACACACACCTGTCACCATCATTACGGGCAGCTGCACAATATTGGACTCACCTGGACTCCATTACTTTGTTGATTACCCCTCTATATCTGTCTGCTCCTCAGTTTGTTCCCTGTGTCAGCATGGATGTCGTTATTTTTCCCCTATCCAGACGATGTTTCTGTCCGTTGTTCATTAAATGTTCTCCCTGTACCTGCTTCTCGTCTCCAGCGTCAATCCTCACAGAATGCTAACACCACTGTACGAAGCATCAGGGAGGTTTTTGTTTTTTGTTTTGTTGGT
The DNA here is from genome assembly GCF_029448725.1 of Salvelinus fontinalis. NCBI lineage: Eukaryota > Metazoa > Chordata > Actinopteri > Salmoniformes > Salmonidae > Salvelinus > Salvelinus fontinalis. The sequence continues at coordinate 25,787,109 of NC_074674.1, forward strand.
GACATCGGGTCCAGGTGCCGCCGCCGATGGAACCGGTGGTGCCTGTGCTGGCTCCTCGGGCTTTCATGTCTTACCTGGCTCGAGACGTTTCCTTGCCTCGGTTGGGTCGGCAGGCTCCCATCCCACATCATGCCTCAGTCGGCTCGTCATGCTCCTATGCCTCAACTGGCTCATCGGTCTTCCATCCCACGTCATGCCTCAGTAGGCCCATCAGGCTCCCACGTCTCAGCCAGCTTATCGGTCTCCCACGCCTCAACGGGATCGTCAGGCTTTCACGCCTCAGGTGGATCGTCAGGCTCCCAAACCTCAGCTGGCTCGCCAGGCTCCCACGCCTCACCGGGCTTCTATGCCCCAACCTGCTTGTCCAGCGCCCATGTCTTCACTGGCCCGTCAGGCTTACCCAGGTGGGATGCCGGGTGGCGCCCATGGGGGTGGGGGGGGGGGGGGGGTACTGTCACGTCTACTCCCGCTCTCTCTCTCTGGTGCTTGAGGGCGCAAGGCTGCCTTTCATTATACACAACTGTCACCATTATGCGCAGCTGCGCAATATTGGACTCACCTAGACTCCATTGATTTGTTCATTATCCCCTCTATATCTGTCTGCTCCTCAGTTTGTTCCCTGTGTCAGCATTGATGGCGTTATGTTTCCCCTGTACAGATGCTGTTCCTGTTCTGTTTCATGTCCGTTGTTCATTAAATGTTCGCCCTGTACCTGCTTCTTGTCTCCAGCGTCAATCCTCACACAAACGCATTAAGAAGGTAAGAAATTCCACAAATTCACTTTTAACATGGCACACCTGTTAATTGAAATGCATTCCAGGTAACTACCTCATGAAGCTGGTTGAGAGAAATGCCAAGAGTGTGCAAAGCTGTCGTCAAGGCAAAGGGTGGCTACATTGAAGAATCTCAAATATAAAATATATTAATATATTTTGATTTGTTTAACACTTTTTTGGTTACGACATGATTTCATATTTGTTATTTAATATTTACAATATATACAATGTAGAAAATAGTAAGAATAAATAAAAACCCTTTAATGTGTGTCCAAACTTTTGACTTGAACTGTATGTGTCCTACTGCTAGAAGGACGTGTATATATAATAATGATTGCAGCATGTTCTGCAAACTAACCCAACATAGCCAACTCCTTAAATGGAAGGAGGCTCAATTTGAAGTTTGGAACAAAGTATTCAACAGTAGGGAGAGAGAGAGTGGACCACCGGGATTGCTCTTTCTCTCCGGCAGGCCAATTTACCTTATGGTGTTTATCAAGGAAAACACAATGATCCCCTTGAGGGAACAGAGAAAGTGGGGCAGATGATAAACCTCACCCGACAAAAGCCAATGAAACATTACTACCTTGCAGGGCTTGATTTCCCCCGATTTACAACAGCGGTGTCAGCTGGGCAGAAATACAGTAAATGCTAATCTGTCAGAGGTTAGTTATGGAAGCTAGCATCACAATGGCTAGGCTGTAGCATTCGGCTGCTGAAATGGTGTAAGATGACATTGAGCCTACAAGCAGCCCTCAGGGGCCTGTCTGATCCAGCTTCATATCCAGGTACACTTTTCTTTTCTCATTCAGCTCATTATTTTCAACCCCTACTTTCACCCTCTACTTTTTGTCTTGTTGATATTCCCCTATTCTATCTCTATTGATCTCTGCCCAATCATGTCTTCATCTTCATCATTCCCCCTTTCTTATTAGTCTCTCTAATTGTCTACATCCTCTCTCTCTCTCTCGCTCTTTCTCGCTCACGCACGCACACACACTCGCACACGCACATGCACTCGCACTCACAAACATGGTTATGCATGCATACAAGCACACACACATACACATACAAGCACACCCACGTGTAAGCAATGCATAATGTACAAGCACACACACAGGTTTATGCATGCATGTAAACACACACATAATGACAATTTATTGCATCGTCATTCTCACAATTCACTTTCTTCCTCCTTCTCTTTCCCCTTCTCCCGCACACTTCCTATCTATCAATCTTATCTCTCTCTTTACCTTCCTCTCACACACACATACCACAGGCACACACACTCCTTTCTATTTAGTGTGGTGCCAGGATAATAACCTCTCCCTCAACGTGATTAAGACAGAGGAGATTATCGTGGACTACAGGAAAAGGAGGCCCGAGCACGCCCCCATTCTCATCAACAGGACTGTAGTGGAGCAGGTTGAGAGCTTCAAGTTCCTTGGTGTCCACATCACCAACAAACTATCATGGTCCAAACACACCAAGACAGTCGAGAAGAGGGCACGACAAAGCCTATTCCCCCTCAGGAGACTGAAAAGATTTGGCATGGGTCCTCAGATCCTCAAAAGGTTCTACAGCTGCACCATCGAGCGCATCCTGACTGGTTGCATCATTGCCTGGTATGGCAACAGCTCGGCCTCCGACTGCAAGGCACTACAGAGGGTAGTGCGTACAGGCCAGTACTTCACTGGGGCCAAGCTTCCTGCCAACCAGGACCTCTATACCAGGTGGTGTCAGAGGAAGGCCCTAAAAATTGCCAAAGACTCCAGCCACCCTAGTCATAGGCTGTTCTCTCTGCTAACGTACGGCAAGCAGTACCAGAGTCTAGGTCCAAAAGGCTTGCTAACAGCTTCTACCCCCAAGCCATAAGATTCCTGAACAGCTAATCAAATGGCTACCCGTACTATTTGCAATGACCCCCCACACCCATTTTTATGCTGCTGCTACTCTCTGTTTATTATCCATGCATAGTCACTTTACCTACATGTACATATTACCTTAATTACCTCGACTAACCTGTGCCCCCCGCACATTGACTCTGTACCGGTACCCCCTGTATAGAGCCTCACTACTGTTATTTTATTGTTGCTCTTTAATTATTTGTTATTTTATTATTTTGATTTTGATTGTTGCCAGGGCCCCTCCTACCCTCACCCCTCTGCACCGTGCACTGTGAGTCTGGCTTCTCTTCCTCTTGGTTGCTGGAACAATGATTCCTGACAGGTGACATGCTCTCACCTCCCAAGGGCGTTAAACGCTGTGACTGGAAACCAGATTAAGCCGTCCAAGATAACATCTCATTTTGAGAGACGAACGATAAGGCCTGGGTGCTGGGATGATAAATAACCGCTCACTTCAGCCGTTCTCTGGAACCGCTCACTGAAACCCATGCCTGGGGTGTTCTAGAAGCAGGCAGGTCTCGCTGTCCCTCGGCAACCACCAGACACAACCACCACCAAAACTCTATGTACCTACAGGCCAATTTGCACATGTTTACATACTCTTTTCAAAACTGTTAAACTTAAGTTCAAAACGTAACTTAACACAAAATTGAATAAGACAGCAATTTGCTACATTTCTATAGTAAGACCGTATTGAAATATATTCCAAATCTAAAAATTGAAATACTGTCAAAACAATTAGACCAACCACAGCTGATTCCCATTGTAGCTGAACACCTACCCAGGTGTTAGTCTTTCAATTTCATTACCATCCATACAAAAGGGGACATCTTAGGAATAATGCTGTACTGTAATGTAAACATAGACCCAGCCAGCGACAGAGAAGTGGCTGACAGAGGAAGAAGAGAGGGAGGGAGAGGAGAGGGAGAGGAGTACGTATGCGTGGTGGAAGAAGACTGAGAGGAAGATAAAGAGCTGTAGTCTCAGATGAGATTAGGGATACTATAATTGATCATGTAATAAATCATGGTCTAACAATGAGAGAGGCTGGTCTGAGAGTGCAACCAAATCCGCAACACTCAACAGTGGCATCTATTGTAAGACATTTCCGGCAAAACAACAGGTAAGATGTGCATTCTGCAAGGGCATCTGACTGAACTGCACATTACAGAAGTAAATTGAGCAAAGCCTCTAAATCCACTTGTGTGTAATTGTTTTTGTATTTCTGCTCAGGACCCAACGGTTACCTCCAACAGGCAGGAGAAGTAGGATTTTCACTGCTGTGCAGGAAACTGCAATTGTTGATATGGTCATCAGAAACAATGGCATAAAACTCACAGAGATTCGGAACAGTGTTGGCAGACAACATTACATTTGGATATATTCACAATGTAACAACTATTTCTAGAGTCCTGAAACAACATCAAGTCAGGATGAAGCAGTTTTACACTGTCCCCTTTGAGAGGAACTCTGAATGAGTCAAGCAACTCAGGAACCAATATGCCAGGTAAGATGACTATAAAATACAGAACTGGTTTTGAACTAAATCAAACAGGGCAGAGGCACACAATGGCCTGTTTTTAGTTATAATGTAAACTCTTGTAATAGCCTAACTCTTATGTTGCCTTGTGGATTTATTTTAGAGAGTCATGGAGACTGAAGCCAGGCAAACACCCCACATATTCATCTTTGTGGATGAGGCTGGTTTCAACTTGGCCAAAATACGGCGGCGAGGAAGGAATGTGATTGGGAAAAGAGCCACAGTGGATGTCCTGGGCAAGAGGGGTGCCAACATCACAATGTGTGCAGCAATATCCTCTGATGGATTGCTGTTACACAAACTGCTAATTGGGCCATACAACACCGAGCGTCTCATTTCATTCCTGGATGACCTCTATAGAAGGGGTGTACAAGGGGAGGAAAGTGTGGCAGTGAGGCGAAATCGGCCAACGTTTGTAATTGTATGGGACAATGTGACATTTCATCACTCCCGTGCAGTCACAGAGTGGTTTGCAGCGCATCCCAGGATGGTGTCACTTTTCCACCCACCTTACTCTCCATTCCACAACCCCATTGTGGAATTATTTTCCTCATGGAGGTGGAAGGTTTATGATCAAATGTCCCTACTAGATGCAATGAATGCTGGATGCCTGGACATATCTGCAGAAGATTGCCAGGGATGGACCAGGCATGCCAAAAGATTCTTTCCTAGGTGCATTGCCCAAGATGACTTAAGATGTGATGTGGATGAGAATCTGTGGCCAAATGCAGAAGACAGGGTTGACTAGCATTGCTACTGTATCTGTATCGGTAGATGGCGTATAAACAAATTATTTTATTTTGGAGTCACTCAATGCCAAAAAATTACAGAAAACATATTGAAGCATATTACATCATGTCTGATTCATTCCTGTAACATATACTGTAGTGAATTCTAAACAGTAGAGAGGTGTCATTCTTGTTTTGTAAAGACATTTTACAAAAGAAAACATTGTGTAACGCTACCCTTGTCACGCCCTGGCCTTAGTTATCTTTATTTTCTGTAATATTTTGGTTAGGTCAGGGTGTGACAGGGGTATGTTTGTGTTTTTGTCTTGTCTTGGGTGGTTGTAGTGTCTAGGGGGTTTTGTTAGAGTGTATGGGTTAGTGTTGAGTGTAGGTTTCTAGGTATGTCTATGGTTGCCTGAATGGTTGTCACGATCGTCTTGAGGATAATGAGTGGACCAAGGCGCAGCGTGTGAAAAATACATCTCTTTTATTTGAGATGAGTGAAACACGAAAACGAACACTTTTACAAAACAAAACAACAAACGACCGTGAAGCTACAAACGTTAGTGCATACACCAGCTACAAACATTAAACATAGACAATTACCCACAAAACCCAATGCCTATGGCTGCCTTAAATATGGCTCTCAATCAGAGACAATGAACCACAGCTGCCTCTAATTGAGAACCAATCTAGGCAGCCATAGACATACAAACACCTAGACAAGACACTGACCCATTTAACATACAAACCCCTAGACAATCCAAAAACACATACATTCCCCATGTCACACCCTGACCTAACTAAAATAATAAAGAAAACAAAGAATACTAAGGCCAGGGCGTGACAGTACCCCCCCCCCCCCAAAGGTGCGGACTCCGGCCGCAAAACCTAACACAGAAGGGGAGGGTCCGGGGTGGGCCTTCCTATGGCGGCGGCTCGGGTGCGGGACGTGACTCCCACTCCACCATTGTCAATACCAGCTTTGGTGTCTCTGGAAGATCCTGGCTGGCTGGCGGCTCTGGCAGATCCTGGCTGGCTGGCGACTCTGGCAGATCCTGGCTGGCTGGCGACTCTGGCTGCTCATGGCTGGCTGGCGACTCTGGCTGCTCATGGCTGGCTGGCAACTCTGGCTGCTCATGGCTGGCTGGCGACTCTGGCTGCTCATGGCTGGCTGGCGACTCTGGCTGCTCATGGCTGGCTGGCAACTCTGGCTGCTCATGGCTGGCTGGCGACTCTGGCTGCTCATGGCTGGCTGGCGACTCTGGCTGCTCATGGCTGGCTGGCGACTCTGGCTGCTCATGGCTGGCTGGCGACTCTGGCTGCTCATGGCTGGCTGGCGGCTCTGGCTGCTCATGGCTGGCTGGCGGCTCTTGCGGATCCTGGCTGACTGGCGGCTCTGGCGGATCCTGGCTGACTGGCGGCTCTGGCGGATCCTGGCTGACTGGCAGCTCTGGCGGATCCTGGCTGACTGGCGGCTCCTGACTGACGAACGGCTCTGACGGCTCGGGACAGACGGGTGGCTCTAATGGCTCGGGACAGACGGATGGCTCAGATGGCGCTGGGCAGACGGATGGCTCAGATGGCGCTGGGCAGACGGATGGCTCAGATGGCGCTGGGCAGACGGATGGCTCAGATGGCGCTGGGCAGACGGATGGCTCAGATGGCGCTGGGCAGACGGATGGCTCAGACGGCGCTGGACAGGCAGGCGGCTCAGACGGCGCTGGGCAGACGAGCAGTGCAGGCGGCATTGGGCAGACGGCCGACTCTGACCTACTGAGGCGCACAGTAGGCCTGGTGCGTGGTGCCAGAACTGGTGGTACCGGACTGGAGACACGCACCTCAAGGCTAGTGCGGGGAGCAGGAACAGGGCACACTGAATTCTCGAGGCGCACTATAGGCCTGGTGCGTGGTACCGGAACTGGTGGTACCGGGCTGAGGGCACGCACCTCAGGGCGAGTGCGGGGAGAAGGAACAGTGCGTACAGGGCTCCGGAGACGCACAGGAGGCTTGGTGCGTGGTACCGGAACTGGAGGTACCGGGCTGGGGACACGCACCTGAAGGCTTGTGCGGGGAGAAAGAACAGGGCATACTGGACCCTGGAGACGCACATTAGGGCTAGTGCGTGGTCCCGGCACTGGTGGTACCGGGCTAGGGACACGCATCTCAGGGCTAGTGCGGGGAGCAGCAACAGGATGCACAGGACTCTGGAGATGCACAGGAGGCTTGTTGCGTGGTGTAGGCACTGGTGGTAATAGGCTGGAGACACGCACCACAGCGCTAGTGCGTGGAGGAGGAACAGGACTCTGGAGACGCACAGGAAGCCTGGTGCGTGGTGTAGGCACTGGTGGTACTGGGCTGGGGCGGGGAGGTGGCGCCGGAAATACCGGACCGTGCAGGCGAAATGGCTCACCTGAGGACTGAGCCTGCCCAACCTTACCTGGTTGTATGCTCCCCGTAGCCCGACCAGTGCGGGGAGGTGGAATAACCCGCACTGGGCTGTGTAGGCGAACCGGGGACACCATGCGTAAGGCTGGTGCCATGTATGCCGGCCCGAGGAGACGCTCTGGAGACCAGACGCATTGAACCGGCTTCATGGCACCTGGCTCAATGCCCAATCTAGCCCTGCCAGTGCGGGGAGGTGGAATAACCCGCACCAGGTTATGCACTCGTACAGGAGACACCGAAGCGCTCTACCGCATAGCACGGTGTCTGCCCATACTTTCGCGCTCCACGGTAAGCTCGGGGAGTTGGCGCAGGTCTCCTACCTGACTTCGCCACACTCCCTTGTAGCTCCCCCCAATAATTTTTTGGGGCTGACTCACAGGCTTCCTACCGCATCGTTGTGCTGCCTCCATTCGCCGGTATCCCTCCTCGCACTGTTCCAGAGAATCACAGGCCGGCTCCGGCATTTGCCTTGGGTCGATCGCCCACCTGTCGATCTCCTCCCACGTAGTATAGTCCAGATCCTGCTCCCATTGCCATAAATCCTGTGTATGTTCCTGCTGCCGCTTGACACGCTGCTTGGTCCTGGTTAGGTGGGTAATTCTGTCACGATCGTCTTGAGGATAATGAGTGGACCAAGGCGCAGCGTGTGAAAAATACATCTCTTTTATTTGAGATGAGTGAAACACGAAAACGAACACTTTTACAAAACAAAACAACAAACGACCGTGAAGCTACAAACGTTAGTGCATACACCAGCTACAAACGTTAAACATAGACAATTACCCACAAAACCCAATGCCTATGGCTGCCTTAAATATGGCTCTCAATCAGAGACAATGAACCACAGCTGCCTCTAATTGAGAACCAATCTAGGCAGCCATAGACATACAAACACCTAGACAAGACACTGACCCATTTAACATACAAACCCCTAGACAATCCAAAAACACATACATTCCCCATGTCACACCCTGACCTAACTAAAATAATAAAGAAAACAAAGAATACTCAGGCCAGGGCGTGACAATGGTTCTCAATCAGAGACAGCTGTAATTCATTTGTCTCTGATTGGGAGCCATATTTAAGGCAGCCAGAGGCATTGGGCTGTTGTGGGTAATTGGCTATGTCTATGTGTAAGTTGCCAGTGTCTGCACTTATTGTTTGTTATAGCTTCACGTTGTTTTGTAGTAGTTTGTATAGTGTTCGTTTTTTCGTCTTCATAAATAAAAGAAGATGTATTTCTCACACGCTGCGCCTTGGTCCTCGATTCATAGTTACGACGATCGTGACAACCCTGTTGTTAATGTTTTTTAGGTCATTGTTTTATGAGTGACAAAGTGTGCTTGTTGGGTGACAACCTTTGCTAGTGTTATGGAAGAATGAGTTGATTTGAGACATGTATGAAGTGTTTTGGTAGTTTTAGTGCATTTTGGATGTGAAATTAACTGCTGTGCCAAGCTGAAAGTTGGTTAGGAGAACTGTGTGAAGAGTTTTGAAAAAGTGACCTAAGTATTGAGAAATGGGTCCTAGCAATTGTAAAAAGACTGTAATATTCATTTTTGTTGTAAATTCGCCAAATAATACAATTGTTTCTGTTATTATTAAGATGTTTTTTTGTCTGAACAGCTCATAAAATACCGTTATGGCATAAATACACAGATGCCGGAAACTAACTCCCCCTCTCCCCACACAAGTAGACACAAACTCAATCACCCCCTCGTTCTCTTTAGAAATCAGTATTCCATATGTGTGACTCAGCCTTTCTCTTCCATCATAGAGTTCAAAGGTGCAGAATGCATGCTCCACCATAGAGATATTATTATTTTAATGCAAGACAGGATAATGCCACAGACAGACAGTGCCATGGTGGTGCATCTTGAATCCATGCACCACTATGGCAGTCTGTCTGTGGCATTATCCTGTCCATGGTGGTGCATAGATTCAAGATGCACCACCATGATGCACCACCGTCAAGTGCCGCCTTCTGATTCTCACATGGAAACAGATAGCCTTGGATACTCCTCGTCTCCTCCACTTCAAGTACTCACTTCTGGACTATATCTCCTCTTTTTCCTCCCAGTCCCTTCAAAAATCCCTCACTCCACACTCATTCATCCCTTCCATTAGCCCATTCGATTTTCTTTATTTTCAAGTGTTTATTAAAGGAGTGCTTGAAGCGTAAGGCCTTGATCAGGGAAAAAACACAGTCCATGATCAAGTCAGATGTGAAACTAAACTGTGTAGCCTTTTAACCTTTCAAAGCTCATGTTGAATTACATAAAATAAAGTAGAGGCATTTGCCAGACACCAAAAAAGGAAAAAAACTGTGAAAGAAAAACCGAAGACGAGAAAGGAGCAGGGTTCCCAGTTGGTGTAAACTAGGTTTCATGAGAGGCTCTTTCTAAACACTGTTCCAAAGGCTCAGTCAGTGGTAAGCAACAATCAGAGAGCTGGGGGGAAAAAATCATACAGACTCTGAAATTGCGCTTTACTTTCATTTGGCAGTCTTACCAGGTAAACTTTTCTAATTTTGAAATGTTACCTGCCAGTCAAAACGGTGCCGTGGAATAGGAAATAAATGAAATAGGTCAAAGCACTTTTATACAATTTGATGATGATGGACTTTGATCCCACCGTGGCTACCGGCTGCATGAGCGGCTGTACAATGTGTTCTCTTCTGTGTGCCTGTAATCCCTTTGACGTCATGTTCCCAGGGGAAGGCAGGTAGAGGATGTTCTCATCTTAAAGCTAGAATCCTTAATTGAAACAATAACAAAGCGGTCACCTGGTACAGTTTGAGTAAAAAGCTGAGAGATGGGCCTAGTGAAATGTAAATACTCTCAAATGTATAGACAGAGCTATGGATGAAAGGACTGACCATCCATGATATCAAAATGATTGTGTTTTGAGGCTGTACAGTGTGTTAACTTTGACATTGTTTACTAATATGTTGTGTGCTGATGGGGTAGAACAGCTGACCTAAGCTCAAGAGGCATTTATACGTTATATTAGTCAAGAAACAATGGGTATATATCATGAATCATTAAAAGTAAAAAAAATGTATGTAGCAGCCAAGGATTATATCTTTACTGTCATTGCTCAATGTTTACCCAGATCCAGTAGTGAGCCACAGATGAATCATGGCCGTGGAGGCGCTGGACTGATGCAACAGGTTAGACTCAGCTACCATTTGAGTTACAGTTAATTACCCCCCAGCACTTCTTCTCTATGATGTTAGTTAATATCACAGACAGAGACAGACAGAGACAGAACGAGCGAGTGAGATAAAAGCTGAAAAATGTAATGAGGCCAAACAGTTAATCTCACCTCCAAAACTCACTCAAACCACCAAAACACTTCCAACATGTCTCAAAATAAGCTTGTTCGACTATAACACTGGTACCAATTGTCACTCAGAAAGCATACGTTATCACTCATAACACACTGAACTAAAACACACTAACAACATCAATTATGAACTTCTTTTTGAAGTTTGAATAATTTTTCACATATATCAGTATTTCATTATAGAATAACACCTACTCATTTTGACTGTACTAAAGTATATGTAACAAGAATGAATCAGAAATGCAGAAATTTGATTCAATAGTCTTTTTTTTCTATATCTTTGCATATAGTAATTTACTTGTGAAAAATAAAAAGTTGAATCAAAAAACACATTCCTGAAATTCCAGGGCTGCAATAATAATTACAACAAAAACATCAAAAACATGTATAGTATAATCACTCATACTGTACAGTACTGTGAGGGTTCTAGTTCTCATCAACATGTAGTATAATCACTCATACTGCACAGTACTGTGAGGGTTCTAGTTCTCCGTCCTGCATTTGGCCATAAGTTCTCATCAACATCACATCTTATGTGTTCTCTGGCGATGCATCTTGGAAAGTATTACTGGAATGTCTAATCCAACGCTGGCAGTCTTCAGGAGAAGTGTCTACACACCCTGGCAGTCTTCAGGAGAAGTGTCTCCACACCCTGGCAGTCTTCAGGAGAAGTGTCTCCACACCCTGGCAGTCTTCAGGAGAAGTGTCTCCACACCCTGGCAGTCTTCAGGAGAAGTGTCTCCACACCCTGGCAGTCTTCAGGAGAAGTGTCTCCACACCCTGACAGTCTTCAGGAGAAGTGTCTCCACACCCTGGCAGTCTTCAGGAGAAGTGTCTCCACACCCTGGCAGTCTTCAGGAGAAGTGTCTCCACACCCTGACAGTCTTCAGGAGAAGTGTCTCCACACCCCACATTCATGGCATCCAGTAAGGACATCTGGTCATGTGGATGGTGGTCATAAACCTTCCACCTCCACGCAGAGAAAAACTCCTCTATGGGGTTTAGGAAGGGGGAGTATGGAGGCAGGAATAGTACTGACATCTTGGGATGAGCAGCAAAGGGGGCAATTTGTAGTTTGTGTAACAGTAAACCATCATTGGACAGTGCTGCACACATTGTGATGTTAGCTCCTCTCTAGCCTGGGACATTCACGGTTGCTCTGTGTCCAATCACATTTCTTCCCCTGCAGCGTGTTTTTTCCAGGTTGAATCCAGCTTCATCCACAAAGATGAATGTATATGCAGTTTGCCTGGCTTCCATCTCCATTACTCTCTAAAATACAGTAAATCCACAGTTTTACCGTACTTTACATTATGCATAGCTGTGTATGTACCCTGTTTGGTTATTGAACAGACATCTTACCTGAACATATTGATACCGGAGTTCTTCACACGTTCACCATTTCTCTCAAAGGGTACAGTGTACAACTGCTTCATCCTTATTTTATGTTTCTCTAGGACTCTGGCAACTGTCGTTGTGCTGACCGTATTCACATTCCCAACAGTGACATTGTCTGCCAGCACTCTGTCCTGAATTTCCTGCAGTTTTATTGCATTGTTGCCAATTACCATGTCAGCAATTTCCTCCGCATCTGATAATATTCTGCCTCTCCCTCCTGTGGGAGGCAACCTTTGGATCCTACTGAAAAACACAAAACAATCAATATATTTCAAAATGTCAGTACATGTAAGAATGTGAACATACTGTATTGTACTGTAATATGTAGTTCAATTACCATTGAAGGATACACATCTCACCTGTTGTTTTGCGCAAAATTTGTACTATTGATGCAACTGTTGAATGCTGCAGATTTGGTTGCACCCTTTAACCGGCCTCTCTCAAAGAGAGACCATGGTTTACAACATGGTCAATAATTGTGGCCCTAATCTTGTCAGAGACCACCGCTCTTGGTCTTCTTCTCCTTTGTCCTCCACACATTCTCCCTCTCCCTGTCACTCTTCTTTCCCCAACAACCTGTCTTCCTTGATCCATGTTTCCAAACTAAATCATTCCGAAGCCGTTCTCTTTTGTCTGATTGGTAACGAGACTAAAAACAGGACATTTGGGTACTTTCAGCTGAAATTGCAATCAGCTGTATTTGCAATGACAAAATATTCTGCTGAGATTTTCTATATGTTTCAATCTGGTTACTGCAGAAATGCACGACATTTGCCATCATTCTGTTTTGAATGTGTTTTTAACAGTTTTGGAAACAGTGTGTTAGCATTTGAAAACATGTGCTGCAAATATATAGTTTTGCAGGTGGTGGAGTATGAATGAGAAAAGAGCTCATGGATTTCAGAGAATGTGTTCATTGAATACATTTTGTGTGAAAGCAATGAAAAATGATTCACAGTTTGGTCCACATACACTTCTGTTTTGCTGACTGTGTGAAGAGATTTGTCAATGAAACTTCAGTTTTGACCAATGCATGTTAGCAATTGAAAAAAAACTGTAATCAGGTAACAATTAACTCATTTGGATCTGGGGCACCACAAGAGCAGTTCTTTAAAGATTTACCATTTCCCGAATTAAACTCTAAAGGTCTTTACCTAAAACATCTATAAACAGTCAACTTGTTAATCATAACCTCGTATCATATCATCATTCCGAACAGTTGTAACCTCCTTGTAGCTGCAAAAAGCAGAGCATTACTTATGATTCGTACTACACAAATTGGTTTAATTATTCATTTACTAGCTAATTAAATGGTAATACAGGATAAAAATACACAATACGTTAAAAACAGGTCCCTAGTCAGTTAAGAACAAATTATTATTTACAATGACAACCTACCCCAGCCAAACCCGAATGACACTGAGCCCTACATGCAACTGCCCTCCCCCATCACGGCCAGATATAATGCAGACTGGAACCAGGGACTGCAGTTGTCACGTTCCTGACCTGTTTTCTGTTGTTTTTTATGTGTGTAATGGTCAGGGCGTGAGTTTTGGGTGGGCAGTCTATGTTTTCCGTTTCTATGTTGGTTTTGGGTTGCCTGGTATGGCTCTTGATTAGAGGCAGGTGTTTTGCGCTTTCCTCTAATTGAGAGTCATATTAAGGTAGGGTGTTCTCACTGTTTGTTTGTGGGTGATTGTCTCCTGTGTCAGTGTCTGTATGTTACGCCACACGGGACTGTTCCGGTTTTTGTTAGTTCGTTCGTTTTATGTAGTCTGTTTTCCTGGTTCATGCGTTCTTCACGTTGTATGTTGTATACTTTCTTCATAAGTTCGTGTCCAGGTCTGTCTACATTCGTTTATTTGTTTTGGAATTATTCAAGTGTTTGTCGTGTTTTTCCGTTTTGTCTATTAAATCATTATGTATTCACAACCCGCTGCATTTTGGTCAAATCCCTGCTACTCCTCTTCGGATGAGGAGAAGGAGGAAGCCCGTTACAGAATCACCCACCAAACCCAGATCAAGCAGCGGGTTAAAGGACAGCGCACAAAGCAGGATTTCTGGTCTTGGGAGGAGATCATGGAAGGAAAGGGACCATGGGCTAAAGTTGAAGTTAATCACCGCCCATGGGAACAGCTGGAGGAAACCGGAGAGAGGAACAGGCGTTATGAGGGGACGCGTCTAGCACGGAAGCCCGAAAAGCCAGTGAGTACTACCCAAAAATTTCTTGGGGGGGTGGCTAAGAGGTAGTGGGCCGAGGGCAGGTAGGAGACCTGCGCCCACTTTCCAGGCTAACCGTGGAGAGCGGGAGTACGGGCAGACACCGTGTTACGCAGTAGAGCGCACGGTGTCTCCTGTACGTGTTCATAGCCCGGTGCGGGTTATTCCACCTCCCCGCACTGGTAGGGCTAGGGTGAGCATTGAGCCAAGTGCCATGAAGCCGGCTCAACATATCTGGCCTCCAGTACGTCTCCTCGGGCCGGTGTACATGGCACCAGCCTTACGCATGGTGTCCCCGGTTCGCCAACACAGCCCAGTGCGGGTTATTCCACCTCCTCGCACTGGACGGGCTACGGGGAGCATGCAACCAGGTAAGGTTGGGAGGGCTCAGTGCTCAAGGGAGCCAGTACGCCTGCACGGTCCGGTATTTCCGGCGCTACCTCCTCGCCCCAGCCCAGTACCACCAGTTCCGGCACCACGCACTAAGCCACCTGTGCGTCTCCAGAGCCCTGTTCCTCCTCCACGCACTCTCCCGATGGTGCGTGTCTCCAGCCCAGTGCCTCCAGTTCCGGTACCACGCACCAGGCCTATAGTGCACTTCGAGAGGTCAGTGTGCCCTGTCCCTGCTCCCCGCACTAGCCTTGAAGTGCGTGCCGTCATCCCGGTACCCCCAGTTCCGGCACCACGCACCAGGCCTACTGTGCGCCTCAGCAGGGCAGAGTCGGCCGTCTGCCCAACGCCTTCTGCACTGCCTGTCTGCCCAGCTCCGTCTGAGCCATCTGTCTGCCCAACGCCTTCTGCACTGCCTGTCTGCCCAGCTCCGTCTGAGTCATCTGTCTGCCCAGCGCCGTCTGAGCCATCTGTCTGTCCAGCGCCGTCTGAGCCATCTGTCTGCCCAGCGCCGTCTGAGCCATCTGTCTGCCCAGCGCCGTCTGAGCCATCTGTCTGCCCAGCGCCGTCTGAGCCATCTGTCTGCCCAGCGCCTTCTGAGCCATCCGTCTGCCACGAGCCATTAGAGCCGCCCGTCTGTCCCGAGCCATTAGAGCCGTCCGTCAGTCAGGAGCCGCTAGAGCCGTCCGTCAGTCAGAAGCTGCCAGAGCCGCTAGCCAGTCAGGAGCTGCCAGAGCCGCCAGCCAGTCAGGAGCTGCCAGAGCCGCCAGCCAGTCAGGAGCTGCCAGAGCCGCCAGCCAGTCAGGAGCTGCCCAACAGTCAGGAGCTGCCCAACAGTCAGGAGCTGCCCAACAGTCAGGAGCTGCCCAACAGTCAGGAGCTGCCCAACAGTCATGAGCTGCCCTACAGTCATGAGCTGCCTTACAGTCATGAGCTGCCCTACAGTCATGAGCTGCCCTCCAGTCATGAGCTGCCCTCCAGTCATGAGCTGCCCTACAGTCATGAGCTGCCCTACAGTCATGAGCTGCCCTCCAGTCATGAGCTGCCCTCCAGTCATGAGCTGCACTCCAGTCATGAGCTGCACTCCAGTCATGAGTTGCCCTACAGTCATGAGCTGCCCTACAGTCATGAGCTGCCCTACAGTCATGAGCTGCCCTACAGTCATGAGCTTCCCTACAGTCATGAGCTGCCCTACAGTCATGAGCTGCCCTACAGTCATGAGCTGTCCCTCAGCCAGGACCTGCCGGAGTCCCTCAGCCAGGACCTGCCGGAGTCCCTCAGCCAGGACCTGCCGGAGTCCCTCAGCCAGGACCTGCCGGAGTCCCTCAGCCAGGACCTGCCAGAGTCCCTCAGCCAGGACCTGCCAGAGTCCCTCAGCCAGGACCTGCCAGAGTCCCTCAGCCAGGACCTGCCAGAGTCCCTCAGCCAGGACCTGCCAGAGTCCCTCAGCCAGGACCTGCCAGAGTCCCTCAGCCAGGACCTGCCAGAGTCCCTCAGCCAGGACCTGCCAGAGTCCCTCAGCCAGGACCTGCCGCCCCTTATCCCGGTGCTGCCCCTTATCCCGGTGCTGCCCCTTATCCCGGTGCTGCCCCTTATCCCGGTGCTGCCCCTTATCCCGGTGCTGCCCCTTCATTTAGGTGGTTTTAGTTGGAGGGGGATACAGAAGCGGGGAGTGACTATGGTGGTGTGGGGACAGCGTCCGGAGCCTGAGCCACCACCGTGGTCAGATGCCCACCCAGACCCTCCCCTGGACTTTGTGCTGGTGCGCCCGGCGTTCGCACCTTGAGGGGGGGGGGGGGGTTCTGTCACGTTCCTGACCTGTTTTCTGTTGTTTTTTATGTGTGTGATGGTCAGGGCGTGAGTTTTGGGTGGGCAGTCTATGTTTTCCGTTTCTATGTTGGTTTTGGGTTGCCTGGTATGGCTCTTGATTAGAGGCAGGTGTTTTGCGTTTTCCTCTAATTGAGAGTCATATTAAGGTAGGGTGTTCTCACTGTTTGTTTGTGGGTGATTGTCTCCTGTGTCAGTGTCTGTATGTTACGCCACACGGGACTGTTCCGGTTTTTGTTAGTTCGTTCGTTTTATGTAGTCTGTTTTCCTGGTTCATGCGTTCTTCACGTTGTATGTATCCTCTTCGGATGAGGAGAAGGAGGAAGCCCGTTACAGCAGTGATATCTCTTGCACTGAGATGCAGTGCCTTAGACCACTCTACCACTCTGGAACTCTAAATGGAGAGGGCAGAAGCAAGTACAGGGAGTGAACATTTAATGGACAAAACTGTCCAACAAAACTGAGGAACAAACCGATATAGAGGGGGCAATCAACAACGTGAAGGAGTCCAGGTGAGTCCAATGAGCGCTGATGCGCATACAGTGCCTTGCGAAAGTGTTCACCCCCTTGGTATTTTTCCTATTTTGTTTTCTTACAACCTGGAATTGAAATAGATTTTTGGGGGTTTGTATCATTTGATTTGCACAACATGCCTACCACTTTGACGATGCAAAATATTTTTTATTGTGAAACAAACACTTCATATTTCACAAGCACTTCATATCTGCTGGTTCAGCTTTTAATAATGGTAGGGCCCAGGCCTCTAATGTAAGCTCTGTTACAGTCAACTATAATATAGGTCCTCATGTGAACCATTTTAACTTTGAGCCTGTT
Organism: Salvelinus fontinalis; assembly: GCF_029448725.1. NCBI lineage: Eukaryota > Metazoa > Chordata > Actinopteri > Salmoniformes > Salmonidae > Salvelinus > Salvelinus fontinalis. The sequence continues at coordinate 25,804,525 of NC_074674.1, forward strand.
TCTTATACTGATGTCTATAAACACTAAACAGACAGACACTAAAGGCAATAGACACTAAAATGTCTGCAGGTCCAGACAACCTGGACCTCAACCTCTTAAAGATAGCAGCTGCTATTATTACTATTATTACTGAACCTGTGGCTCACTGTCATGTTCCTGACCTTATTTCCTTTGTTTTGTCTTTATTTAGTTGGTCAGGACGTGAGCTGGGTGGGTATAGTCTATGTTCTATGTTTCTAGGTTAGGTTTGTCTTATTGGCCTGATATGGTTCTCAATCAGAGGCAGGTGTTTTACGTTGTCTCTGATTGGGAACCATATTTAGGTAGCCTTTTTTCACTATTGGTTTGTGGGTGATTGTTCCTGTTCGTGCGTTCATGTGTTCTATGTTCACTAGTTCAGGACTGTAGCTTCGTTGGTTTTCGTCTGTTTATTGTTTTTGTTCGTATTGAAAAAGTATTCCAATAAATATGGAAACGTACCACGCTGCGCTTTGGTCCTCCTCTCTTTCCACCGACGAAAGACGTTACAGAATCACCCACCAAACTCGGACCAAGCAGCGTGGTAACGGACAGCGGCAGCAGCAGCAGAAGCGATGCCAGGAATGGACATGGGAAGACGAGTTGGACGTTAAAAGATCCTGGGCAGAGCCAGGGGAATATCGCCGCCCCAAAGCTGAGCTGGAGGCAGCAAAAGCAGAGAGGCGGCGTTTTGAGGAGCTAGCTCGGCAGCAGAATCTGGATTATACCACTTGGGAAGAGATATACAGGTGGGCGGTCGACCCAGGGAGAGTGCCGGAGCCCGCCTGGGATTCTATGGAGCAATATGAGGAGGGATACCGGCGAATGGAGGCAGCACGGCGACGCGGTAGGAAGCCCGAGAGACAGCCCCAAAAAATTATTGGGAGGGGGTTCTCGGGGAGTGTGGCGAAGTCAGGTAGGAGACCTGCGCCAAATCCCCGTGCTTACCATGGAGACGGAGAGTACGGGCAGACACCGTGTTATGGAAGAGCGCACAGTGTCTTCTGTATGTGTGCATAGCCCGGTGCGGTACATCCCAGCTCCACGTATCGGCCGGGCTAGAGTGGGAATTGAGCCAGGTGCCATGAAGCCGGCTCAACATATCTGGTCTCCAGTGCGTCTCCTCGGGCCGGCGTACATGGCACCAGCCTTACGCATGGTGTCCCCGGTTCGCCAGCACAGCCCAGTGCGGGCTATTCCACCTCGCCGCACTGGCCAGGCTACGGGGAGCATTCAACCAGGTAAGGTTGGGCAGGCTCGGTGCTCAAGAGCTCCAGTACGCCTTCACGGTCCGGTCTATCCGGTGCCACCCCCTCGCACCAGCCCAGTACCACCAGTGCCAACATCACGCACTTCCTGTGCGTCTCCAGTGTCCTGTTCCTCCTCCACGCACTCACCCTGTGGTGCGTGTCTCCAGCCCGGTACCACCAGTTCCAGCACCACGCACCAAGTCTCCTGTGCGTCTCCAGAGCCCTGTACGCCCTGTTGCTGCTCCCCGCACTAGCCTTGAGGTGCGTGTCCTTAGACCGGTACCACCAGTTCCGGCACCACGCACCAGGCCTACTGTGCGACTCAGCAGGCCAGAGGCTGCTGTCTGCCCAGCGCCGCCTGTGCTGCCCGTCTGCCCAGCGCCGCCTGCGCTGCCCGTCTGCCCAGCGCCGCCTGCGCTGCCCGTCTGCCCAGCGCCGTCTGAGCTGTCCGTCTGTCCTGAGCCTTCAAAGCCGCCCGTCTGTCCTGAGCCGTCAAAGCCGCCCGTCTGTCCTGAGCCGCTAGAGCCGTCCGTCAGTCAGGAGCCGCTAGAGGCGTCCGTCAGTCAGGAGCTGCCAGAGCCGTCCGTCAGTCAGGAGCCACCCGCCAGTCAGGAGCCGCCAGAGCCGCCCGCCAGTCAGGAGCCGCCAGAGCCGCCCGCCAGTCAGGAGCCGCCAGAGCCGCCTGCCAGTCAGGAGCCGCCCGCCAGTCAGGAGCCGCCAGAGCCGCCCGCCAGTCAGGAGCCGCCAGAGCCGCCCGCCAGTCAGGAGCCGCCAGAGCCGCCCGCCAGTCAGGAGCCGCCAGAGCCGCCCGCCAGTCAGGAGCTGCCAGAGCCGCCCGCCAGTCAGGAGCTCCCTGAGCTGCCCGCCAGTCAGGAGCTGCCAGAGCCGCCCGCCAGTCAGGAGCCGCCCGCCAGTCAGGAGCCGCCCGCCAGTCAGGAGCCGTCCCTCAGTCCGGAGCTGCCCCTCAGTCCGGAGCTGCCCCTCCGTCCAGAGGCGCCCATCAGTCCAGTGGGGTTAATTTGGAGGGTCGCCGTCAAGAGGAGGCCACGGAAGCGGGGATTGACTATGGTGGAGTGGGGGCCACGCCAGCGCCAGAGCCGCCACTGTGGACAGATGCCCACCCAGACCCTACCCTATCGTTTCAGGTTTTGCGGCCGGAGTCCGCACCTTGGGGAGGGGGGAGGGGGGAGGGGGGGGGGGTACTGTCACGTTTCTGACCTTATTTCCTTTGTTTTGACTTTATTTAGCTGGTCAGGGCGTGAGCTGGGTGGGTATAGTCTATGTTCTATGTTTCTAGGTTAGGTTTGTCTTGTTGGCCTGATATGGTTCTCAATCAGTGTTACCTGAACATATTGATACCGGAGTTCTTCACACGTTCACCATTTCTCTCAAAGGGTACAGTGAACAACTCCTTCATCCTTATTTTATGTTACTCTAGGACTCTGGCAACTGTCGTTGTGCTGACCGTATTCACATTCCCAACAGTGACATTGTCTGCCAACATTTTCAACTTGAGTCTCTTGACCAATTCCATACCCAGCATTTGGAAATCAGTTTATGGAGGACACTGCTAAAGTGTGGAGATCCCCCAGATGCTAATGACTATCGTCCTAGCTCCAAACTCCCTATCCTGGCCAAAGTCAATGAATCCCTAGTGAACTCACAGTTAAAAACTTCTTAATTGAAAAGAACATACTGAGCGGGGTTCAGTCTGGCTTTAGATCGGGGCACAGCACCACAACTGCAGCTATGGCAGTGGCAAATGACATCGTTAATGCACTTGATAAAAAGCAACATTGTACTGCTCTGTTAATATAGGTGTGCCCCAGGGTTCCATTTTAGCTCCAGTGTTGTTCTCAATTTGTATTAATGATTTGGGAAATGGGATGCAACCAGCAAAGTTACATCTATATGTAGATGATACAGTCATATATTCATGTTATCCTTCTCTGGTTCAGGCTGTTGAAGAGCTCCAGACTTCTTTTCAGACACTGCAGGCCTCCCTTTATGGTCTGAAACTGGTCTTGAATGTACAAAAAACGAACTAGCTAGAACTCAGCCAGAGAAGGTTAGCATTGTCACATCTGGTGGCTTATCCATTGAAAAAGTGTCATCCTACAAATACCTAGGTATTTGGTTGGATGACAAGTTGTCCTTTAAAGCTCATGTGGATAATCTTCTGACAAAAAAAAAAATTAAATTGGGTTTTTATTTTGGTAATAAGGCTTGCTTCCCACTTATGGCTAGAAGAAGCTTGTTCAGGCCACTTTTCTCTCTGTCATTGATTATGGTGACTTGTTGTATATGCATGTAACCTCCTCTGTCTTACAGAGACTGGACTCTGTTTATCATGCAACTTCCTCTGTCTTACAGAGACTGGACTCTGTTTATCATGTAACCTCCTCTGTCTTACAGAGACTGGACTCTGTTTATCATGCAACTTCCTCCGTCTTACAGAGACTGGACTCTGTTTATCATGTAACCTCCTCCGTCTTACAGAGACTGGACTCTGTTTATCATGCAACCTCCTCTGACTTACAGAGACTGGACTCTGTTTATCATGCAACCTCCTCCGTCTTACAGAGACTGGACTCTGTTTATCATGCAACCTCCTCCATCTTACAGAGACTGGACTCTGTTTATCATGCAACCTCCTCCGTCTTACAGAGACTGGACTCTGTTTATCATGCAACCTCCTCCATCTTACAGAGACTGGACTCTGTTTATCATGCAACCTCCTCTGTCTTACAGAGACTGGACTCTGTTTATTATGTAACCTCCTCCATCTTACAGAGACTGGACTCTGTTTATCATGCAACCTCCTCCGTCTTACAGAGACTGGACTCTGTTTATCATGCAACCTCCTCCGTCTTACAGAGACTGGACTCTGTTTATCATGCAACCTCCTCCGTCTTACAGAGACTGGACTCTGTTTATCATGCAACCTCCTCCGTCTTACAGAGACTGGACTCTGTTTATCATGCAACCTCCTCTGTTCTACAGAGACTGGACTCTGTTTATCATGCAACCTCCTCTGTCTTACAGGGACTGGACTCTGTTTATCATGCAACCTCCTCTGTCTTACAGAGACTGGACTCTGTTTATCATGCAACCTCCTCTGTCTTACAGGGACTGGACTCTGTTTATCATGCAACCTCCTCTGTTCTACAGAGACTGGACTCTGTTTATCATGCAGCCTCCTCCGCCTTACAGAGACTGGACTCTGTTTATCATGCAACCTCCTCTGTTCTACAGAGACTGGACTCTGTTTATCATGCAACCTCCTCTGTCTTACAGGGACTGGACTCTGTTTATCATGCAGCCTCCTCCGTCTTACAGAGACTGGACTCTGTTTATCATGCAGCCTCCTCTGTCTTACAGAGACTGGACTCTGTTTCTCATGCATCCTTGCGCTTTAATACAAATTCCAAGTCACTCACCCATCATTGCACTTTGTACCAAATGATAGATTGGACTTCACTTTATATGCGCAGAAAGATACATTTGTATGTGTTCATCTACAAACCCCTTTTGGGTAAACTCCCTCTTTATCTCTGTAGTCTGGTCTCCTTCACCACCAGCAGTTAACATACCTGGTCTGCTAGGTGGTTGCTACTTAAAGTCCCCAGGACATTCACAGTATTAGGCAAGACTGCCTTCTCTTCTTGTGCACCAGAGACATGGAATAGTCTACAATCCATCTATATATGTTAGTGCCACCGAATGAATTTAAAATATTGATGGGAGACTCTGTTAACCTGTCTAGCCCCGGGGTTCCGCTAGCGGAACCCCCCCCACATTCCACTGAAAAGGCAGCGCGCGAAATTCAAAAATATTTTTTTTAAATATTTAACTTTCACACATTAACAAGTCCAATACAGCAAGTGAAAGATAAACATCTTGTGAATCCAGCCAACATGTCCGTTTTATAAAATGTTTTACAGCGAAAACATCACGTATATTTATGTTAGCTCACCACCAAATCCAAAAAAGCCCAGACATTTCTTTCACAGCATAGGTACTTTCACAAAACCCCCAAATAGAGATAGAATTAATCACTAATCTTTGAAATTCTTCATCAGAAGAGTCATATAACATCACGTTACACAATACATTTATGTTTTGTTCGATAATGTGCATATATATATACACTGCTCAAAAAAATAAAGGGAACACTTAAACAACACAATGTAACTCCAAGTCAATCACACTTCTGTGAAATCAAACTGTCCACTTAGGAAGCAACACTGATTGACAATAAATTTCACATGCTGTTGTGCAAATGGAATAGACAAAAGGTGGAAATTATAGGCAATTAGCAAGACACCTCCCAAAACAGGAGTGATTCTGCAGGTGGTGACCACAGACCACTTCTCAGCTCCTATGCTTCCTGGCTGATGTTTTGGTCACTTTTGAATGCTGGCGGTGCTCTCACTCTAGTGGTAGCATGAGATGGAGTCTACAACCCACACAAGTGGCTCAGGTAGTGCAGTTCATCCAGGATGGCACATCAATGCGAACTGTGGCAAAAAGGTTTGCTGTGTCTGTCAGCGTAGTGTCCAGAGCATGGAGGCCCTACCAGGAGACAGGCCAGTACATCAGGAGACGTGGAGGAGGCCGTAGGAGGGCAACAACCCAGCAGCAGGACCGGTACCTCCGCCTTAGTGCGAGGAGCACCGCCAGAGCCCTGCAAAATGACCTCCAGCAGACCACAAATGTGCATGTCTGCTCAAACGGTCAGAAACAGACTCCATGAGGGTGGTATGAGGGCCCGACGTCCACAGGTGGGGTTTGTGCTTACAGCCCAGCACCGTGCAGGACGTTTGGCATTTGCCAGAGAACACCAAGATTGGCAAATTCGCCACTGGCGCCCTGTGCACTTCACAGATGAAAGCAGGTTCACACTGAGCACATGAGCACATGTGACAGACGTGACAAAGTCTGGAGACGCCGTGAAGAATGTTCTGCTGCCTGCAACATCCTCCAGCATGACCGGTTTGGCGGTGGGTCAGTCATGGTGTGTGGTGGCATTTCTTTGTGGGGCCGCACAGCCCTCCATGTGCTCGCCAGAGGTAGCCTGACTGCCATTAGGTACCGAGATGAGATCCTCAGACCCCTTGTGAGACCATATGCTGACACATGCACATTTGTGGCTTGCTGGAGGTCATTTTGCAGGGCTCTGGCAGTGCACCTCCTTGCACAAAGGCGGAGGTGGCGGTCCTGCTGCTGGCTTGTTGCCCTCCTACGGCCTCCTCCACGTCTCCTGATGTACTGGCCTGTCTCCTGGTAGCGCCTCCATGCTCTGGACACTACGCTGACAGACACAGCAAACCTTTTTGCCACAGCTCGCATTGATGTGCCATCATGGATGAACTGCACTACCTGAGCCACTTGTGTGGGTTGTAGACTCCGTCTCATGCTACCACTAGAGTGAGAGCACCGCCAGCATTCAAAAGTGACCAAAACATCAGCCAGGAAGCATAGGAACTGAGAAGTGGTCTGTGGTCACCACCTGCAGAATCACTCCTTTTTGGGGGGTGTCTTGCTAATTGCCTATAATTTCCACCTTTTGTCTATTCCATTTGCACAACAGCATGTGAAATTTATTGTCAATCAGTGTTGCTTCCTAAGTGGACAGTTTGATATAATAGAAGTGTGATTGACTTGGAGTTACATTGTGTTGTTTAAGTGTTCCCTTTATTTTTTTGAGCAGTGTATATTCTTTGAACTATCCACCCCCCAAAGTCAATACTTTGTAGAGCCACCTTGTGCAGCAATTACAGCTTGCTGTCTCTTGGGGGTATGTCTCTATAAGCTTGGCACACCTAGACACTGGGATTTTTTCCCCATTCTTCAAGGCAAAAGTGCTCCAGCTCCTTCAAGTTCGATGAGTTCCGCTGGTGTACAGCAATCTTTAAGTCATACCACAGATTTTCAATTGTATTGATGTCTGGGCTTTGACTAGGCCATTCCAAGACATTTAAATGTTTTCCCTTAACCTCTACAGAGTACCTAACCCGGATCCGGGAGCACCCCCCACCTCCCCCACACTGATTAGCATCGCTAGCATAGCGTCACAATTAAATAGTAGCATCTAAATATCATTAAATCACAAGTCCAAGACACCCAATGAAAGACACAGATCTTGTGAATAAAACCACCATTTCAGATTTTTTAAATGTTTTACAGGGAAGACACAATATGTAAATCTATTAGCTAAACACGTTAGCAAAAGACACCATTTTCTTACTCCAACAGTTTCTTACTCCATCAGGTGCTATCACCAATTCGGCTAAACTAAGATATTGATAGCCACTAACCAACAAACAAATTCATAAGATGACAGTCTGATAACATATTTATGGTATAGCATAGTTCTTTTTTTTTAAATGTGCATTTTTCAGGTATAAATCACAGTTCTACATTGCAGCTGCAATCTGATATAGTGCTGATGCAGCTAGAACAATTACAGAGACCAACGTTATATAACTAATTACTTGTCTTAAAACATTTCAGAAAAAATACACAGCGTACAGACATTGAAAGCCCAACATCTGGTGAATCCAAACAATATTTCAGATTTTTTAAATGTTTTATAGCGAAAACAAAATGTAGCGCTAAATTAGCATAACCAGGCCAGCCAGAACCAGCTGGACGCGCCCGACCAGTTCACATGCACGACAGATATATGAAATAACATCGTAAATTGGTTCTTACTATTGCTGATCTTTCATCAGAATGTTGATCAAGGTGTCCTTAGTCCTGATGAGTCGTTCAATCCATTCACAATGGCAACTTCCCCTCTTCATTTAGCCTGGGTACTGGTCGACTGGCACGGTCCCTGTCCAAAGTTAAAAAACTCAAAGAACGGAACACGGCAAAACTCCCGAAAAAATTCTAATAATCTGATTAAACTATATTGAAAAAACATACATTACGGTGATATGGTCACATGTATCAAACAAACTTCGAGACGGAGATAGTTTTCATCCGTAACGTCAGCATAACAAAAGACAATGGCAGCTCTAAGACGCGCGTCTGAGAAAACCGGAAGTTGTCGGTCACGCTAAAGAAATAGGTCTTATTTCACGTCAGTACAAGATAAACAAAAAATTTCTCCTCTGACAACTTCCTGACACCCGGAGGAAGAAGAATGAAGTGTGTTTCGGGTCATAGGTGGCATGACCATATATAGGCAGAGCGTTGAAGCGAGCATACACATCTTGCAATCTTCTTCTGGCTCAGGGAAAGTGCTGTGAAATGACCTGTGTTTCACTCAGAGACGAAATTGGAACGGTTTTAGAAACCATAGCTTGTTTTCTATCCAATGGTATATGGTTATATGCATATAGTAACAGCAATAATTGAATAAGAGGCAGTTTAATCTGTAGAGGCAATTATGCTAATGCGAAACAGCACCCCCTGTATTCTCAAGAAGTTTTAAACCACTCAAGTGTTGCTTTAGCAGTATGCTTAGGGTCATTGTCCTGCTGGAAGGTGAACCTCAGTCTCAGTCTCAAATCTCTGGAGGATTGAAACAGGTTCCCCTCAAGAATTTCCCTGTATTTAGCACCATCCATCATTCCTTCAATTCTGACCAGTTTCCCAGTCCCTGCCGATGAAAAACATCCTCACAGCATGATGCTGCCACCACCATGCTTCACTGTGGGGATGGTGTTCTCGGGGTGATGAAGGGTGTTGGGTTTGACATAGCGTTTCCATGAATACCAAAAACCTCAATTTTAGTCTCATCTGACCAGAGTACCTTCTTCCATATGTTTCTGGAGTCTCCCACACACCTTTTAGAGAACACCAAATGTGTATGCTTATTTTTTTCTTAAGCAATGGCTTTTTTCTTGCCACTCTTCTGTAAAGCCCAGCTCTGTGGAGTGTACGGATTGAAGTGGTCCTATGGACAGATACTCCAATCTCTCTGCTGTGGAGCAGTGCAGCTCCTTCAGGGTCAAATTTGGTCTATTTGTTGCCTCTCTGATTAATGCCCTCCTTGCCTGGTCCGTGAGTTTTGGTGGGAGGCCCTCTCTTGTCAGGTTTGTTGTGGTGCCATATTCTTACATTTTTTAAATAATGGTTTTAATGGTGCTCAGTGGGATGTTCAAAGTTTTTTATTTTTTATAACCCAACCCTGATCTGTACTGCTCCACAACTTTGTCCCTGACCTGTTTGGAGAGCTCCTTGTTCTTTATGGTGCTGCTTGCTTGGTGGTGCCCCTTGCTTAGTGGTGTTACAGACTCTGGGGCCTTTCAAAACAGGTGTATATACACTGAGATCATGTGACAGATCATGTGACACTTAGATTGCACACAGGCGGACTTTATTTAACTAATTATGTGACTTTTGAAGGTAATTGGTTGCACCAGATCTTATTTATGGGCTTCATAGCAAAGGGGGTGAATACATATGCACGCACCACTTTTCCATATATATATATATATATTTTTTTTTTTAAACAAGTAGTTTTTTAAATTTCACTTCACCAATTTGGACTAATTTATGTATGTCCATTACATGAAATCCAAATAAAAATCCATTTAAATGACAGGTTGTAATAGGAGAAACGCCAAGGGGGATGAATACTTTTGCAAGGCACTGTAATTATGGTGACAGGTGTGCGTAATGAAGGGCAGCCTGTTGCCCTCGAGCGCCAAAGAGGGGAAGCGGGAGCAGGCTTTACAGTACCCCCCCCCCCACTTTAGGGCGCCACCCGGTCTCCCACCTGGGCGAGCCTGATGGGCTGTCCAAAGCATGGGCGCCGGATTGGCCGGCTGAGGTGTAGAAGCCTGACGAGCCGGCAGAGGCGTAGGAGCCAAATGGGCCGGCTGAGGCATGACGTGGGATAGGAGCCCGATGAACTGGCTGAGGCGTAGGAGCATAACTACAGCTGAGGCATGACGTGGTATGGGAGCCTGCCGAGCCAACAGAGGCAAGGAAACCTTTCGAGACAGCTACGGTGTGGAAGCCCGACAAGCCAGCTGAGGCACCCTTGGTTCAATCGTCTGCGGCACCCGGACCTGACGTCACCACCAAAAAAAAAAGAACTCCCTGATGATTCAAAATAGTGGTGTCAGCATTCTGTAAGGACCAACGCTTTAGACAAGAAGCAAGCACAGGGAGTGAACGATTAATGGTAAATGGACAAAAAATAAAACAAGAACAGCGTCTGGACAGGGGGAACAAAACGACATGATGGCAATAATGCTGACACGGGGAACAAAACTGAGGAACAAACAGATATAGAGGGGGCAATCAACAACGTGAAGGAGTCCAGGTGAGTCCAATGAGTGCTGATGCCCATAAGGATGGTGACGGTGTGCATAATGAAGGGCAGCCTGGTGCTCTTGAGCGCCAGAGAGGGGAAGCAGGAGCAGGCGTGACACTCACTTATAGTACTCCAATACTTTGTGCACACGAACTGCTGCCCGCTTGGCGTAAGAAATCATGAATGTATTTACATGAAATGCCTTGGTTCGTCGTGTATCTCTCTCGGGAACCATGCCACCTTGGAAAGGGTGTTGGCCCTTCTCGCAGCGCGCTTGTATAGGCTCTGATTGTTCAAAAATGGTTCCAACAAGTCTTCTACTGTTGTGTTCTTCTCTGTAGTAATCCGGTGACTTCTTGTGTAGTCCTGAACAGAACTACAGAGTTGACCTTCCTTCCATTCGCTCCTGAAACTGCCTCTTTGAAGATACTTTACTTAGGACAGCTAATCACCCATACCAGTGATTGTCCGGGAGGTGAGTTTATCGTCTCTACCTTTTGCTGAGATTCAGAGTTCAAACCACTTTAAACTGGTTTGACATGTTAATTCTTAACCCATCATTTTATACAGTTTGTTCAAAAGGGCGAATCCATCAGGTTTACACTCTTTGTCACTGTGCAAAGTTTATGTAAAACAATTATCTGTTATGGCTCCTAAAATCATGTCCCTCTCTTAACAAAAACACTTTCATAATTTTTCATATTTCACGCACAATGCATAGGATGGACAATTCACACATGTAGTGGGTATACTTTCCAAGTTACAGTATTTCCTTTATAACATTTTTGATGACATCACAAAATAACAAACAAAATGACATTAGTGTTCTATAGATCGCCTCTGACCATTCCCCACGTTCTATGTTAGAAATATTGTTCCAATATTCACTCTGGAACGTGTTAGAGTTCTGGTGAATATTGGAGAGGGAGAGCTTAATGTTCTGCCCTTGATTTACAACAGGACGTGAGTTGTTAACGCCCACCAGTTTCCTCCTCCCCCCCTCTGCGGGTGAGAGGGGGTCTGGTTGAAGTTATTCATTGCAAACCTGATCTAATCTATTTGGATCCTCACAGGACAGTCATGACAGTTGTATTGCATAACACGCAGGCATGCTATTGACCATGTTTGAAGGACTCCTTTGATCTCATTTCCATAATAGGTTGTACATAAATATTTTATTCCTATACTTTCCAGGCAATACAAAAATACATAAAGTATAGCACAGATAATGACATACTGTAGGTAGGTGTGATAGAAAAATGCCTGCTAATTATTGTGGCCATGTGTTGTTTTTTCTGCTGCTGGTGTTGTTGCTGTTGATGGCATTCCAAGAGTCTATCCTGGAAACAAAGGTATGTCTGTCTGACCATATAAGGACAGCTACAATATCAGGGGAGAATGAGGAAGCAGTGGAGCAGTAGAGAGGAAAATGAACATCCACTATCAGACAAGTCTGCGCCAGACCAAAACTTCCCCAATTAATTCTACAAGAATATGACCAAAGGAAGGGAATTTGTTTTTTTAGTTACTCCCTACTAGGTGTTAGTTACTCTCAACTTTCCACAGGAATCATTTGAGAGTTGAATGAGTTCAAGCATTAAGATTCACAGCAATGATTTAAGCCAAATACCTGCCATGTATTTTTGATGAAGTTGATATTTTTTCAACTAAAGGTTGAACTTCTTTGAACTTCTTCTAAAATAACGATTGACTTCCATGCCTTGCAGAGTGGCCCGCAATGCTTTGGAGAAGACTCTTCTTTTAAATAGTCCACAAAGAGCAGTCAGACAGGGTTTGAATGCTGATACAGTCGGCGTTTTCATCTTAAGGCACTTACACCCCCACTGGGAGAGAGAGAGAGTAGATCAATAGTCTGGATCAAACACACAAACAACTCACTGACCACTGACAGATGGCAATGAGAGTCATTTTTTTCTGTGAGGAAATCATAGCTACACATCCTATATTCCAACAAGACCAACACTGGTATGCTTTAAAACTGTCTCTAAATTATATCTATGCACATAACTTTTATAAACCGTATCGATTTAGCAGTGCAATAAAATATGAACGTAGGACAAAGCATCCCTCTGGTCGGTGCATGATTACAGTGCCGTCAACACGTTTCTGCTTTCAAAACCCTCATGTCCCCCATCGCCTATAACACTTACATGTAGTGTATTGTCTATACAACTCCTGGTGCACAGCTTCTTCCAGTTCCTCTGTACACTAGGGAGTCACAGCTTGTGCCAATCACCTGTTTGATGGCCCTCCTCCAGACGTCATCGTGGCCATCTCCTCGCTGTCGCCTGGCAGCTGTGACAGCCGGGAGGAAGATGTGTCGACGACGTTGTGAGCGTCGTGATACCGTGGGAGTTCAGAGGCCCTGAGATGCACCTCTCTGACTGACAGCAGGTGGACCGGGGGCGTAGTAGGCGTACACTCAGTAATTGTGCAATTTAGGAAAGTTTTATGAAATGAGAACAATGGCCACTGTTATACATTGTTATAGCTCTGAAGGAGGTGTTGTTTATTTGTGTTGGAGAAAACTCTGAAAGTAAACAATGCAGCGACCTGCTTGTCTTCTCTAGGTGAGACGTTTCTGAGTTGGCTGTTTGTTGAGAATTTTGGAGGACGTACAAGCGAGGGTATTATTCATTTCGTAAGGTTATTATATTTGTCAGCGCCTGAATCTCTATGTGGATGAGGATGAATGTCTAACGTGACAATTAAAAATTATTCTTCGCCTTGAGAATAACGCAATGGCTGGTATGTTTGAGCCTTGAGACTTCACAGCTATACATATTCATGAATCTTTTTAAGGGTTGTTTAAAATAACATCTGTAAATGACTCTAGCTGAGACTGAGTGAATTCTGATGAGGGTTCACATTGAACTGAATAATGTCCTTTTCAGTTATTATTATATAGTACACTTGACATCAACATAAAAAGACACTTGGAGACATGGCATACTTTAATGACATCTCAGTCCATTATTTGTCCTTTATCTCTCAAGTTTAATGGGATTGATAACAATTCTCTTGGCATAATGCATTGTTTATCCAGTAAAATTATGTTGCAACAAATGATGCACAGTTCCTACATAAAGTGCCATTTGCGTCCCTGTACACATGTGCTCTAACTCTAATTACTCTGTGCTGATGTGGGCTTATGGCTCACAAAGCTTTCTCACTGGGAGCTGTTGCTCACCATGCTTGACTCAGTGGGGACATACTCCCAATATCATTTCATATTAAATTGATGTTTCATTTGTTTTCAGAGCTTTCTGGGATGTCGAACCTTTCAGGTCCAGTGCCCTAGCTGTGTCTCTCACCCCGTTCTCTAGATCCCCCCTTGCCTTGTCTGTGTAAGGTGCCGATTTCACTTGGAACACATCTGCCTGGTGTAAATTGGTAGGGGCTGAGGATGTTGGAGGGGAGGGAGTGGTGGTAGAATCTTGAGATATTCATATTTTATCGGCATGTCTGTGAGCACCTGGTTGGAGAGGCATGGAACTGCGCCCTGATCTGCAGGGATTTTTCATCCAAGACCGAACAAGTCAGAGGTTCTTAGAAATTCTGTTTAAATGAAGGAGGGAAGAAGCTGGCTCACCTATAATGTGAGAAGGAGCTATATATCTCTGAAGACTTTGCTTATATGGAGTGAATGGTAACTTTTTGACAGACTCCTTTTCTTTTCACTCTTTGAATCCATGCACTGTGGGCCTAGCTTTCATTTCTTTCCTAATGAAAGCTGAATCCCCTGTATCATGTGTCATCACATTAAGTTCCATTTTCTATCACTCTTTTCATTGGTGCCAGGCTTTTAGTGTTTATTCCAAATTTGAGCACTAGACCTGTGCTCTTAAATTAGACTCAACAGTAAAAGGGCTACTCAAGCCCCTGAACTAACCATTAAACCATGCATGTCTTACCTCCAAACTGCATTACACACAATCTTTCATTCTAGTAACCCCCCAGTAAATAGATATTTAACCACCTGCTATCTGATCACACATTAAAGCAAGTGAAAACCAGGTCTCAAAGGTTTGAGACCTGAAGTCGTGTGATTTCTCCCAGAAGAAGCACCTTGGCTAACACCTCAGGTTCAATACCTAGTTGGTTACAACACTTTTCTGTGCAAAAATGGACACTTGCCATGCACACAAGGTGTTGTATAGAACATCAAACCCTCTGATCATTCGAAGTCATGGCCTTATTATACTTATTAGCGGTCATTAGCATGCTTTGACAATCCTGTACAAGTTAAAGCAATAGACGTTCCCTCTGTCAAGGCAAGGAAAGGGTGGGCTGACTTTCTCCTGCTGTAAGTATAAGGAGCATTAGGAAACACAGTGATGGATCCTACATCGAGAGGAAGATAAAGGGATTCAGGAAAACTTGTTTTCCCAGAACAGCCCCAGAAATAATAGAAAGAGGGTAGATTTCACATTGGAGTCTGGTCTGGTAAATGCAGAAATAAAATGTTGTCCAGTGGGTACAGATAAAACATTTAGGTCTTTGGGGAAAGTTGCTGTCAAGAGCCCACCGCTATGGAATCTCTTCATTGTGTTTTTTTGTGGCATGTGTGTGAGTGTGTGTGTAGATTGTGTGTGTGTTTGCTTTAGCCCGTGTTTGACTGTGCTCATATTTGACCCTCCTCTGGGACCTCTAGAATGGGGTCCATAGTCTGTTTGACAGTTGTGGTTGTGTGGGGGCCGACACAGGAAAGATCCAGCAGTGCTAATTAGCTCACAGGGCTCTCAGACAGCTCTGAGATCACACACAGAGGAGATCGGAGGGACTCGGTACTTTTCACCAGCAGCAGCCATAACACTGAGGCATCTGCTCATGCTGGCTCCCTGTTTTTGTGCTCCCTGGTAAAGGGGGAGCGTGGAGGGATAGAAGGAGCTGCAGAGGAGCAGGGCTGAGATCTCGTTTGGTACATGGGATGCAGGCTTAGTCTGGGACAAGCTCAGTCCCATAGAGAATCACATCACATCAGGGGTTCGGGGTGGCGCGTACAGAGACTCACAAACACACCTGTGATCACCTTAGTTTTTCACAGCTGAAAAAAGGTTGATAAACAGCTTTATTATCTCCCATGGTGTAATGACACATTGCTGAAGTGCATCTTTGCTACGATCACACAGTCTGGCAATATGAGCTTAATCTTTGCAGGGAAATATGTGTTTCTGCAAGCTAATCAGAATTGGCTGTATCAGGCAGTGGAATGTCAGTGAATGTCAATGTGAATATTGGTGTTACATAAATAAAACCAAGTCCAAGCAACTACAACATAGAGAGTGGCAGTACTGAAATGTCATAAACTTTGCCAGCTCTGTTACTATGGAAACAGATTACCATTCAACACACACACACACACACACACACACACACACACACACACACACACACACACACACACACACACACACACACACACACAGCAGTGGAACCAGTGGAAACATTGGGTTAAGTCACTCAAACTCTGACACATCTCTAGCCTACAGTGTACATTGCCTTATTCTAAAATTGATAAAATAATTTTTTCCCCTCATCAATCTACACAATACCCCATAATGAGAAAGCAAAACAATATATATATATATATATATATATATATATATATATATATTTGCTAATATACACTGCTCAAAAAAATAAAGGGAACACTAAAATAACACATCCTAGATCTGAATGAATGAACTATTCTTATTAAATACTTTTTTCTTTACATAGTTGAATGTGCTGACAACAAAATCACACAAAAATTATCAATGGAAATCAAATTTATCAACCCATGGAGGTCTGGATTTGGAGTCACACTCAAAATTAAAGTGGAAAACCATACTACAGGCTGATCCAACTTTGATGTAATGTCATTAAAACAAGTAAAACAAGTCCTGATGAAAACAAGTCCCAACTCCTGGACAGTCTGTGGTGCAACGTGGCGTTGGTGGATGGAGCGAGCCATGATGTCCCAGATGTGCTCAATTGGATTCAGGTCTGGGGAACGGGCGGGCCAGTCCATAGCATCAATGCCTTCCTCTTGCAAGAACTGCTGACACACTCCAGCCACATGAGGTCTAGCATTGTCTTGCATTAGGAGGAACCCAGGGCCAACCGCACCAGCATATGACTCACAATGGGTCTGAGGATCTCATCTCGGTACCTAATGGCAGTCAGGCTACCTCTGGCGAGCACATGGAGGGCTGTGCGGCCCCCAAAGAAATGCCACCCCACACCATGACTGACCCACCGCCAAACTGGTCATGCTGGAGGATGTTGCAGGCAGCAGAACGTTCTCCACGGCGTCTCCAGACTCTGTCACGTCTGTCACATGTGCTCAGTGTGAACCTGCTTTCATCTGTGAAGAGCACAGGGCACCAGTGGCGAATTTGCCAATCTTGGTGTTCTCTGGCAAATGCCAAACGTCCTGCACGGTGTTGGGCTGTAAGCACAAGCCCCACCTGTGGACGTCGGGCCCTCATAACACCCTCATGGAGTCTGTTTCTGACCGTTTGAGCAGACACATGCACATTTGTGGCCTGCTGGTGGTCAGTTTGCAGGGCTCTGGCAGTGCTCCTCCTGCTCCTCCTTGCACAAAGGCGGAGGTAGCGGTCCTGCTGCTGGGTTGTTGCCCTCCTACGGCCTCCTCCACGTCTCCTGATGTACTGGCCTGTCTCCTGGTAGCGCTTCCATGCTCTGGACACTACGCTGACAGACACAGCAAACCTTCTTGCCACAGCTTGCATTGATGTGCCATCCCGGATGAGCTGCACTACCTGAGCCACTTGTGTGGGTTGTAGACTCCGTCTCATGCTACCACTAGAGTGAGAGCACCGCCAGCATTCAAAAGTGACCAAAACATCAGCCAGGAAGCATAGGAACTGAGAAGTGGTCTGTGGTCACCACCTGCAGAACCACTCCTTTATTGGGGGTGTCTTGCTAATTGCCTATAATTTCCACCTGTTGCCTATTCCATTTGCACAACAGCATGTGAAAATTTCTGTCAATCGGTGTTGCTTTCTAAGTGGACAGTTTGATTTCACAGAAGTGTGATTGACTTGGAATTACATTGTGTTGTTTAAGTGTTCCCTTTATTTTTTGGAGCAGTGTATATATTTTTTTTAATGAAATATCACATTTACATAAATATTCAGACCCTTTACACAGTACTTTGTTGAAGTAGCTTTGGCAGCAATTACAGCCTTGAGTCTTCTTGGGTATGACGCTACAAGCTTTGCACACCTGTATTTCGGGAGTTTCTCCCATTCTTCTCTGCAGATCCTCTCAAGCTCTGTCAGGTTGGATGGGGAGCATCGCTGCACAGCTATTTTCAGGAAGTTCGATCAGATTTATGTCCGGGCTCTGGCTGGGCCACTCAAGGACATTCAGAGACTTGTCCCAAAGCCACTCCTGCGTTGTCTTGCTAGTGTTCTCAGAGTTGTTGTCTTGTTGGAAGAAGAACCTTCACCCCAGTCTGAGGTCCTGAGAGCTCTGGAGCAGGTTTTCATCAAGGAACTCTGTACTTTGCTCCATTCGTCTTTGCCTCGATCCTGACTAATCTCCCAGTCCCTGCCGCTGAAAAACATCCCCACAGCCTGATGCTGCCACCACCATGCTTCATCGTAGGGATGGTGCCAGGTTTCCTCCAGACGGGATGTTTGGCATTCAGGCCAAACAGTTCAATCTTGGTTTCATCAGACAAGTGAATCTTGTTTCTCATGGTCTGAGAGTCTTTAAGTGCCTTTTGGCAAACTCCAAGTGGGCTGTCATGTGCCTTTTACTGAGGAGTGGCTTCCATCTGGCCATTCTACCATTTTATGCCTGATTGGTGGAGTGCAGCAGAGATGGGTGTCCTTCTGGAAGGTCCTCCCATCTCCACAGCGGAACTCCAGAGCTGTGTTAGAGTGACATCAAATTGATCAGAAATACAGTGTAGACATTGTTAATGTTGTAAATGACTATTGTAACTGGAAACGGCAGAATATCTACATAGGAATGCAGAGGCCCATTATCAGCAACCAAACTCCTGTGTTCCAATGGCACGTGTGTTAGCTAATCCAAGTTTATCATTTTAAAAGGCTATTTGATCAATAGAAAACCCTTTTACAATTATTCTAGCACAGCTGAAAACTGTTGTTCTGATTAAAGAAGCAATAAAACTGGCCTTCTTTAGACTAGTTGAGCATCTGGAGCATCAGCATTTGTGGGTTTGATTACAGGCATCAAAATGGCCAGAAACAAAGCACTTTCTTCTGAAAGAGTATATTCTTGTTCTGAGAAATGAAGGCTATTCCATGCAAGAAATTGCCAAGGAACTGAAGATCTGGTACAACGCTGCATACTACTCCCTTCACAGAACAGCGCAAACTGTCTCTAATCAGAATAGAAAGAGGAGTGGGAGGCCCCGGTGCCCAACTGAGCAAGAGGATGAGTACATTAGAGTGTCTACTTTGAGAAACAGATGCCTCACAAGTCCTCAACTGGCAGCTTCATTAAATAGTACCCGCAAAACACCAGTCTCAACGTCAACAGTGAAGAGGTGACTCATGGATGCTGGCCTTCTAGGCAGAGTTCCTCTGTCCAGTGTCTGTGTTCTTTGCCCATCTTAATCTTTTATTTTTATTGGCCAGCCTGAGATGTGGCTTTTTCTTTGCAACTCTGCCTAGAAGGCCAGCATCCATGAGTCATCTCTTCACTGTTGATGTTGAGACTGGTGTTTCTTGCTACAATAGTCATTTACAACATTAACCTTTAACGAGTATCTACCCCGGGTCCGGGAGCACCCCCCACCCCCCCCCCACACTGAGTAGCATAGCCTAGCATAGCGTCACAAGTAAATAGTAGCATCTAAATATCATTAAATCACAAGTCCAAGACACCTAATGAAAGATACAGATCTTGTGAATAAAGCCACCATTTCAGATTTTTTAAATGTTTTACAGGGAAGACAAAATATGTAAATCTATTTGCTAACCACGTTAGCAAAAGACACCACTTTTCTAACTCCATCAGTTTCTTACTCCATCAGGTGCTATCACCAATTCGGCTAAACTAAGATATTGATAGCCACTAACCAAGAAAAAACCTCATCAGATGACAGTCTGATAACATATTTATGGTATAGGATAGGTTTTGTTAGAAAAATGTGCATATTTCAGGTAGATATCATAGTTTACAATTGCACCCACCGTCACAAATGGACTAGAATAAATACATAGAGCAACGTCTTTACCTAATTACTAATCATCAAACATTTCGTAAAAATACACAGCATACACTAATCGAAAGACACAGATCCTGTGAATACAGACAATATTTCATATTTTCTAAGTTTCTTACAGCGAAAACACAATAAATCGTTATATTAGCATACCACATATGCAAACGTTACCAGAGCATTGATTCTAGCCAAAGAGAGCGATAACGTAAACATCGCCAAAATATATTCATTTTTTCACTAACCTTCTCAGAATTCTTCAGATGACACTCCTGTAACATCACATTACAACATACATATACAGTTTGTTCGAAAATGTGCATATTTAGCCACCAAAATCATGGTTCGACAATGACAAAAGTTGCCCAGCTGGTCAGACAATGTCGTGCGCCATATTAGACAGTGATCTAGTCGTATACATAAATACTCATAAACGTGACAAAAAAATATAGGGTGGACAGCGATTGATAGACAATTTAATTCTTAATACAATCGCTGATTTACATTTTTTAAATTATCCTTACTTTTCAATACAGTTTGCGCCAAGCGAAGCTACGTCAAACAAAATGGCGTCATAAACGATTAACATTTCTCGACAGAAACACGATTTATCATAAAAAATTGTTTCTACTTTGAGCTGTTCTTCCATCAGAATCTTGGGCAAAGAATCCTTTCTTGGGTCTAATCGTCTTTTGGTCGAAAGCTGTCCTCTTGCCATGTGGAAATGCCAACTGCGTTCGGCATGAACTGGAAACCTGCCCGGCTCTTCAAAAAGTCTCAGAAATAAATGTCCCAAAATGCGCACTAAACGGATATAAATTGCTATAAAACGGTTTAAATTAACTACCTTATGATGTTTTTAACTCCTATAACGAGTAAAAACATGACCTGAGAAATATTACTGGCTCCACTAATGCTTGGAAAAAGAACGGGTCGGTGTCCACCGTGCGTCCGGCGCAGCTGGAAAGGAGTTCCTACCTACACGTGTTTTTGTTTTATAGTGGCTGTGATTGGGCAATCGATACCATTCAAAGCGTCATCACGTAAAGGCATCCAGGGGAAGACTTAAGCAGTGTCCGTATCCTTATAGCATTCACAGTGGCCTTTAAACTGACTCCAGATCAGGGGCCAAAATGTGTGAAATCTGACTCCATGTCAGGGAAATTGCTGTAGAATGAGTTCTGTTCCACTCAGAGACAAAATTCCAACGCCTATAGAAACTAGAGACTGTTTTCTATCCAATAATAGTAATAATATGCATATTGTACGATCAAGAATTTAGTAGGAAGCCGTTTAATCTGTAATGCAATTATGCTAATGAGAAAACAGCACCCCCTGTAGTCGCAAGAAGTTAACAACGTCTACACTGTATTTCTGATCAATTTTATGTTATTTTAATGGACAAAAAATGTGCTTTTCTTTAAAAATCAAGGACATTTCTAAGTGACCTCAAACTTTTCAACTCTAGTGTATATCTGTTTCTTTTATATTGTTTTTGCAAACAGTTCATTTGTATGTGGGACCAATAAATTGGATAGGCCTAGGCTAAACATTCAGGCACTTTGGAGAGGTTGAAAAAACACTTGGATATCCCCTGTATGACCCCCGACACCACCACAATTTTTGAGAGCGGTTGGTTTTGTTGAAATTTTGATTTTCGCATTGATAAATTACTTTAAGGCACATTCAGTGTGCAAGATCAGTGCAATTACCACATTGTAGAGGTTGAAATGACTCTTGAATGTACCCTGGTTACCCCATAACACCGCCACAATGTTTGAGTGAAGTTGATATGGTAGAAATTGTGTGTTTGTACTGAACACATAGCATTTAGTGATTGCAAATATGTAATAGCACTGGAATGATCTAATTTACAGACATATGTCACTTTGGAGAGGTTTAGGGACACTTGGAATTGTCACGTGACCACACCACCACTTACTACAACATCAGCCCATTTCTAGTTGTTCTGTCTATCGATCCCATTTTTTTCTGATATTGTTGTCACGACTTCTGCCGAAGTCGGTCCCTCTCCTTGTTCGGGCAGCGTTCGGCGGCCTTCTAGCCAGCGCCGATCCACTTTTCATTTTCCATTTGTTTTGTCTTTGTCTTACACACCTGGTTTCAATCCCCCAAGTACTTGTTCATTATTTTACTTTCTGTTCCCCCATGTTTGTTTGTGAGTCATTGTTTGTTGTATTGCGGTCCGTATTTGTGGCCTTGTATTTATACGACGTGTATTGTCAATTATTTGAGTAGAATTGCTTTCATTACTCATATCTGCTGTCCTCCGCCTGACTCATCTCACCAGCTACACACAGACACATTACAATTTTTCACCTGTTGTGGAAGCCATCTGATGTGTTTCCAGCTCTGGTCATCAGTAATTCACTTATTGTATGTTAATGAAAGAAAACTTACAAAACAAAAAAACGGTTATTTTGTGTGTGCTTGATCTTTTGTATTCTTCTGATCATTTCCTCACCACAATCTCCCAGATGTCTTCTTTCTAAAAATACCATGTTTTTGCATGTCAGAATCATGTGATTACACATGATTAGCAGTTACTTTTG
Organism: Salvelinus fontinalis; assembly: GCF_029448725.1. Classification (NCBI taxonomy): domain Eukaryota; kingdom Metazoa; phylum Chordata; class Actinopteri; order Salmoniformes; family Salmonidae; genus Salvelinus; species Salvelinus fontinalis. Next base: position 25,826,872 of record NC_074674.1, read on the forward strand.
GGTATGTCTATTAAGGCGGAAGTATACATTTTGCCATGACATTTTAAGAGGTTAACCGGGGATGCAACACTCTCTCCCTCAGCATGCTAACCCTGAAGAAAGAAGAGCTGTTTTCTTTTCCTCCACACACTCTCACACACACACACCTGTCTCACCTCAACAGTGAGCATGAAATAAACCACCACAGTAGCGGCATTTTACACTGACAGGTCAAGAGACGGACACATTCAGATTGGGATTTCAAAGTCAAAGAATTGTGAATTGTTTCTAACACCCATGAGCACTGTAAAGAAAACAATGCTTTTTTCACCCATGACTAAATAGACTGGGCATGGGAGAGAAAGCACATGATAATGAGGATAAGATTCAGAATTTTCGACTGATGTGTTGTGTTGTCTGAAGCTTATTGGGCAGAAAGATTTTTTTAGCCTCTCTCTTATCTCTGCCACATGCGTGTGGAATGGACATTTCACATCTCACCATAACACCGTCTGGAGGGTGGATCTAGTGAGATAGGGCGGCCATCTTCCTGCCAGCAGGGAGAGAGGAGGATGGCCAATCTGACTCTTCATGAACGAGGTTTCAAGCAGCAGCAGCCTGCTCACGACTCGTCACGCCACAGGAGTAGTGGGGATCTGTCATCCCTTGAGCTTTTTGGTTTGTGTTGCCTTCTTCTGGATTGGATTTGGGATATATGTGTCTGTGGCAGGACTGTGTTTGTAGAGCTAAGGGCCAGAGGTGGTGTATGTATGGGCTAGGCTGGTGATTGTGACTGGGTGTATGTTTGTGTGTGTGTGTGTGTGTGTCATGCCGTGCAGTGCCATGCCCTGTGTGCGTATGTGTGTGTGAGCCTCCGGACTGGTTGTGTGGAAGGATGCCTACACTCTTAGCTAATGTGACCAGACTTCTATCATAGTGAGAACCCAGCTTGAGAGAAACAGCAGTATGGTTTTGGGACAAAACCATACAAACATGTCTATGCGGATCCAGCCCTCAAATACAACCCCTCAAGCCCTCAAGTTCAACAACACACCACCACAGATGATACCAAGGTACACAGCCTATTGCACAGAAAGGTGCAGGACAATTTCATTGCAGTTAATTTTGAATCATATAAAAGTCTGATTCAAACAAACAACAATATCATGTTTTATAGATTCATTTGTTATTCAGCTGTGCTTAAATAAACTCCATTATGCTAGCAATATGCAAATCCTGCCCACTTGAGCATCTCTCCTATTCAGCCATCGATTTCCAGTGTTTGATGGGTGCAAAATCTAGTTGTTACTCAAATCTCGCTGGTTTGATTGCTTTCATTTTACACTGGCGACTCTTTCTCACCCTTGCTTGTACCATTCGTTTATTTCCAGTTACTGTATCCTAGTATGGAAATGTTTGTAATGACCTGTCAAATAAACACTGTGGTAAAGGCTGACATGGGCTCAATGATATACATTGGCTTTCCGTTACATCAATAGGAACGCTAACGCTTGGTCTGTGATTTAACACACGGTCTCGACTAGTGATGGGAAGTTTGGATCTTTTTACTGACTGATCTCTTTAACTCATTCAGTCAAAATAACTAATATTTCGACTAATTTCATTAATTTGATTCAGTGGTGCCCAGAACAGGCTGGGACCCCCTACCGCCGGACGATGACCTAAAAACTGTAAAGAATCATGAGTCTACAACCATCTCGTTTATCATAGGGGCTCAGATACTTCTAAAAGTGTCCTTCAAACAATGTACATTTGTGATTGCTAGGCATACAAATAAGATTATTTATTGATACCTTTGAAACGAGGTCTAGTTGCGGAAGCAACCGGACTAGATTGTGAACGACTCATGGCGGAAAGCAATTGCTTGACTGCCCGCGAGGGATAAGCACAATATGGCTCGCGACCTGCACCAGTGTTGCCAACTCCTCAGTAAGGAAAGTAGCTATTGGCTGTCCTAAAAGTTGCTAAACGATGTCATCACCTAATTTGCATAATTGGCCATGTGCATGTAATTGTGATGGACAATGTAGGAGAGGGGAATAACGTTGTGGGAGAGACAAAAAGTGAGTAAAAAACACCTTAAATATGTTTAGAACTACAAATGAACTTTCTTCTGTCGATTCTTGTTTTTTTTAATGTCACAATTTTAACACTCCTCCTTTATCCGGCTTGGGACCTGCAAAATTGACTCAAAAGCCTAGCTCCACTCCTATTCCCCAGGCGCTCTCTTTTGATGACTTCTGTAACCGTAATAGCCTTGGTTTCATGCATGTTAACATTGGAAGCCTCCTCCCTAAGTTTGTTTTATTCACTGCTTTAGCACACTCTGCCAACCCGGATGTTCTAGCCGTGTCTGAATCCTGGCTTAGGAAGACCACCAAAAATTCTGAAATCTCCATTCCTAACTACAACATTTTCAGACAAGATAGAATGGCCAAATGGGGCGGTGTTGCAATCTACTGCAAAGATAGCCTGCAGAGTTCTGTTTTACTATCCAGGTCTGTACCCAAGCAATTTGAACTTCTACTTTTAAAAATCCACCTCTCTAAAAACAAGTCTCTCACCGTTGCCGCCTGCTATAGACCACCCTCTGCCCCCAGCTGTGCTCTGGACACCATATGTGGACCCCCATCTATCTTCAGAGCTCATGCTGCTAGGCGACCTAAACTGGAACATGCTTAAAACTTCTTGCCACTAGGGGGGTGCCATTTCGACATAGCACAAATTCGAATCCAAATTAAACTGCCTCGTACTCAATTCTTGCTCGTACAATATGCATATTATTATTACTATTGGATAGAAAACACTCTCTAGTTTCTAAAACCGTTTGAATTATATCTGTGGGTGAAACAGAACTCGACTTAGAGCAATTTTCCTATGTGTATGTCAGAGTGCAGAATTTTGCTGGCTGTTCCCAGACCTGTGTATTAATTTGCCTGTCCTCTATTGGTTGAGATGCACTGCATACGCCTTCCCCTGGTTGTTAGCGAATAGGGAGACTTGAAATGGAGTTTCTACGTAGTTCCCAAAGTTTATAAATTGATTGGAATCGAGGTGTCCACCCTTTTGGATCTTCGCGCTGACGCAGAGAGGGTATTGGCATGTCTTTTTAGAAGCTCTGGTTTTAGAAACTAGATATATCCGGCTCTGTTTTTATTCGATATAGGCTTTAAAGACATCATAATCTTGTTATTTTAAAACTATTTATATCAGTTTATGTCAGTATATTGCGATTTTCGGGCATTTCATTTTCTGACGTTGTACTGAGTTGGGTATCTCTCTCTCGAATGCCATTGTGTACTGCTAATTGCAACGTGGAAGGAAACATTCTCCAACCCAGCAACGATTCTTTTGGCCAACGGACACCTTTCCCAAGATTCTGATGGGAGTTCAGCTAATAGTAAGAACTATTTATGCTGATAATTCGTTGTTCTGTTGAAAAAGTAAAATGCATAAGACGCCATTATTTGCCGTGTAGCCTTGCATTATCGCAGCCTGTATTGCACCCTGTATTGCGCAGTAAGGTTAATTTTAAAAATGTAATTCAGCGATTGCATTAAGAACTAATTTGTCTTTCAATTGCTGTCCACCCTGTATTTTTTAGTTTGGTGGGGGCTCCCGGATCCGGGTTTGGTAGGCGTTAGAGGCACCCCAGCCATCCTACAATCTAAGCTTGATGCCCTCAATCTCACACAAATTATCAATGAACCTACCAGGTACCACCCCAAAGCCATAAACACGGGCACCCTCATAGATATCATCCTAACCAACTTGCCCTCTAAATACACCTCTGCTGTTTTCAACCAAGATCTCAGCGATCCCTGCCTCATTGCCTGCATCCGTAATGGGTCAGCGGTCAAACGACCTCCACTCATCACTGTCAAACGCTCCCTGAAACACTTCAGCGAGCAGGCCTTTCTAATCGACCTAGCCGGGGTATCCTGGAAGGATATTGATCTCATCCCGTCAGTAGAGGATGCCAGGTTATTTTTTTTAAATGCCTTCCTCACCATCTTAAACCTGTTTGGGGTGCAAGCCCGACCTCGGACCGAAAATGACAACAGCTGCAGAGCGCGAAATTCAAAATCTATTTTTTAAAAATATTTAACTTTTACACATTAACAAGTCCAATACAGCATTTGAAAGATAAACATCTTGTCAATCCAGCCAACATGTCCGATTTTTTAAATGTTTTACAGAGAAAACACCACATATATTTATGTTAGCTCACCACCAAATACAAAAGTGGACAGACACGTATGAATTATGATTATGAAGTATGAATTATGATTGAAGTAGCATGCACAACCAACCGAAATAAACTAAAACCAACCTAAAGAGCCCAGAAAAAACGACCTCAGATGACAGTCATATAACATGTTACACAATAAATCTATGTTTTGTTCATAAAAAGTGCATATTTTAGCTATAAATCTGTTTTACATTGATGCTACCCAAAAATGCTAACACATAGCTAGAGTCTGAATCCAGCCGGGAGTAGCCAGAGAAAATACATACACCAACGTCGGCTACTAATTACACCTCATAAAACATTTCAGAAAAACATATGGTGGATAACTAATGAAAGACAGATATCTTGTGAATACAGACAACATTTCCGATTTTTGAAGTGTTTTACAGCGAAAACACAATATATCGTTATATTAGCTAACATCATAAGCTAGCATAAGGCAGCATTGATTCTAGTCAAGCGCTAGCCTAGCATAGTTAGCAGCGTTAGCATTCAACAGTTCGACATATATATGAAAAAGCATCCCAAATTGGGTCTTATCTTTCTTGGTACTCCATCAGAATGTTGTAACGGGGTCCAATGTCCAGTAGAGTCTTTAGTTGGGTTCCAGAACGAAGGATTCCCCTCTTTGGTTAGCTAGCACGGTAGCATTGCTGCGCCAGAAAGCGTTTCTTCAAAAAATTCTTCCGTCGTTTCACATCTAAAGTCCAGAATAAATTGCAATAATATAATTAAAGTATATTGAAAAAACAACCTTTAGGATGATTTTGTGACATGTAGCAAATAATATCGTAGTCAGGCATCATATTCAAAGTTATCTACCTTGTTCCAGAAGCCGAGATCAAATTATCCTTCGCGCCCGGATTTTTATTTTAACTGCGCATGTCTCACAAGAAGTTCTGTTATTCAGTCCAGGGACGAGATATTCGACCCCTTTCAATTCTCACTTCCGCATTACAGTCTGAGGTACGCCTCTGACGTGTCTCTATGGTCCCAAGTCAAATGGCCTTTTATAGAGAAGGTCTTAAAGAGACACATCGCATTTTGGGAAACTCAATTCGGCTGGGAAAATGGCTGTAAAAATATTTCTGTTCGACTTAGAGAAACAATTCAAACCTTTTTAGAAACTACAGACTGTTATCTATCCAACAGTAGTAAATATATGCATATTGGAAAATAAAAAGTTTCTTAGGAGGCCGTTTGAAAATGTGCACACATTTTCCAGTTTTTTCAATATTCAGCGTGCAGCCAGAACAGGTTAAATAAGCATGCCCCATTCAAGAAATTTAGAATCAGGAACAGATATAGCCCTTGGTTCTCTCCAGACCTGACTGCCCTTAACCAACACAAAAACATCCTATGGCGTTCTGCATTAGCATCGAACAGCCCCCGTGATATGCAACTTTTCAGGGAAGCTAGAAACCAATATACACAGGCAGTTAGAAAGGGCAAGGCTAGGTTTTTCAAGCAGAAATTTGCTTCCTGCAACACAAACTCAAAAAGGTTCTGGGACACTGTAAAGTCCATGGAGTATAAGAACACCTCCTCCCAGCTGCCCACTGCACTGAGGACATGGAACACTGTCACCACCGATAAATCCACTATAATTGAGAATTTCAATAAGCATTTTTCTACGGCTGCCCATGCTTTCCACCTGGCTACCCCTATCCCGGTCAACAGCACTGCACCCCCCACAGCAACTCGCCCAAGCCTTCCCCATTTCTCCTTCTCCCAAATCCAGTCAGCTGATGTTCTGAAAGAGCTGCAAAATCTGGACCCCTACAAACCAGCCGGGCTAGACAATCTGGACCATTTCTTTCTAAAATTATCTGCCGAAATTGTTGCAACCCCTATTACTAGCCTGTTCAACCTCTCTTTCGTGTCGTCTGAGATTCCCAAATATTGGAAAGCAGCTGCGGTCATCCCCATCTTCAAAGGGGGAGACACTCTTGACCCAAACTGCTACAGACCTATATCTATCCTACCCTGACTTTCTAAGGTCTTCGAAAGCCAAGTAAACAAACAGATCACCAACCATTTCGAATCCCACCATACCTTCTCTGCTATGCAATCTGGTTTCAGAGCTGGTCATGGTTGCACCTCAGCCACACTCAAGGTCCTAAACAATATCCTAACCGCCATCGATAAGAAACAATACTGTGCAGCCGTATTCATTGACCTGGCCAAGGCTTTTGACTCTGTCAATCACCACATCCTCATCGGCAGACTCGATAGCCTTGGTTTCTCAAATGACTGCCTCGCCTGGTTCAGCAACTACTTCTCTGATAGAGTTCAGTGTGTCAAATCGGAGGGCCTGTTGTCCGGTCCGCTGGCAGTCTCTATGGGGGTGCCACAGGGTTCAATTCTCGGGTCGACTCTCTTCTCTGTATACATCAATGATGTCGCTCTTGCTGCTGGTGAGTCTCTGATCCACCTCTACGCAGATGACACCATTCTGTATACTTCTGGCCCCTCTTTGGACACTGTGTTAACAACCCTCCAGACAAGCTTCAATGACATACAACTCTCCTTCCGTGGCCTCCAATTGCTCTTAAATACAAGTAAAACTAAATGCATGCTCTTCAACCGATCGCTGCCTGCACCTGCCCGCCCGTCCAACATCACTACTCTGGACGGTTCTGACTTAGAATATGTGGACAACTATAAATACCTAGGTGTCTGGTTAGACTGTAAACTCTCCTTCCAGACTCACATCAAACATCTCCAATCCAAAATTAAATCTAGAATTGGCTTCCTATTTCGAACAAAGCATCCTTCACTCATGCTGCCAAACGTACCCTCGTAAAACTGACCATCCTACCGATCCTCGACTTCGGCGATGTCATTTACAAAATAGCCTCCAATACCCTACTCAATAAATAGGATGCAGTCTATCACAGTGCCATTCGTTTTGTCACCAAAGCCCCATATACTACCCACCACTGTGACCTGTACGCTCTCGTTGGCTGGCCCTCGCTTCATACTCGTCGCCATAGCAGCACCCACCTGTAGCACGCACTCCAGCAGGTATATCTCTCTGGTCCCCCCCAAAACCAATTCTTCCTTTGGCCGCCTCTCCTTCCATTTCTCTGCTGCCAATGACTGGAATTAACTACAAAAATTTCTGAAACTGGAAACACTTACAGTGGGGAGAACAAGTATTTTATACACTGCCGATTTTGCAGGTTTTCCTACTTACAAAGCATGTAGAGGTCTGTAATTTTTATCATAGGTACACTTCAACTGTGAGAGACGGAATCTAAAACAAAAATCCAGAAAATCACATTGTATGATTTTTAAGTAATTAATTTGCATTTTATTGCATGACATAAGTATTTGATACATCAGAAAAGCAGAACTTAATATTTGGTACAGAAACCTTTGTTTGCACTTACAGAGATCATACGTTTCCTGTAGTTCTTGACCAGGTTTGCACACACTGCAGCAGGGATTTTGGCCCACTCCTCCATACAGACCTTCTCCAGATCCTTCAGGTTTTGGGGCTGTCGCTGGGCCCCCCACCCGACGCCTCGAATCCAGGATGGAACGAACGATGTACGCCGGGGCCCCCTCGATGTCTAAAGGGGCGGAGGAACCTCCCGCACCTCAGATTCCTGGAGCGGACCAGCCACCACCGGCCTGAGGAGAGACACATGGAACGAGGGGTTACTACAATAATCAGAGGGAAGCTGTAATCTGTAACATACCTCGTTCACCCTCCTCAGGACTTTAACCTCTCTAGCGTACGTGAGATGGTAGCGTCCCGCCTCTTCAACAGCGAGTGAAACTGCAGGGCGCCAAATTCAAAACAACAGAAATCCCATAAATAAAATTCCTCAAACATACAAGTATTTTACACCATTTTAAAGATACACTTGTTGTAAATCCAGCCACAGTGTCCGATTTCAAAAAGGCTTTACGACGAAAGCAAACCAAACGAATATGTTAGGTGAGTGCCTATTCACAGAATAACACAGCCATTTTTCAAGCCAAATAAAGGATTCAAAAAAGCAGAAAAATAGATCAAATTAATCACTAACCTTTGATGATCTTCATCAGATGACACTCAAACGACTTAATGTTACACAATACATGTATGTTGTGTTCGGTAAAGTTCATATTTATATCCAGAAATCTGAGTTTACATTGGCGCCTTACGTTCAGAAGTTCCAAAACATCCTTTGATTTTGCAGAGAGCCACATCAATTTACAGGAATACTCATAATAAACATTGCTAAAAGACACAACTGTTATGCTTGGAATTTTAGATGCACCTCTCCTTAATGCAACCGCTGTGTTGGGATTTACAAAAGCTTTACGGAAAAAGCAAACCATGCAATAATCTGAGTCGGCGCTCAGAGCCCAATCAAGACACAAATATATCCGCCATATTTTGCAGTCAACAGAAGTAAAAAATAACATTATAAACATTCACTTACCTTTGATGATCTTCATCAGAATGCACTCCCAGGAATCCCAGTTCCACAAGAAATATTTGTTTTGTTATAATGTCCATCATTTATGTCCAAATTCCTCCTTGTTGTTCTAGCGTTCAGTACACTTTCCAAACTCACAATGTTTTTAACATAATTCTTCAATAATGTTCCAACTGGAGAATTCCTTTGTCTTCAGAAAAGCAAATGGAATGGGAGCAAACTCTCATGTGAACGCGCATGGTCAGAGCATGGTCAGCTCATGGCTGCTGGCAGACCTCTGACTCATTCCACTCTCATTTGCCCCCACTTCACAGTAGAAGCATTAGACAAGGTTCTAAAGACTGTTGACATCTAGTGGAAGCCTTAGGAAGTGCAACATTACCAATATCCCACTGTATCTTCAATAAGAGCTGAGTTGAAAATCGACCAACCTCAGATTTCCCACTTCCTGGTTGGATTTTTTCTCAGGTTGTTGTCTGCCATATGAGTTCTGTTATACTCACAGACAAACAGTTTTAGAAATCTACTAATTCAAATCTACTAATAATATGCATATTATAGCTTTTATGGCTTTGTAGCAGGCCGTTTACTCTGGGCATTCTTTCATACGGACATGAAAATACTGCCCCCTACCCCAAAGAAGTTAAATGGACCTACAAACTGCGGACCCAGCTTCCGGCAGGGCAGGCGGAGGAGCAGGTTACGGGTCGAGAGCCAGACCCGGTCCCCCGGTGCGAACATCTCTATGCGGTGACGCTCGGCGCTGGCTTTCTGGCGATGTGCGGCTCGCTGGAGATGGACACGGGCGGCATCCCATGTCTCCTCCGCGCGCCTAAACCAGTCGTCCACCGCAAGAGTCTCGGTCTGACTCTGATGCCATGGTGCCAGAACCGGCTGGTACTCCAATACGCACTGAAAGGGGGAGAGGTTAGTGGAGGAGTGGCGAAGCGAGTTCTGTGCCATCTCGGCCCAGGGCACGAACGCTGCCCACTCCCCCGGCCGGTCCTGGCAATATGACCGCAGAAACCTGCCCACATCCTGGTTGACTCTCTCTACCTGCCCGTTACTCTCGGGGTGAAAACCTGACGTAAGGCTGATCGAGACCCCCAGACGTTCCATGAATGCCTTCCAAACTCTCGACGTGAACTGGGGACCCCGATCCGACACTATATCCTCAGGCACCCCGTAGTGCCGGAAGACGTGTGTTAACAGGGCCTCCGCAGTCTGTAGGGCCGTAGGGAGACCAAGCAGAGGGAGGAGACGACAGGACTTAGAAAAATGATCCACAACGACCAGGATCGTGGTGTTTCCCTGTGAGGGAGGAAGATCTGTTAGGAAATCCACTGACAGATGTGACCAAGGTCATTGTGGAACGGGTAAGGGATGTAACTTACCTCTGGGCAGGTGTCTCGGAGCCTTACACTGGGCACACACCGAGCAGGAGGAGACATAAACCCTCATGTCCTTAGCCAAAGTGGGCCACCAGTACTTCCCAGTCAGACAGTGCACCGTCAGACCGATCCCCGGATGACCAGAGGAGGGAGACATGTGGGCCCAATAGATCAACTGGTCACGGACAGCAGACGGAACGTACATACGCCCAACGGGACACTGGAGGGGAGCGTGCTCTGTACGTAGCGCCTGCTCAATGTCAGCATCCAGATCCCACACGACCGGTGCTACCAGGCAGGAGGCCGGGAGCATGGGAGTCTGATCCATGGGCCGCTCCTCTGTGTCATACAGCCGGGACAGTGCGTCTGCCTTCTTATTCTGGGAACCTGTTCTGTAGGATAGGGTAAACACAAAACGGGTAAAGAACATGGCCCACCTTGCCTGATGAGGATTCAGTCTCCATACTCCAGGTTGCGGTGGTCAGTCCAGATGAGGAAAGGGTGTTTAGCCCCCTCAAGCCAATGTCTCCACGCTTTCAACGCCTTAACCACAGCCAACAACTCCCAGTCTCCCCCACATCATAGTTACGCTCCGCTGGGCTGAGCTTCTTCGAGAAGAAAGAACAGGGGCGGAGTTTCGGTGGCGTGCCCGAGCGCTGTGAGAGCACGGCTCCTATCCCAACCTCGGACACGTCCACCTACACTATGAATGCCAAAGAGGGATCTGGATGGGCCAGCACTGGAGCCGAAGTAAACAGATCTCTTAGCTGCCCAAAAGCCCTGTCCGCCTCAGCCAACCACTGCAACCTTACAGGACCACCCTTCAGCAGTGAGGTAATGGGCGCAGCAACCTGGCCAAAACCCCGGATAAATCTCTGGTAGTAATTCGCAAACCCTAAATATCGCTGCACCTCCTTTACCGTGGTGGGAGTTTGCCAATACGCACAGCTGCAATGCGGTCACTCTCCATCTCCACCCCTAATGTGGAAATGCGATACCCTAGGAAGGAGACGGCCTGCTGAAAGAACAGGCATTGACAGCCTTGACATACAGGTCATGCTCCAACAGTCGTCCAAGTACCTTGCGCACCAAGGACACATGCTCGGCGCGTGTAGCGGAGTAAATCAGAATGTCATTGATATACACCACTACACCCTGCCCGTGCAGATCCCTGAAAATCTCGTCTACAAAGGAATGGAAAACGGATGAAGCATTCATCAACCCGTACGGCATGACAAGGTACTCATAATGCCCTGTGGTGGTACTGAACGCTGTCTTCCACTCGTCTCCCTCCCTTATACGCACCAGGTTATACACACTCCTGAGATCCAGTTTCTTGAAGTAGAGCGCCCCATGTATTGACTCAATCGCCGTGGCGATAAGAGGTAGCGGGTAACTGTACCTCACTTTGATTTGATTGAGACCTCTATAGTCAATGCACGGGTGTAAACCTCCATCCTTCTTCTTCACAAAAAAAAACTTGAGGAGGCGGTTGAAGGGCCGAATGTACCCCATATGTATCCATAGCCACTGTCTCCGCTTGCGACAAGAGATTTATCGCACAATCCCCCCGTCGATGAGGTGGTAATTGAGAGCCAAATTGGCATATTCTGGGGGGATGTGCACAGTGGAGACCTGGTCTGGACTTTCCACCGTGGTAGCCCCAACGGAAACCCCCACACACCTCCCTGAGCACTCTCGCGACCACCCCGTGAGAGCCCTCTGTTGCCACAGATGGCGCATGTGATGGCTCTTCCTCCAATCTCCCTATGAGCAGCCCCTCCTAACTCCATGGGCACCGGAGCGGGGGTGCTGGACGATGGAACCGACAGAGCCCCCTCTGGGCGTCCGCGGGTGACCAGCAGGTTATCCAACCGGATGGACAAATCCACCAGTTGGTCAAAGGAAATGGTGGCATCCCTACAGGCCAGCTCATGTCGGACGTCCTCTCGTAGGCTGCGTCGATAGTGGTCGATGAGGGCCCTGTCATTCCAGCCTGCTCCGGCGGCCAAGGTCCGGAATTACAGGGCGAAGTCCTGGGCGCTCCTCGTCCCCTGCCTCAAATGGAAGAGCCTTTCCTCCGCTGCTCTGCCCTCAGGTGGATGGTTGAAGATGGCCCGGAAGCGACGGGTGAACTCCTCGAAGTGGTCTGGCGCTGTGTCTCCTTCTCTCCACACAGTGTTTGCCCACTCCAGCGCTCTTCCTGTGAGGCAGGAGACGAGGGCGGCCACTCTCTCCCCTCCCGAGGGAGCTGGGTGCACAGTGGCCAGGTAGAGGTCCAGTTGTAACAAGAATCCCTGGCACTGTGCTGCCGTTCCATCATACTCCCTGGGAAGGGAGAAACGCATCCCACTGGAACTCTCTCTGGAAGGAACGGATGGAGGCAACCCCGGTTGTGCTGGTCGAGGCACTGGAGAGACTTCCTGTCTCTCCCAGCGGTCCATGGTCTGGACAACGCGATCCATCATGGCACCAAGATGATGTAACATGGCCAAATGTTCCTGAACGCGCTCCTCGACTCCTCTAACCGGGGTACCTGCTCCTGCTGAGTCCATTAGAGGTGTGTAATTCTGTCAACGGCGGAGGCGAAGTCAGGTGCAGGAGAATAGAGTGATGTAAACAGGCACACTTTTATTTTAGTTCCAAAAACGAGAGCACTACATAAATCAAACACGCTCAAAACACGGAACATAACAAAAGTAATGTGCGTAATAAAACACCACAATAACATGAAACAATTACACACAAAACATGATGGGAAACAGAGGGTTAAATACAAGTAGATTGATTGGGGAAATGAAAACCAGGTGTGTATGGAACAAGACAAGACAAATGGATGTATGAGAAATGGAGCGGCGATGGCTAGAATGCCGGTGACGTTGATCGTCGAACACCGCCCGAACAAGGAGAGGAGCCTACTTTGCCGGAAGTCGTGACAGGAGCCTACAAGTCACAGTAAAACATGAACATTTTTAACCATAACATTTTTTTACAATATTTTGTATACATTCTACATTAACAATCTAAATGGATCAAAAAGAGACAATAGAAAAAACTGTCAATGGCAATGTGAGAAAATTATGGTAACTAGTCTGGCCCTAATTCAGGTAAAATGCATGCATGATTCATTTGCAGTCTGGACGCGGAGGGGTGAAGGACTGGGCCGCCTCTGAGTGCTTTGGGACAGGGGTGGGGCCCACGGCAGCACCCACTGCTCATTGAGAAGAGTGAGAATGATACGTGCTTTCACGTCAGAGTCTACAAAAGTCTACAATAACACCAGAAAAAGTTGCTAGATTTGTTGCTAGTCGCTTTATTGAAAATGTGTTGCTAGAGGGGTCTGAATACTAACTCTAAGCTAAGTTGGCAACACTGCCTGCAGCAGCCCCCCAAACGATTCGTTCTCGATTTTGAGCTTGTTGAACAGAGGCAGTCTGTATGTTTTGTTTCTACAAAGCTGTGTCCATTGATCATTCAATAATAATTTGTATTAATCAATTGCAGCATGTTCCATCCCTTTATATACATTTATTAAAGTATGCAAGTACACCCAGTGTATAGACTGAGTATACAACACATGAAGAACACCTGCTCTTTCCGTGATAGACTGACCAGGTGAATCCAGGTGAATGCTATGATCCCTTGTTGATTACACTTGCTAAATCCACTTCAATCTGTGTAGATGAAGAGGAGGAGACAGGTTAAAGAAGGATTTTTAAGCCTTGAGACAATTGAGACATGGATTCTGTATGTGTGTCATTGAGAAGGTGAATATGGTCAAGATAAAAGTTTTAAGTGCCATTGAACAGGGTATGGTAGTAGGTGCCAGTCGTAGGGCTGTGGCGTTCATGAAATTTTGTCAGTAGGTGAATGTCAGTGGTAACTGACAATAATTAACGTAAACACATGTAATATCTCCTGGCTTCCACACATTTACATTCTAATAAATCCATGTAATATAGCCTACACCTTCACAATAAATCCATTATTTATTTTAGACAGGTCTAAAGAAACATGATGTGAAGAAAATGTAGTCTATTTCAGAAGAACAGAATAGTATACGCTGAGTTGTCCTTATGTTATGTCCTGATCTGGCTGTGCCAAATGACAAAAATTTATAGTACAAAGAATACATTTGAACAAAGCTGAATAAAACAGAAAGCATTTTTTCTCCAAACGATTTGAGGGAGTGCGCTATTGCAAAGCTATTCTGCGTTCAGCGGTTAACCCAGAAATAGGTACTCCAACATGCTTAATTTAGAGTTATTAATGTAACTTTAGTTGTTCTACAAACGTTAGGCTATATGTTTTGATTTTGAATACATTGTAAGGCTGCATGATGCGACTCTAATGATGATTTGAAAAATCTACTTGAAAGGGATATGCTCTGCTTAGTTTTTTTTTGCGCAGGCTGTACACTATCAGCCTCTCATTCACAATTTTACAGGCACTTGATAATGACTAGAATTTCTCCGCGGCACCCCCTTTGAGTGGCTGTAATGCACCCTAAAAAAATCCATGCCTTTTACGGCCAGTTGAACCAGAATGCTACTGTTGTGCCCTACTCCATGAGTGCTGCACCGTCTGAAGCACCTCTCACTCACATGGCTCTCCATCACACGATAGGGTCTTTCTCACAAGCTTAGACACGTCCGGGACGCGACTAAGTGCGAGCGTCCTTATCCAATTCCGAGGTGCATATTGACGATTTTGGAAGAACTGTCCACATTTACTTTTTTGTCGGCCAACAAGATGAGTAGGCCTAACAAACAGCAAAAGCACTAGCCTATGTCAATCTACTATCCCCCATAGTACAAAAGTTGACCTATTCTATTCTGTGCGAGAAATACATTTTCCAAATATAGTCTGGCGACAGTTGTGGGATGCGATGGATCTCAAATTAATACAACCACTATCATCCCAAAAACGTTGTTATGCAATGTGGCTGACGCAACAGATCAGTACATTTAGCTGTAAATGTTGAGAAACTATTAGGCTATTTCTTCACATAAGTGCAGCAATGCGCACATGGCAGTAGGCTATAGGCGTGAATGTATCATTAGCAGGAATACCCCATTATCAAAAGTGACTGCAAATGCGATTCTGTAATGCTTTTATTATAAAAGTGCATTTTTATGGTGAAAATGATCTTCCCCAAACTTGAAACTCACACGCTGCTTATGTATGCCAGTTAGGCTCTACACCCCTTGTAAAGCGGATTAATGTGCATAATATTGAGAAGTTATTTGTCCACTGTTGCATATAATTATTTTTTAAGCCTTTTAACAATTTTGATCACTGCTGCTACATTGAGCACTGTGACATGAACCGTAAGAGGTAAATAAAGAAGAAAGTGGGTGTCTGATTACGTCTTGAATGCTCTGTTTCGTGTCTCGGTCTCAATCGATTTGCTGCCCTAAACTTCCTATACCTCAGCTCAAATGTAATTTAAGTAGAGGGCTTGTGTGTGTGTGTTTGTGTTTGTGATTGTGTTTGTGTGTGTACGAGAGAGAGCGAGAGAGCCCGAGAGAGTGTATGTTCTATAATAAAAGTTAGAAAATAATGCTCCATGGCCAGGGGAAAGAGAGAGCTAGCTATACAGCGATGGACACTAATTGGTCAAAGTGCAGCTTCGTATCACATTCCTTCGTGAATATTAACATTTTGCAATTTGCAAACCAATCATTGACTTAATTACACCATCCACCATCAAATGTAATTAAAATTCAGTCTCCCATTCCCACATAATGAGAGGTGGACTTTTGAAGAATGTGTCAGTGATATCAGGGGCTGAATGAAGTCATAAATCAAGCCCGACGGGGCAGCTATATCTACTGAGAGGCCAGACAATAAGTTACATCTGTGCACAGCAGCATGGAGACAATTGCAGAGACAACACAGACAAGTCCAAGCAGCCGAAAAAAAGCTTTGTTTGCACATCTTTTGTGAACTGTGAAAGAGACAAGCCTCATACAGCCATGCTATCCTTCCTCCTGCTTTCTGTGATCAGCGAGAGGGCTCATTGGGTTGGACGCCGCCAGCAGGAAACGGTTATTAAAGGAACTGAAAATATGGCACAAAGTAGTTTCTCTCTGTGACCAGTCTGCCCCCTCGCCATGCCATCGATCCCACAGACTTACTAAGTGTCAAATCAAGTGTGCTTTATCATCAGAGTCAGGCTTGTTTTCCTGGACGTCATCTTGAGCAATGGAGGCAGAAATGCAGCCTCTAGTTTACTCCAGGTGATTCATTCAGCCGCTGCTATTTATTTGTGTTCTGGACATGGTGACTGATTGACTCATTGTGGGCGGAAGTAATCTGAAGTATTTCTGATTTTCTCTTTATTCACTCTATCATGTGACGCATACCATATCAATCCAGTTCATCATGGTGGCTAGGAATGGGATGGAATTACAAGTGCACACTGCCATGTTTTACACAGACTGAAAGAAGATGTATGTTGTAGGTAGAAAATCAGATGGGTGTTTAAATGACAAAAAATGTAGATGGGTGTGCATGGAATTATCTTTGTCTATATACTTTAGATCTGTTACAGACATTTATAGGGTCCAGGGATTTAAAATCACTTATTGGGACAGGATACAGGACCTTCTCTTTCCCCTTCTCTCACACACTTCCTATCTATCACTCTTATCTCTCTCTCTTTCCCGTTCTCTCACACACAACCATAGCCACCCCCCCCCCCCCCACACACACACTATTTTCTTCCTATCTATCTATCGATCGAGCTATCCATCTATCTACACTACATGACCATGAGTATGTGGACACCTGCTCGTCGAACATCTCATTCCAAAATCATGGGCATTAATATGGAGTTGGTCCCCCCTTTGCTGCTATAACAGACTCCACTCCTCTGGGAAGGCTTTCCACTAGATGTTAGAACATTGCTGCGGGGACTTGCTTCCATTCAGCCACAAGAGCATTAGTGAGGTCGGGCACTGATGTTGGGCGAAAAGGCCTGGCTCGCAGTCAGCCTTCCAATTCATCCCAAAGGTGTTCAATGGGCTTGAGGTCAGGGCTCTGCTCAGGCCAGTCAAGTTCTTCCACAACGATCTCGAAAAAGTTTTTCTGTATGGACTTCGCTTTGTGCACGGGGGCATTGTCATGCTGAAACAGGAAAGGGTCTTTTCCAAACTGTTGCCACAAAGTTGTAAGCACAGAATCATCTAGAATGTCATTGTATGCTGTAGTATTGCTACCTGTCCCAGACCTACTGTTTTCAACTCTCTAGAGACATGTCGTGTCTTTGCTATCGTTAAATTGAAGACTTATAGTTTTTATCAAAGATTCCTGTAATTAGGGATTACGCTATCACTTGAGTAATAACGTAACTAATTAACTATGAATTCGAGGGCACCAGGGAAAGTTATTAGATTACAAAGTTATAATTTCCCAATATAACCTTTCAGATATTTTCATATCTGATCAATAGTCTTCTAATTAATGATTTATTTACTTTACCTCACGTTAGTCTCATTCCAAATGTCGTAAATTGTTGATTATCTGCACGAACCCAGTCTTCACTATGAGTCATCCATTCATCAATTGTCTTAAATCATTTATTTATTACTAACTAATTAATTACCCGAAAAGCATAAACAAACAAACAAACTCTAAAAGGTTATATGAAATGATAGGAGAAAATATGCCCTAGTGGGCTGAACCGGCATAGCGGCTTGTTAGACAAAAAGGATGGATGGGGGGTCGATTCAGAAGTCACTACAGAGTATACTCTATAAAAATTGACATGCTAATCCTTACACATGAACGCTCACTCATTCGGGAACAATTGCAATCAATATATATATATTTACGCTCATTGTGTGTCGTCTTGATCGTTGGAGAGAAGTTTGTTTTGTTGGAGTTCCTTCTGTCGTAGTTATTGTGGATTGTTCAGAGTGACATTCATTGTAGAATGCTTGTTTCGGCGGTTGTTTTTCTTCGCGTTCAATGATACCGAATTCCTAGCTGCAGACTAGTAGTCAATATCAAAACTTGTTATTATTCGTATAAGAGTTTTAACCACGTGGTATGGTTAAAAATTCAACAATGGTACTCAACCTTTGTTCTCCTCCTAATGGAGAAAAACATGGTTTAATGGTAATTTCTTAGAGTTGGCTTTTATTCAGAGAGCAGAGAGGGGCTGTCCCATGGTCTCTGACCCAACTGGCTCAGGGCGGTCCTTGGATTTAGTTCAAATACAACAGGGACTTGTATTTTTCTTCATTAAAACAGTTCAAAATAATATTACACAATTATACAAACAGTATCATACTCACTCATTCATTTTATACAACAAACAGATGTAAACCTCATATCTGAGGTTATTATATAAACAGCGGTATGGTAATGTAGTCCCAAAGTCTCTCATGAGTTTCCCACGTGGTCGCCAATGGGCGTGTTAATAGCTGTACTCCCCACCGATCTTTTATACTTTTGGAGGAATATGAGATATGTTCGTACCTCAAGTTCTGTGAGGTGGAAGAGAATTCCTTTGTCCTGAAAGTTTACCCTCTCTCTTAATAGTGTTTGGCCATGAGGAGATTCTCAGGAATTTACGACATCTCTCTGTGATCACTGCATGGGTTGTGGTAGGAAAGGGAGAGGCAGGGAGAGGGGGATGGGGTTTGCAGTACCCAAGCAGGCAACATCATGACAGACAGCAGGAGCAGTAGAGATACTCTGAATGATCGGCTATGAAAAGCCAACTGACATTTACTCCTGAGGTGCTGACCTGTTGCACCCTCGACAACCACTGTGATTATTATTATTTGACCCTGCTGGTCATCTATGAACATTTGAACATCTTGGCCATGTTCTGTTATAAGTTTCTTCCTAGGCCTTTCTAGGGAGTTTTTCCTAGCCACCGTGCTTCTACACCTGCATTGCTTGCTGTTTGGGGTTTTAGGTTGGGTTTCTGTACAGCACTTTGTGACATTAGCTGATGTAAGAAGGGCTTTATAAATACATTTGATTGATTGATTGATAGCATTAAGATTTATCTTCACTGGAACTAAGCGGCCTAGCCCGAACCATGGAAAACAGCCCCAGACTGCTCGGACATGGAAACGCTTTTAATGAAGCTCCTGACGAACTATACTGAACAAAAATATAAACGCAACATGTAAAGTGTTGGTCCCATGTTTCATGAGCTGAAATAAAAGATACCAGAAATGTTCCATATGCACAAAAAGCATATTTTTCTCAAATGTTGTGTGCTTCAGGGACCACTGTAGAATGATTAAACCTGTGTGTTCGCTTGTGTCAAAGGGCAAATAATGTTTACATACGGTTTTACGCACTGTATATGTATATACTGCATTCTAGTCATGGCTCATCCTATATAACTACTGGTATACACACCTTTTCTATTGACATACTGCCCATACAAACCATTCACATGCACTACCGTTCAAAAGTTTGGGGTCACTTAGAAATGTCCTCCTTTTTGAAAGAAAAGCACATTTTTTGTCCAGTAAAATAATTGGCATGCTGACTGCAGGAATGTCCACCAGAGCTGTTGCCAGAGAATGTAATGTTCATTTCTCTACCATAAGCTGACTCCAACGTCATTTTAGAGAATTTGGCAGCACGTCCAACTGGCCTCACAACCGCAGACCACATGTAACCACGCCAGCCCAGAACCTCCACATCAGGCTTCTTCGCCTGCATGATTGTCTGAGGGGGATGCTGAGGAGTATTTCTGTCTAATAAAGGCCTCATTCTGATTAGCTGGCCTGGCTTTCAAGTAGGTGGGCCTATGCCCTCCCAGGCCACCCATGGCTGCACCCCTGCCCAGTCATGTGAAATCCATAGATTAAGGCCTAATTTATTTATTTCAATTGACTGATTTCCTTATATGAACTGTAACTCAGTAAAATCTTTGAAATTGTTGCATGTTGCATTTCTCTCTCTCTCTCTCTCTCTCTCTCTCTCTCTCTCTCTCTCTCCTCTCTCTCTCTCTCTCCTCTCTCTCTCTCTCTCTCTCTCTCTCTCTCTCTCTCTCTCTCTCTCTCCTCTCTCTCTCTCTCTCTCTCTCTCTCTCTCTCTCTCTCTCTCTCTCTCTCTCTCTCTCTCTCTCTCTCTCTCTCTCTCTCTCTCTCTCTCTCTCTCTCTCTCTCTCTCTCTCTCTCTCTCTCTCTCTCTCTCAGGGCAGATGCTCCACCTTCTGCCTGTGGATCCAGACAGGCCCTTGGGAGGCTGGCAGAGTGGAGCTCCGCTCCATCATCTCCTGCTCTCCTTTCTGTGGCCCTGCGGCCCACATCATATGCTCTTTATTGGCTTGTGGATACAGAGCCAAGCTGCTGCTCCCTCCATACGCCACAACAATTCACACAAGTCATCATTCTTACCAACCTTGTAAGCAGAAAGGAGGGGGGGTTAAAACTAAACCCGTGCATATATTTCACATCTGTCCTCGTCAGGAGTAGGAGACGAGGGGGAGTTCATGTGCATAACGCATTCTGAAAAACTGGAGGAGAAACAAACAAATTACAGGAAGCAGTTGGTAAAATTATTTTGTATGACAACGTGTGTTTGCTAAACAGATTGGGTAACTCAACGCAACGCGGAAAGAAGCTTCTGTCAAATAACAAATTATCCAGAGAGGCCAGGTTACAATCTGCTAAGCAGAAGGAGAACAGAGAGAAGAGACACCAGTGGGAGGAAAATCGTCTCGCTTAACTTTATGGGGACCAAGACAATTTCACAAGTTTTTTCCTTACACTACTGCAATTTCTCCCTCTGTTTATACTCAAGTGTTATCTGCCCTGAGGGCAGGAGTTGGGTGTCCGCTCACCATTGTTGCCTGAGATGCTCAGCTCGAGATCTATTGGAAGTCTCTGACTGGTTGACATTTGTCAATCCATCTTAACAGCCACAGTGGCTGAATGCTCACCTTTCCAACCAGAATATTTGCCTGTTTATCGATAGGTTCTCATTTCTACTCATATGCAATCAGTAGTGGTGCTTGGGGAAAATCACTGGGGAAGCCAAACCAGGGGGAAAAAGCCATATTACAAACTAGTATGTGTAGTGGTAATTGTGTTGTTTGCTCTATAACCTGTTAGTTCATATGCCTAGCCACTGTGATATATAGGCCTAACACGGAACCCAAACCGGCTACGTGCGTGCGCACCATTGTGCACTATCGTGCATACATTTATTTTGTCCCCCTACACCAAACGCGATCACGACACGCAGGTTAAAATATCAAAACAAACTCTGAACCAATGACATTAATTTGGAGACAGGTCGAAAAGCAATAAACATGTCTGGCAATTGAGCTAGTTAGCTTGCACTTGCTAGCTAATTTGTCCTATTTAGCTAGCTTGCTGTTGCTAGCTAATTTGTCCTGGGATATAAACATTGAGTTGTTATTTTACATGAAATGCACAAGGTCCTCTACTCCGACAATTAATCCACACATAAAACGGTCAACCGAATCATTTCTAGTCATCTCTCCTCCTTCCAGGCTTTTTCACCTTTGAACTTATATGGTGATTGGCATCTAAACATTCATAGTATTACCGCGACAACCGGCAAAACAGTTAGTCTTTCAATCACCCACGTGGGTATTGTTAGGGTTGCGTCAATTCAATCTGGTACAAGGATAAGTATGACAATGAGTCACCGATTGTATGCTATGTATTTTTTATTAACTAAGCAATAAATGGTAAATGCAATTTTCGTATATACGGGTTCAATGTATCATCACGCAGGATAAGACAGAGAACTGACTTGTTCCTGACAAAGATATTATAATATACTCTGACAGAGGTAGTTCCTGCTTCCGACTCGGCCTGTCAGATTTTGAGACTGGGCGTGGTTTAGACTCACCCAGCCTATCGCCGGCGCTCAGGCTAGTCCTAGCCTCTTTGCGCTCTTTGGCGCCTCGGCGCTGTTGCTGTGTAGATTACGCTCCCTCACCCCAGAGACTGAGGTCAGACAGCTCTGAAACATTGTCTGAGCTATTTGCACCTGTATACAAAAGCACACTGTTCTCGCTCAAGGCTAACCACAGCTTCCCAGCACACTTATCTGGGGCTAACTGTTACTTCCAGTACACCCACACAGACACCCAGGCGCCCAGGCCAACAGTTGCTAATATTCAATCACATGTGATATAGTATTGGGTTATAGTGCATAATTCAGAACCTCACAGTATAACCAATGAGTAGTTGGCACATGGGTACCTACTTCTATAAACCAATGAGGAGATGGGAGAGGCAGGAGTTGCAGCGCGAACTGCGTCAGAAATAGAAAGGAGTTCTATTTTAGCCCTTGGCAACGCAGACGCTCGTTGGCGCGCGCAAGCAGTGTGGGTGCAATAATTGAATAACATGGATTTTTAAGTTTATTTTGCAACGCTCGCGCACGCGACGTGTCCGGTCTGGTCAGCATGTAAGGCTGAGACAATAAGAAGACACAGTGGCAGAATAGATTCAACCACACCTTTGTCTCATCACAAAACCGGAGAGCGACATCTGTCCAGTGAAGTCCACAAAGCATATTGCATGAAACAACCAGTTACATGACCTACAGCACGGTCAAGCAAGTTCATGTTTCCAACATTTTTGTACTATTGATTCAGAACCATGGAGAGTTACCGCAAGTCCAAAAGAAAATAGGAGCTGCCTCCATTTTTCCAGCACCATTTCAACATCAACATTTAAAAATCAGCAAATCACCTATGCTTAGTCTAATATAGCGAAAAACTATTTAGTTCAATCAATATAAGCTAAATATGATGTGGCTATCCATGGTACTGATTTCTGTTTGTGTGTGTGCGTGCGTGCAATTAGAAAAACATGTTAACATTAGCCTTCTACATCTAGCTACATATTGAACTTCCATCCTCTCAGGCCAGGGTTACAATGTATGAATTTATGGTTGGATTGGAATTGCTGTTGTAATCAGTGACCAGTGCAGAGAAAAACCAGTCCCAATCCCTAACTCTATCCATGACTAATTTAGAAAAGGGCACATTTTTGCTATCTAGCTAGCCACCAGAGGACAACGACACAATGTGACGCATAAATTCAATTTATTTTTCTGTCAATGAAGTTTGGCTTTTGATACGATGTGATTGGTGTGAAGTCAAATCCAATATGGCTTCCCTTGACCCTTTTTTTTTGGTGAGCCAGGATCATTCACAGTTGAGCTCACTCAGTTTAGCTCAATGATATTTGGTTATTATGTTTTTATTATTGTCAAGGGAGGCAAAATGCTCGCTGGCTTCCCTTGCAACAAATTCATACTCTTTTTGACCAGACAGCATCAGATAGATGGGCTACACATACAGTGACAGCAGGGTGCTGTTTTGTTCGCTTGGATGCTTTCCCCGGTGAGAACATTCAGTCTCGTGAGAATTTAAGGGAAATTATGAAACACAGAGACGAAAGATGCATTATTTATTTTTATTTTTATGTTTTTCTTGTAATTTTGGGGGGGGGGGGAAGCCTGGCATCCATGAATACACGGCACTGTATGCAATCATTCTTACAAGGTATAGCAGTTTAACTCTGTTTTTTTTCATATAAAG
Organism: Salvelinus fontinalis; assembly: GCF_029448725.1. Lineage (NCBI taxonomy): Eukaryota > Metazoa > Chordata > Actinopteri > Salmoniformes > Salmonidae > Salvelinus > Salvelinus fontinalis. The sequence continues at coordinate 25,850,518 of NC_074674.1, forward strand.
TCTGGCGGGAAACAAGTGTTTATGCCTGTCAGATGAAGCCAAAGGGAAGTACATAAACGAATTCTGATGCAAAATATCCCTTTCAGCTGCAGCAGATGTTTGAGTCCCCTTGTACTTCACCGACTGCTTTGTATAAACGATCCAAGCCACACCAATAGTGTGAAAATGGCTCAGGGATAAATAATTTTTCATGAGGTTGATGAGTTAGTTAAGAAATTAAGAATTCAAATAAGCTTCTTCTCTTGGAACAGGTCCTGTCTTTCATTAAAGAGCAGAAAATAAATAATTCAGTCAACATTAATTTTGGTTATTGACAATAGCAATATCGTCTATATGAATGTAGCTGCCACTGTATTGAAGCCATTGGACACAGTATATCATAGCGCAATCATCGCATGCAGAATATCATAGCGAAATCATTGCATGTTGTATTAGAAAGTAAGCTGACCCTCCTTATAGTCCCATAGATTGAATCATTGCACTATTCTTGCCTATAAAGCCCTCTTGCATTAACTTCCGCCGTACCGTACCTTATTGTTAACCTTCAGACGTGTAAGTTACGAGACCCGGATATTACGCCTTTCAGGTTGAATGATTTCCAAAAGTCCTTAAAACTGGTGGAGTTGGTGCCTCCAGGGCAATACAGGCAGATTTTCTTTGTATTATTTTACCGTTATTTTACCAGGTAAGTTGACTGAGAACACGTTCTCATTTGCAGCAACGACCTGGGGAATAGTTACAGGGGAGAGGAGGGGGATGAATGAGCCAACTGTAAACTGGGGATTATTAGGTGACCATGATGGTTTGAGGGACAGATTGGGAATTTAGCCAGGACACCGGGGTTAACACCACTACTCTTACGATAAGTGCCATGGGATCTTTAATGACCTCAGAGAGTCAGGACACCCGTTTAACGTCCCCCTTCACAGGGCAGTGTCCCCAATCACTGCATTGGGATATTTTTTAGACCAGAGGAAAGAGTGCCTCCTACTGGCCCTCCAACACCACTTCCAGCAGCATCTGGTCTCCCATCCAGGGCCTGCCCAGGACCAACCCTGCTTAGCTTCAGAAGCAAGCCAGTAGTGGTCTGCAGGGTGGTATGGTAGAACAGGCAGATGGTAGAGGGACTTTTAACTGAAGAATGTTTGTTTCTTATGATTGTGTTTTGCTTTTTGTGTTTTGTGTTTGCTTCTCATGTATTGTGTAATTGATGTGTAAAATAGATATGCATAGTGTAATTTTTGTTTATTGGTGTGTACATGCAGGGCTCATCTGTGAAAGTGACCAAGATCTCAGCATGATTCCCTGCTTAAATAAAGGTTAAATAAAGGGCAATGCTTTTCAAAATTTTTAAACACTTTAAAGTACTACATAAGTAGTTTCTTGGGGTATCAGTACTTTACTATTTATATTTTTGACAACTTTTACTTGTACTTCACTATATTCCTATCAAGATAACACGTGGTCATCCCTACTGCCTCTGGTGGACTCACTAAACACAAATGCATTTTTTGTAAATAATGTACGTAATGTGTGTTGTAGTGTGCCCCTGGCAATCCATACATTTTAAAAACAAAGCTGTCTGCTTTTCCCCTTCCTACATGTACATATTACCTCAATTACCTAACCTGTACCCCAGCACATTGACTCGGTACCCGTACCCCCTGTATATATTGTAGACTCGTTATTATTAATTTTTTAAACTTTCGTTTAGAACATTTTTTTATAACTATTTTTTAACAGCAAGCATTTCACGGTAAGGTCTGCACCTGTGTTATTTGGCGCATATGACAAATACATTTTGATTTGAAATCAAATCAAACTTTATTTATCACATGCGCTGAATACAACAAGTGCAGACCTTACCGTGAAATGCTTGCTTACAAGCCCTTAACCAACAGTGCAGTTCAAGAAGAGTTAAGAAAGGATTTACCAAATAAATGAAATTAAAAAGTAATAACAGCGAGTAGCAGTAGTGTACAAAACAAATGGAGAGGACAAGGGAGGGGGGGGGGCAATGTAAATAGTCCGGTGGCCATTTGATTAATTGTTCAGGAGTCTTATGGCTTGGGGATGGACGGTAAGGAGCCTTTTGGTCCTAGACTTGGCACTACGGTACCGCTTTCCGTGCAGTAGCAGAGAAAACAGTCCATGAAACTCTAGACCAACTCCACTACAGCCCCGTCGATGTTAATGGGGGCCTGTTCAGCCCGCCTTTTCCTGTAGTCCACGATCAGCTCCTTTGTCTTGCTCACATTAAGGGAGAGGTTGTTGTCCTGGCACCACACTGCCAGTTCTCTGACCACCTCCCTATAGGCTCTCATCGTTGCAGGTGATCAGGCCTACCACGGTTGTGACGTCAGCAAACTTAATGATGGTGGTGGAGTCGTGTTCGGCCATGCAGTCCTGGGTTAACAGGGAGTACAGGAGGGGACTAAGTACAGCCCCCTGAGGGGCCCCAGTGTTGAGGATCAGCGTGGCAGACAAGTTGTTGCCTACCCTTACCACCTGGGAGCGGCCCGTCAGGAAGTCCAGAATCCAGTTGCAGAGGGGAGTGTTTAGTCCCAGGGTCCTAAGCTTGATGATGAGCTACGTTGGCACTATGGTGAGCATGTGTTTCAGATATAAGAAAGTGGATGGCTGAAAACGTTCTACTTCTGAACTCGGACAAAACAGAGATGCTTGTTCTAGGTCCCAAGAAACAAAGAGATCTTCTGTTAAATCTGACAATTAATCTTGATGGTTGTAAAGTCGTCTCAAATAAGGGACCTCGGCATTACTCTGGACCCTGATCTCTCTTTTGACGAACATATCAAGTCTGTTTCAAGGACAGCTTTTTTCCATCTACGTAACATTGCAAAAATCAGACATTTTCTGTCCAAAAATTATGTAGAAAAATGTATACATGCTTTTGTTACTTTTAGGTTAGACTACTGCAATGCTCTACTTTCCAGCTATCCGGATAAAGCACTAAATAAACTTCAGTTAGTGCTAAATACGGCTCTTAGAATCCTGACTAGACCCAAAGAATTTGATCATATTACTCCAGTGCTAGCCTCCTTACACTGGCTTCGTGTTAAGGCAAGGGCTGATTTCAAGGTTTTACTGTTAACGTAAGCGTTACATGGGCTTGCTCCTACCTATCTTTCCGAGTTGGTCCTGCCGTACATACCTACACGTACGCTACGGTCACAAGACACAGGCCTCCTAATTGTACCTAGAATTTCTAAGCAAACAGCTGGAGGCAGGGCTTTCTATAGATCTCCATTTTTATGGAATGGTCTGCCTACCCATGTGAGAGACGCAGACTCGGTCTCAACCTTTAAGTCTTTATTGAAGACTCATCTCTTCAGTAGGTGTAGTCTGGCCCAGGAGTGTGAAGGTTAACAGAAAGGCTCTGGAGCAACGAACCGCCCTTGCTGTCTCTGCCTGGCCGGTTCCCCTCTCTCTACTGGGATTCTCTGCCTCTAACCCTATTACAGGGGCTGAGTCACTGGCTTACTGGTGCTCTTTCATACCGTCCCTGGGGGGCGAGCGTCACTTGAGTGGGTTGAGTCACTGACGTGATCTTTCTGTCTGGGTTGGCGCCCCCCCTTGGGTTGTGCCGTGGCGGAGATCTTTGTGGGCTATACTCGGCCTTGTCTCAGGATGGTAAGTTGGTGGTTGAAGATATCCCTCTAGTGGTGTGGGGCTGTGCCTTGGCAAAGTGGGTGGGGTTATATCCTTCCTGTTTGGCCCTGTCCGGGGGTATCATCGAATGGGGCCACAGTGTCTCCTGACCCCTCCTGTCTCAGCCTCTAGTATTTATGCTGCATTAGTTTATGTGTCGGGGGGCTAGGGTCAGTTTGTTATATCTGGAGTACTTCTCCTGTCTTATCCGGTGTCCTGTGTGAATTTAAGTATGCTCTCTCTAATTCTCTCTTTCTTTCTCTCTCTCTCTCGGAGGACCTGAGCCCTAGGACCATGCCTCAGGACGACCTGACATGATGACTCCTTGCTGTCCCCAGTCCACCTGGCCGTGCTGCTGCTCCAGTTTCAACTGTTCTGCCTGCGGCTATGGAACCCTGACTTGTTCACCGGACGTGCTACCTGTCCCAGACCTGCTGTTTTCAACTCTCTAGAGACCGCAGGAGCGGTAGAGATACTCCTAATGATCGGCTTGAAAGCCAACTGACATTTACTCCTGAGGTGCTGCACCCTCGACAACTACTGTGATTATTATTATTTGACCATGCTGGTCATTTATGAACATTTGAAAATCTTGGCCATGTTCTGTTATAATCTCCACCCGGCACAGCCAGAAGAGGACTGGCCACCCCTCATAGCCTGGTTCCTCTCTAGGTTTCTTCCTAGGTTTTGGCCTTTCTAGGGAGTTTTTCCTAGCCACCGTGCTTTTACACTTGCATTGCTTGCTGTTTGGGGTTTTAGGCTGGGTTTCTGTACAGCACTTTGAGATATCAGCTGATGTACAAAGGGCTATATAAATAAATTTGATTTGATTTTGATTTGATTTGGTGTTGAACACTGAGCTGTAGTCAATGAACAGCATTCTCACATACGTGTTCCTTTTGTATAGGTGGGAAAGGGCAGTGTGAAGTGCGATTGAGATTGCGTCATCTGTGGATCTGTTGGGGCAGTATGCAAATTGGAGTGGGTCTAGGGTATCCGGGAGGATGATGTTGATGTGAGCCATGACCAGCCTTTCAAAGCACTTCATGGCTACCGACGTGAGTGCTATGGGGCAGTAATCATTTAGGCAGGTTACCTTCGCTTCCTTGGGCACAGGGACTATGGTGGTCTGCTTGAAACATGTAGGTATTACAGACTCGGTCAGGGAGAGGTTGAAAATGTCAGTGAAGATTACTTGCCAGTTGGTCCGCGCATGCTTTGAGTACACATCCTGGTAATCCATCTGGCCCAGAGGCTTTGTGAATGTTGACCTGTTTAACGGTCTTGCTCACATCAGCTACCAAGAGCGTTATCACACAGTCATCCAGAACAGCTGGTACTCTCGTGCATGCTTCAGTGTTGCTTGCCTCGAAGCGAGCATAAAAGGCATTTAGCTCGTTTGCTAGACTCGCGTCACTGGGCAGCTCGCGTCTGGGTTTCGTTTTGTACTCCGTAATAGTTTTCAAGCCCTGCCACATCCAACGAGCGTCAGAGCCGGTGTAGTAGGATTCAATCTTAATCCTGTTTGATGGTTTGTCTGAGGGCATTTCTTGTTAAGCGTCAGGATTAGTGTCCCGCTCCTTGAAAGTGTTAGCTCTAGCCTTTAGCGCAATGAGGATGTTGCCTGTAATCCATGGCTTCTGTTGGGAAATGTACGTACAGTCACTGGGGACGACCGATGACTGAGGCCGATGACTGAGGTGGTATACTCCTCAATGCCATTTGATAAATCCCGGAACATATTCCAGTCTGTGCTGATTTGATTCAATTTGATTAATATAAGGAATTTTAAATGATTTATAGTTTTACATTTAATTTTGATACTTAAGTATATTTTAGCAATTACATTTACTTTTGATACTTACGTATGTTTAAAACCAAATACTTAAAAACTTTTACTCAAGTAGTATTTTACTGGCTGACTCACTTTTACTTGAGTAACTTTTTTTACTCTGCTGCTACTCTCTGTTTATCATCTATGCATAGTCACTTTAACTATACAGTACATTCATGTACATATTACCTCAATTATCCCGACTAACCGGTGTCCCTGCACATTGACTCTGTACCGGTACCACCTGTATATAGCCCCGCTACTGTTATTTTCACTGTCATTTGACTTGTTATTTTTATTTCTTTACTTATCTGTTGTTTACCTAATACCTATTTTTTACTTAAACACTGCACTGTTGGTTAGGGCTTGTAAGTAAGCATTTCACTGTAAGGTCTACACCTGTTGTATTCGGCGCACGTGACAAATAAACTTTGATTTGATTTGAACGTTCTATTAAGGTGTCTATACTTTTACTCAAGTATGACAATTGGGTACCTTTTCCACCACTGGTAATTTGTGCGATCTCAGGAACCCCTTTCTGTAAGCTTTTGTTTGCAGAGGTAAGGCACACTAAGTGTTCATACCGTATCGAATCCAAAACCTGTCAGGTGCAATTATTCTAGCCGTACAGGTGCATACCTCCCCAGAGAGGTGCATACCTCCCCAGAGAGGTGCATACCTCCCCAGAGAGGTGCATACCTCCCCACTAGACACTGATACAGACACTGATACAGACAAAACCCTATTACTGTGACACTCCATTATGCATAGAGCATTAGAAACACATGTTAGAGCTGTAGATAGAGAGAGAGAGAGGGGGAGAGAAAAAGTGATAGCTTTTTTGACATCATTACAGCAAAAACTATATGTAAGATAGTGGAAAGGGTCATTTGGACAAGATAAGACAACATGCAGCATGAGGAATGTGTGTGTACATTTAGGTGTGAATAAGTGCATGTGCCAGTAATACCATTATCAGTAATGATCCTCATCGTTGTAAAATGTCATTAGATTAATTCCAAATGCTTTGTATTTAACAGTAAGCATATGCCACGTTCATCCCCTTAGGGGTACAAGTCTCATGCATGGGTTGCTGTATGATTGGAAAACTCTCACCTCTGCCGCATGCTTTTGTTCTAGTGATATATAATAAGTACACACTTACTCTGATGGAAACACATGTGAGGGCCGGCTGTAGTGAGAATAATGTCATTCTCTGTTGGGGGGCTGAGCAGTGGAGTGGGGAGGAGTGGTGTTGATGTCAAATATTGACAGATGTGTTTGCACTTATAGCTGTTAAACCTTCCTGGCACATTACATATCAATCTCTTTCACTGAGTTAGATATTACACGAGGCGATTACACAAATAAAAGGCCACTTAGTCATTGTTTTAATGTCTGTCTGATGTATCTGTTAGATCCACTAATCCACTGGTCTCCACAGGTGAAGGCCCTGTCCTGCAGCTTCTAATCCTCTCCTCCACTTTACACAGGGCTCCTCTCAGTGGCCTCAGGCTTTCTCTCTGTCGACGAGCTTTAGGCCAGCTTTCCATCAACGTTCTAGGGCAGCCGCATAAAGCATGTGCCCTTAGCTGCACTAACTGCGGTCCAGCCACCGGCACCAAATTGCCCCATCTATCATCTGCACATGGAACCGCAATCATTACCTTCCCCTGAAAAAGCCAGTAGCATATTTTAGGCTAGGAAGCCGGAGAGTGCCCCATGACGTTTCTTCTTCCTCTTCTTCTTCTTTCTTTTGATCCCTCTCTCAATAACTGGAATTTTTGGATGGGCATTTTTCAAGGAATTTCCCATGGAATCCTAGGTATTTTAACCCTCTCCTAAATGAGGCTCCCCCTCGTTAAGTCAAGAAAGACTTTCTACCCTGAACAAAAATATAAATATATACAAGTTCAACGATTTTACTGAGTTCCAGGTCATATAAGGAAATCAGTCAATTGAAATTAATTCATTAGGCCCTAATCTATGGATTTCACATACAGATATGCACCTGTCAGTCGCAGATACCTTAAAAAAAGTAGGGGCGTGGATCAGAAAGCCAGTCAGTATCTGGTGTGACCACCATTTTGCCTCATGCAGCGGGACACATCAGGCTATGGTCTGTGGTATGTTGTCCTACTCCTCTTCAACAAGCCAAGTTGCTGGATATTGGTGGGAACTGGAACATGCTGTCGTACACGTCGACCCATAGCATCCCAAACATGCTCAATGGGTAACATGTCTGGTGAGTATGCAGCACATGGAAAAACTGGGACATTATCAGCTTCCAGGAATTGTGTACAGATACTTGCGACATGGGGCTATGCATTATCATGCTGAAACAGGCAGATGAACTGCACGACAATGGGCCTTTGGATATCGTCACGGTATCTCTGTGCATTCAAATTGCCATTGATAAAATGCAATTGTGTTTGTTGTACACAGCTTATGCCTGCCCATACCATAACCCCACCGCCACCATGGGGCACTCTGTTCACAACGTTGACATCAGCAAACCGCCTGCCCACACAACGCCATACACACTGTCTACCATCTGCCCTTTACAGTTGAAACCGGGATTCATCCGTGAAAAGCACACTTCTCCAGAAGGTGTGCATTTTCCCACTGAAGTCAGTTATGACGTCGTACTGCAGTCAGGTCAAGACCATTGCAAGGATTTTGAGCACGGAAATGAGCTTCCCTGAGACGGTCTCCGACAATGTGTGCAGCTGTCTGGGTGGCTGGTTTCAGACGATCTCGCAGGTGAAGAAGCCAAATGTGGAAGTCCTGGACTGGCATGGTTACACATGGTCTTCGGTTGTCAGGCCTGTTGAAAGTACTGCCAAATTCTCTTAAACATCATTGGAGGCAGCTTATGTTCCAGAAATTAACATTATCACGCTAATTGTATGCTCAGTCAAAACATGAGCCTTCTGTGGCTTTGTGTTGTGTGACAAAACTCCACATTTTAGAGTGGCCTTTTATTGTGCCCAGCACAAGGTGCACCTGTGTAATGATCATTCAGTTTAATCAGCTTCTTGATATGCTAAACCTGTCAGGTGGATGGATTATTTTAGCAAATGAGAAATGCTCACTAACAGGGATGTAAACAAATTTGTGCACAACATTTGTCGAAAAATAAGCTTTTTGTGTTAATAGAACATTTCTGGGATCTTTTATTTCAGCTCATGAAACATGGAACCAAAACTTTACCTATTGCACTTATTTTTTTGTTCACTACATAAGAGTCATGTTTTATTTAGAAAGTCCTAAATATATACTGGTGCTGTAGCTTCTTCTCCATCTGTGATGTGTATCAGCTGCAGGCGCCCAGGTCGGTTCCCCCACATCCCTCTGATGTGGCCACAGATCTCATGTATATTGGAGTCGCGACTCAGAGAGTGAAATGTCATGTCTGGGCTCCATGGCAAGGCCAGCATACTGAGAGGAGGCGGTCCGGATGAGACAGGGTTTACTCTGCAGTAATTTAATCCTGCTAAGAGCTGGGTGTCTCACAATGCTGCGTCCTTCCTGGAAAAGGCCACAGGGAAAGGTCAATTTACTTGTATTGATTATTAAAATTGTCACCTTTAGATTGGTGTGAAAGCCGTGCCAAAATGAAAGAAGTTCGAGTACATTTTCCTGAAACTGTTTGCTTGTATCATTTACCTTCAGCCAATCTACTTGGCTATGGCTTCTCTGAAATATCAAATCAAATTTGTTCTGAATAATTAGCCATTGATAAGGCTCTGAGACAACTTTTAAGTTTGATAGGAGCCAGACTCACACGTTGTTGTCACATGCTGGGCCCTGAAACCCATTCTAAACACATTATTTGGGATATCAAGTTTTTAGCAAGGCCCCAATAGGTAGTTTCCTCACAGTCCATGCATTTGCTAGAAATGTATTTTCTCCCAGAGATAACTGTTGGTCAGGCTATAATGGTACTAACTGCTTTACAAAGAGATGCTGAGAGCTTGATGGTAGTGATAAGAGCAAAAGTGAAAAGGGCAGATCAGTATAAGGTACAAATTAATCACTCTATCGATCGCTCATATCCAGTTCAAACCCTGACAAACAGCCCATGGGAACTGCTGCAAACTTTCTCCCAAAATCGATGTTATGAACTGAAACGGTAACTTCAAGCCTAAAATGATTAGCAGTAGTTATACTGTGCCTTCAGAAGGTGTTCAAACCCATAGACTTCTCACACATTTTGTTACGTTACATCCTTATTCTATAATGCATGAAATAAATAAAAAATCCTCAGCAATCTACACACAATACCCCATAATGTCAAAGCGAAAACAGGTTTGAATTTATTTTTAGCAAATGTATAAAAAATTTAATACAGAAATACCTTATTTACATAAGTATTCAGACCCTTTGCTATGAGACTCAAAATTGAGCTCAGGTGCATCCTGTTTCCATTGATCATCCTTGAGATGTTTCCACAACTTGACAACACAACTTGACTGAGTGCACCTGTGGTAAATTAAATTGATTGACATGATTTCCAAATTGACATGATTTGGAAAGGCACACACCTGTCTATATAAGGTCACACAGTTGACAGTGCATGTCAGAGCAAAAACCAAGCCACGAGGTTGAAGGAATTGTCCGTGAGCTCTGAAACAGGATTGTGTCGAGGCACAGATCTGTGGAAGGGTACCAGAAAATGTCTGCAGCATTGAAGGTCCCCAAGAGCACAGTGGCCTCCATCATTCTTAAATGGAAAAAGTTTGGAACCAACAAGACTCTTCCAAGAGCTGGCCGCCTGGCCAAACTGAGAAATTGGGGGATAAGGGCCTTGGTCAGGGAGGTGACCAAGAACCCGATGGTCACTCTGACAGAGCTCTAGTTCCTCTGTGGAGATAGGAGAACCTTCCAGAAGGACAATCATCTCTGCAGCACTCCATCAATCAGGCCTTTATGGTAGAGTGGCCAGACAGAGTAAAAGGCACATGACAGCCCACTTGGAGTTTGCCAAAAGGCACCAAAACACTCTCAGACCATGATAAACAAGATTCTCTGGTCTGATGAAACCAAGATAGAACTCTTTGGCTTGAATTCCAAGCATCACGTCTGGAGGAAACCTGGCACCATCCCTACGGTGAAGCATGGTGGTGGCAGCATCATGCTGTGGGGATGTTTTTCAGCGGCAGCAACTGGGAGATCATTGAGGATCGAGGGAAAGATGAACGGAGCAAAGTACAGAGAGATCCTTGATGAAAACCTACTCCAGAGCTCTCAGGACCTCAGACTGGGGCGACGGTTCACCTTCAACAGGACAACAACCCTAAGCACACAGCCAAGACAACACTGATGTGGCTTCAGGACAAGTCTCTGAATGTCCTTGAGTGGTCCAGCCAGAGCCCGGACTTGAACCCGACCTAACATCTCTGGAGAGACCTGAAAATAGTTGTGCAGCAACGCTCCCCATCCAACCTGACAGAGCTTGAGAGGATCTGCAGAGAAGAATGGGAGAAACTTCCCAAATACAAGTGTGCCAAGCTTGTAGCGTCATACTAAAGAAGACTTGAGGTTGTAATCGCTGCCAAAGGTGCTTAACCTTTCTAGGACACGCATTCCGCTAGCTGGTTGAAACAGCTCTCATCCCCTCCTACCTCACAGTAGAAGCCTCAAACAAGCTTTTAAAGACTGTTGACATCTAGTGGAAGCCTTAGGAAGTGCAATATGACCCCATAGACACTGTATATTAGAAAGGCAATGAGTTGAAAAACTACAAACCTCAGATTTCCCACTTCCTGGTTGGATTTTTCTCAGGTTTCTGCCTGTCATATGAGTTCTGTTATACGCACAGACATCATTCAAACAGTTTCAGAAACTTCAGAGTGTTTTCTATCCAAATCTACTAATACTATGCATATATTCGCTTCTGGGCCTGAATAGCAGGAAGTTTCCTCTAGGCATGCTTTCATCCGAACATGAAAATGCTGCCCCCTATCCTACAGGTTAACTTGGGTCAAACGTTTCGGGTAGCCTTCCACAAGCTTCCCACAATAAGTTGGGTGAATTTTGGCCCATTCCTCCTGACAGAGCTGGTGTAACTGAATCAGGTTGGTAGGCCTCCTTGCTCACACACGCTTTTTCAGTTCTGTCCACAAATCTTCTATAGGATTGAGGTCAGGACTTTGTGATGGCCACTCCAATACCTTGACTTTGTTGTCCTTAAGCCATTTTGCCACAACTTTGGAAGTATGCTTGGGGTCATTGTCCATTTGGAAGACCCATTTGCGACCAGGCTTTAACTTCCTGACTGATGTCTTGAGATGTTGCTTCAATATATCCACATAATTTTCCTGTCTCATGATGCAATCTATTTTGTGAAGTGCACCAGTCCCTCCTGCAGCAAAGCACCCACACAACATGATGCTGCCACCCCTGTGCTTCATGGTTGGGATGGGGTTCTTCGGCTTGCAAGCCTCCCCCTTTTTCCTCCAAACATAACGATGATCATTATGGCCAAACAGTTCTACTTTTGTTTCATCAGACCAGAGGACATTTCTCCAAAAAGTATGATCTTTGTCCCCATGTGCAGTTGCAAACCATAGTCTGTCTTTTTTGTGGCGGTTTTGGAGCAGTGGCTTCTTCCTTGCTGAGCGGCCTTTCAGGTTATGTCAATATAGGACTCGTTTTACTGTGGATATAGATACTTTTGTACCTGTTTCCTCCAGCATCTTCACAAGGTACTTTGCTGTTGTTCTGGGATTGATTTGCACTTTTTGCACCAAAGTACGTTCATCTCTAGGATACAGAACGTATCTCCTTCCTGAGCGGTATGACGGCTTCGGGGTCCCATGGTGTTTGTACTTGCGTACTATTGTTTGTACAGATGAACGTGGTATCTTCAGGCCCTTTGAAATTGCTTCCAAGGATGACCCAGACTTGTGGAGGTCTACAATTATTTTTATTATTTATTTCTTGATTTCTTTTGATTTTCTCATGATGGCAAGTAGAGGCACTGAGCTTGAAGGTAGGCCTTGAAATACATCCACAGGTACACCTCCAATTGACTCAAATGATGTCAATTAGCCCATCAGAAGCTTCTAAAGCCATTGCATAATTTTCTGGAATTTCCCAAGCTGTTTCAAGGCACAGTCAACTTAGTGTATGTAAACTTCTGACCCACTGGAAATGTGATATAGTGAGTTATAAGTGAAATAATCTGTCTGTAAACAATTGTTGGAAAATGACTTGTGTCCTGCTAAAACTAGATGTCCTAACCGACTTCCCAAAACTATAGTTTGTTAACAAGAAATTTGTGGAGTGGTTGAAAAACGAGTTTTAATGACTCCAACCTAAGTGTATGTAAACTTCCGGCTTCAACTGTATATAGCAGCCTATAGCCTAATTTCGTCTTTCAAACAGGTAGGTCTATCTCTTATTTCTTAAATAAGAATAAATTGGCTCCAACACAAAGCCCTGTTGTTGTTAATAAAGTCTAATTCAAATGAAGACGGTTGAAATTAATTATGTCTACTGGAATTTGCCTACTTTCAGCACCATAAGTTATCCATTTCCCATCGATTGTGCCACTAATGCTGCATCAAGTTTCAGCAATTAAATTCAATTAAATTACTAGAATCTGGCTTATTGTGAGGTCATGAACTCTGAAAATACATTATAGGCAAGAAACGTATTATTTTTATTAAAATCAATTATAGTAGTAAGTCGCTAATAAAGTTAACCTCCGGTCCTCCTTCTCACCTTCACACTTTCCTTCTCAAACTGAACAGAACATAGGCTATAGGCTAGTCCGCACGCAAGATATTGCATTTTTTGGACTAGACCTAATCAAAAAAGATTTTCTGAAAGAATCCTTTGACTCTCCTCCTCAACTGCCACTGCAGGCCTACACAGCACAGCCATTGGATAGGCACCATACAAAAAAAGGTTTTGATCAGCAAGAGCAGAGCAGGCCGGGGCTCAGGGTTGGAATATCCATTGCAGTGTGTAATGTAGCCTAGTTTTATTTACACCATCCCAGCAGCTATCTGAGAAATATAACTGCATTTCGCATAATGCCAATAGCCTATAGCAGGGGTATTCAACTCTTATCCTAGGATGTCCGGAGCCTGCTGGTTTTCTGTTCTACCTGATCATTAATTCCACCCACCTGATGTCACAGGTCTAAATCAGTCCCTGATTAGAGGGGAACAATGAACAAAAATAAGCAGAACTGGCTTCGAGGTCCAGAGTTGAGTTTGAGCGATTACAGGCTATGGATCATTTGATTGAGACCACACTAAATAGCCTATAGGTGCACTTGATATTGTGAGCCTAGCAGAGAATTAGAGATAAAGGGCACACATCAATATATACCGTAATAAGCAACTAATTCAAACACTCAATTACAAATTAAATGACCCCAGCCTGGAATAAAATAGTAAACCCCCTCTTTGACTGAAATTGAAAAAGCATGACCCTCCCCCATTTTCCTCCAGGTACCCATTCTGTACATTTCTATCTATTCCTTTATTCGTCCTTTTAAACATCTCTCCCTAATTTCTGAATCATGCTTGTAACGTCATCCATAGACTACAGTAACCTATGATTCAGAGGGGAGGAGCAGGTAGCCTACACATACATGCACTCCCACTGACTGTCACATCTGCCCCCCCCCCCGGCGCTTGAGGGCACCAGGCTACCCTGCATCACTCACTCCTATCATCTATTACGCTCACCTGCCTTCCCTCGTCACGCGCATCAGCGATATTGGACTCAACTGGACTCATTCATCACCTGTTTATTTCCTCCCCTATATTTGTCAGTTCCCCAGCTCTGTTCCCTGATTGATTTTTGTCTTTGTTTTCTTATATGCTGACGCTGTTCCTGTCTTGTTCCATGTTCGTTATTTATTAAATGTTTGACTCCCCGTACCTGCTTCGTCTCTTCAGCGTCTTTCCATGTGACAGAATGCAGCAGCCAACATACGAAGCATCGGGAGTACTGGTGTTCCGGTTGGTATGGTGGCATCGGCTCTGGGTCGCCACCGATGGAACCGGGGTTGGCTCAAGAGGTTTCCTTGCCCTGGTTGGCTCGGATGGCGCCCATCCGACGTCGGGCCTCAGCCGGATCATCAGTTCTTGTTCGCCCAGTCGGTCCAGTTTTTGTTTTGTTTATTGTTTTGTTGGTGACATCGGGGTGGATTCCGCCGCCAATGGAACCCGGGGGTGCCTAAGCCAGCCTGTCGGGCTTCCACGCCCTGGCTGGCTCAAGAGGTTTCCTTGCCTCGGTTGGCTCTGCGGCTTCGCAACCCATGTCACTCTCCATCGGGCTCCCTCAAGACAGGCATCTTGCCTCAGCCGGATCGTCAGGCGTCTTGCCTCAGCCGGATCGTCAGGCACCCATGCCTCAGGCAGCTCGCCAGGCTGCTCTCACGCTCCTGCCGGTTCGTCGGGCTTCCACGCACAAACCGGCTTGCCCAGTGCCCATGTCTCGGCTGGTTCGCCCAGGTGGGACGCCGGGTGGCGCACCAAGAGGGGGGTGGGGTACTGTCACATCTGCTCCCGCTCTCCCCCCCTGGCGCTTGAGGGTGCCAGGCTGCCCTGCATCACTCATTCCTATCATCCATTACGCACACCTGCCTACCCTCGTCACGCACATCGGCGATATTGGACTCAACTGGACTCATTCATCACCTGTTTATTTCCTCCACCCAATTTGTCAGCTCCCTTGCTCTGTTCCCCACTGCTGCATTGATTGATTTTTGTCTTTGTTTTCTTGTATGCTGACGCTGTTCCTGTCTTGTTCCATGTCCCTTATTTATTAACTGTTTTACTCCCGTACCTGCTTTGTCTCTCCAGTGACATTCCATGTGACACTGGCAAAGATTTCCAGCTGGCAGGCAGCCACTGGAATACATTTCTGAATGACAAAGTGAAGGCTTTGCATAGGCGCTTTGTTAGAATTTTTGTGGGACTGGGGAAAAAAATGCCCGGAACGTAAAATAACGTTATTAACCTGTTCACATGCTTTTAAAATAACGGTTCTCTTGCAGAACAGTGTAGATCACTTTTCTTTCAGGTTCTGCTCCTCAAATAATTTCGATGTTTTCTGTTCTGTTCCCTGAACCGGTTTCAACCATTGCTTTCACTATCCTGCTTATATGAAATAAACAAAAGTGCATGAGACTCAATTTTACCAAGATTTTTCACTCCTGTTCAGTTCATAAATGATTAGAACAATTCATCAGATGTGGCTTAACCAAATCCTTCATCCCCAGCTCATATAGAATTATCCAAAACTTTCCCTATCCTGCTTTAAGGTCTTTTGCTCCCGTTCAGTTCATAAATGTGACTGACCGGCTTGATTCGGTCCGATATAGCAACATTTAAAAATTTGTATTTATTTTTTTTTTTACATTGGATAAAAGCAGAGACACAGAGCTAGAAATAGTATATCATACACTGCATTTGAGGAACAATGGGAAAGTAATTCTGCTTTGGAAGTAGATAAACTTGTAACCCAACTTTTGAGAAAATGGACCTTGAATGTTTTGGAGAGCTCTTCTTTGTCTACACAACCATTCAGCATCCTTCACACCCTCTTAAGACTTAGTGTAACAGTATAACTTTAAACCGTCCCCTCGCCCAGACACGGGCGCGAACCAAGGACCCTCTGCACACATCAACAACAGTCACCCACGAAGCAGCGTTACCCATCGCTCCACAAAAGCCGCGGCCCTTGCAGAGCAAGGGGAAACCCTACTTAAGTCTCAGAGCAAGTGACGTAACTGATTGAAATGCTACTAGCGCGTACCCGCTAACTAGCTAGCCATTTCACATCCGTTACACTCACCCCCCTTTCAACCTCCTCCTTTTCCGCAGCAACCAGTGATCCGGGTCAACAGCATTAATGTAACAGTATAACTTTAGTACGTCCCCTCGCCCCGACACGGGCGCGAACCAGGGACCCTCTGCACACATCAACAACGGTCGCCCGCGAAGCATCGTTACCCATCGCTCCACAAAGTCCATGGCCCTTGCAGAGCAAGGGGAAACCCTACTTAAGTCTCAGAGCAAGTGACGTAACTGATTGAAATGCTACTAGCGCGTACCCGCTAACTAGCTAGCCATTTCACATCCGTTACATTAGCCCCACCCATATCTTTAAGGATTCACATGTGAGGCCATGTGCTAAATAGAGTGAGTACGGTAGTGTACTAAACAACCAAAGATTTCGAGACTAAATGCTGGTTTATGTCTGTAGACATGTCTGTAGACATGCTGAATGGTTGTGTAGACAAAGAAGAGCTCCAAAACATTCAAGGTCCATTTTCTCAAAAGTTGCGTTACAAGTTTATCAACTTCCAATGACATCATGAACATTCTATTGTCGTTCGACATCAAACTTGTCGCTATAAAAAGGCTGCATGACATCAGCAGCCTGGTGGTCAAAAATAGTACATATGGTGTATTTTAACACCAATAAATCCATCTGTTTGAAAATTAATTTAGTAGCTATATGACAATCTAGCAAACCAGGCAACTAAAGCAACTTTCTAAACAATGTTCTGGTTAATTTCTAGCTTGTTAGCTAGCTGATTTCAAGTTAGATGGCTAGCCAATTCAAATAATAACCATATCATATCATTTGTATTCATTATTACAGGAAAATTGTGTTTTAGATTATTTTGTTTAGACTAGCTAGCTAAACAATGAACCATAATCCCAACTCATGACGTTACTACCCTGCATTGAATCTGCAGGTAGCTAATGCTTAAAAACTAGGTTCAATGTTAGCTAGCTAGCTAAAAGTATGCAATAACTAACAATGCAAATGGCTCTGAGATACAAATAATATTACTACACAGATAATACATGTAACGTTAGCTAGTGACCCAGCCAGCTAACGTTAGCTAGCTAACGTATGCTTTAACTTTAACTTAATATCCGAAAATGTAGCCAGCTAGACTCTCTTACCCGTATACATGGATGAGCGCTTCTCCCTCTCTGTCACGAATGCCATGTTTACCCTTAGTTTGAATATATAATCCAGAGACAGATGTTTTATACAACAGCCTCTGTGTGTTCTCTTTTCGACTCCCTCATCATATTTGCAATCAAACACCAGAATTTTCTCCTTAGCTATCATACTCTGCTTCCACCAGACATTCTTCTGATATACATCTATGTCCTCCAGAAAGTGGAGAGCATTAGCAACATTTTTTGCAGTCATTTGTGATATCTTTCAAAAAAGCTGCATTAGAAAAGATTACCTACACATACCGAGCAGCAGCTTGCTACATGGCAGACCAATCCGAACTCATCTCTCAGCATGTCCAGCCCATTCATTATCTCAGCCAATCATGGCCAGCGGGAAGTTTCCTGTCTTTTTCCGTGCCTAGCCCAACTCATAATTTAACAATTTTATTCATATTTACAGATTGCATACAAGCTTGTTATTAAGGCACATGAAAGTTCACATGTTCCAGGCATTTCAGCCAAAAAACACATTTTGATAAAAAAAACAATGTTTACGTTCAAATGCCTCTCCTGTGAGGTAGTGATACACGACATACACCTAGTTTCCTGAAACGCATCACAAATGAACAGAACAATTCATCGGATGGGGCTCCACCAAAGTCCTTCACCCCGAGCTCATATAGAATCAGCCAAAATATTTAGTTCTACGTTACAGTCACCTCTGCTGTGGGTTCTCTTTAAGGTGAAGTGTAACCTGGTGAAGCAGTTCATAAAAATTAACAGAGTAACACTGGGGTGGAGGCATTTATAAAATGAACAGGGGCCATACATCAGTTTCCTCCAGCTAAAGCTTCAACTATAGTTTTCACCTCAGTAATCTTGAATCTCTTGAACCATCAGCATATGGAGCTCGAACCAAAGTCCTTATTCTACTGAGGCTTTGCTTACAATTGCTTTCTCTATGCAGGCCCTGATATCCTAATTGCCAGGGCACATCTTATCTATAACCCAAACACCAGATGTGCCCAGGAAGCCCATTATGCCAATGAATATTTTGGGTAAATCCACTCGCCTCACTGGCACATTCAAACCGACACATCTCATCTTCAAACATCGATGACAGCCGGAGCTCAAGAGCATTTGTCCTTTTTCCCCCTCCTATCCTACCCAAGCTGCCACTTATCCAAGATAATCTGATGTGTGGACAAGGCTCCTGTGACTGGGAGTGGATGGACCATGTCTGTTTTTTTCTCAGGCTTAGAAAGGGAGGAGCCCGCCTCACTTGTGTGTGCAATGGTGCAGGTTGGGTAGCAGGACTTGTGGTAAATATTCAGATATTTCTGACAGCCAGATAGATAGACCTGAGTCAAGCTGTCTAGGTGCATGAATTTAGATGTGGTACATAAGTAAAATATTCAAAGGACAAATACACCCATCTTACGTATCCGTCTAAAGGCAAATGTATTTTTCATTTTTTTATTAAGGCACTGTAACAAAGCCACTGCTGGCAATCAATCTCCTCTGTTATAAGAAATTAAATCTAGCATGTTGTCCCATCCATGACAAGCCTAAACAAACAGGATAAATGGGAGAGATTTGCATTTTCACTCGTTGCAGTATAGAAGTCAAATCAGCAGGATACAAATAAAGGTTAAAGATAGCACCTCTAGGACTCTGTGGATTTATATAATTCCCTCTGGAGGCAAATCTATCTAAAAGACAGTCTAATCCTCTCAGAAAACTTTTCACCATGAGGGGAAAAAGAAGACGTGCATTTACAGTTCAGTTCCCTCATGTCTAGCAACGGTCTAGCAATTTAATTTTAATTTTAAATGCACATAATAGATAATGCAACTAGCTGATTAGAGAGACACTAATCTTATTTACTGTAGAAAGTGTAACTAAATGGGCAGTAGTAACAGCTGTTTAGATATCTATGTACGATTTTACAGTTAACACATTTTTGAGGAGGCAGCCCATCAATAAAATGTACCTAACATGAATATATGAATGGTAAGAATTCCCATGAGCCACATGGGAGTGGACCTAATGTCACGCCCTAACCTTAGAGATCCTTTTTATGTCTCTATTTTGGTTGGTCAGGGCGTGAGTTTGGGTGGGCATTCTATGTTCTGTGTTCTATGTTGTCCTTGTTTTGTATTTCTATGTGTTTGGCCTGGTATGGTTCCCAATCAGAGGCAGCTGTCTATCGTTGTCTCTGATTGAGAACCATACTTAGGTAGCCTGTTCCCACCTGTGTTTGTGGGTAGTTGTTTTTTGTTTCGTATCTGTACCAGACAGAACTGTTTTTTTATTATTTTTGTCATTTTCGTGTTTAGTGTTCGGTTATTGAATTAAATGAAAACAGGGGAGGGTTGTGTAACTTTTTTGTCTTGGGGAGGGTTACGTGATTTTTTATTGGACAGACGGGAGGGGAGGGGAGTGCATTTTTTTAGTGGTTTACATTTCCCATTTTGCAGGTTTTACAATATAATTTCTTCCATATAGCCATACGCTTTTCTGCAGCTTACTATACAGCAGGATTTCCCAAACTCGGTCCTCGGGAGCCCATGGGGTGCAGGGTTTGGTTTTCGCCCGAGCCTACACAACTTTTTCAAATAATCAACTCATCATCAAGCTTTGAACATTTGAGTCAGCAGTTAGGGTAAAAAAAAACATGGGGCCTCGAGGACCAAGGGAAACGCTGCTATAGAGTCAAATCTATCCTGCCCTCTATCCATAGTGACAATAGTGGAAGGTGGATTGTTTCTCCAGATCTGCAATAGGTTAGCTAGCAATCATACCACACATAAAATCCATCCATATCGACAAGGCTGTAGTGGAGCAGGCCGAGTGCTTCAAGTTCCTCGATGTCCGCATCACTAATGAATTATCATGGCCCACACACACCAACACAGTCATGAAGAATGCACGGCAACGCCTCTTCCCCCTCAGGAGGCTGAAAAGATTTGGCACAGGCCTGTCATGCCAAATGGTGTTCCCGGCCAAATAGTGTCTCCCTTCACGTCACAATGGGATTCGATGAGTTCAAGCTTCTGTTGCTAGGGCCTTTGCTAGAACTTGCAAAATTCTGACCGGATTACATAATGAACCAAAGCTTCCGTTGCTATGCTGGTTGCTTGGCTCTATTTTACCTCGTAGCGGTCGCAAAGAAAGGAGGACGCCAGCAGTTCTAGTTCTATTTCACCTCAGAAGCGCTCGCTCAGTTCGCGCAAAATTATTTTTGCAATAATTTATAGATGCAATAATTGAATAACCTAATAACCAATGTTTCAATAGACAAGCTGTCTTCATCAGGGTATTATTATTACCTCAGAATTGCTCTCCAATGATGGTGTTTTTGACGGTGACAACCTGCTGACTACCTGCTGCTTCAGAGGACCGAAAAGACTGGAAAGAGAACCCCATATATTAGTTTTTATGTATTAAAATATTGCTAAATAGGAATAAATAATTTAAGCTGTTTTTAGATTGATTTTACATTGACATTGCTGGCTACTTATTTACCTCAGCCAAACAGTTTTATTTAGCTAACGTTATCTAGCTAGTTAACTGTTATTGTAGCTGCTTTCTGTTTATATGTAGCTTGCACTTTAATGGCATCCCTCTGAGATGTTCTTTTATCTTTCCAACCAGGAGAAGTACTATGAAGGCACCACTGATCTCGACAAGATGCACAACATTGGTAAGGGGAAAAGAAATTCACAATTCAGGGTAATGTTAATAAGCAGTTCATTTCTATTTCTAATTTCTAGCTAACGTTAGTTGGTCATCTACATGTCACTAGTTTACATTTAGTTATACGTCTGTCACATTGAGGTATCTATTTATATGTTAACCCTGATCAATCAAATGGATAGGTGTAAGCAATTATGGTAACTCCAACTGCCCTTAACTAGGTGTTGTCATGACTGCCCTGTGAAGATCAGAATGGGTCAGATCAGACTGGTGGAGGGGTGACAGTAACCAGGCCTCTCTCTCTCCCACCAAGGGGAGAGGGGGAGCTGCAGGATGGTCGACCGTTCACACCCTGTTCAAAATTACAAGAGGAGGCTTTCTCTCTTAACTGGGTACAAAATAATGTGGTGAGAGGGCTTCCAACTAAACCAGGCCCATGTTATTGAACCCCTGACTGAGACTGGCTACCTGTCGAGGACAAGTGACAGGAAGAACTAGCCGCAGCACCGGTCTCTTGATTCTGCCGTTTTCCTCCTCATCCTTTAACTCTTTCTCTCCCTCCAGACAAAATTCGTCATCAAGTGACGTCTGATTGCCCACTCATCCCATCCCTTCCTCCAACTCATTACATCATCTAAAGCTACTGCTATTGTCATGTCATTATCTGCTAATAAAGTTTGCTAGACAAATCCTACTGGGCACAAAATATGTGAGATACACAGATTAACTAAGCACTGCAAACACTCAGCACAGAGAGCAGTAGTGCCTGGACTTCGCAGTCTCCCTATTCAAGTCCCCCTTCCGATGCAGGCTGTGAACAAGTGACAGGCAGAACCTCCAAACCACACAACACCCACCTCTCTATTCCAGACACAAGAATTACTAAGTATTTCTGTCATGTGTGTGTCGTAAAAAATGATCTGTGAAAATGAATGACACGCCTGTATCATAAAAGTTGATGCATTATCAAAAATTCTATTTCAGTGTAGCGTTAAAATAACATGACAGCCAGACAAGCCAGTGTATGAATCAAACAGCTTTGCATATGAATTTAGCGAAAATGATCTGACTTGGTGATCTTTCAGGTAAGTAACTGCAATGTGTCACGCAGATGACACGTTTTCTTTGACAGTTCCGAAACGTAGCAACATTTAAGACTTGGATTTCATGATGTAATGTTATCGTAGTTCAAATTAATGTTTTCATTTTATTAAACAACTTGTTTAAAGAGTGAAAATGTTGTGAAAATTAGCCTTGTTTGCATAGCAATGAGGAAAAGAACATTTAGGCTGTAATGATTTCCAAAATTCTAATCATTAGGTAATCACACCGATGATATAGCAAACGGCGCTAATAGTTTATCGAATCCCATTGTGAGGTAGAGGGGGACGCTGTTTTCCTGGGGACATTATTTGGTATGACAGGCCCTCAAATCTTCAGAAGTTATGCAGCTGCACCATTGAAAGCATATTGACTGGATGCATCACCGCTTGGTATGGAAACTGCTTCACATCTGACCGCAAGGAGCAACAGAGGAGGGCAGTGTGTACGGCTCAGTACATCACTGGGGCCGAGTTCCCTGCCATCCATGACCTCTATACCAGGCAGTATAAGAGGAAGGCCCTAAAAACTGTCAAAGACTCCAGCCACCCAAGTCATAGACTGTTCTCTCTGCTACCGCACGGCAAGCCGTACCGATCTACCATGTCTGGAACCTAGAGGACCCTTAAAACCTCTACGGACCCCCCCTCCCGGGTCCGGGATCATCCTCATCAAAAAAGCTGACTAGCATAGCCTAGCCTAGCGCCACAGCGATATCATATAATATAATTTCATGAAATCACAAGTCCAATACAGCAAATGAAAGATAAACATCTTGTGAATCCAGCCATCATTTCCGATTTTTAAAATGTTTTACAGCGAAAACACAATATATATTTATGTTAGCTCACCACAATAGCCAAACACACAACGCCATTTTTTCACCGCAAACATAGCTTTCGCAAAACCCACAAATAGAGATACAATTAATCACTAACCTTTGAACAACTTCATCAGATGACAGTCTTATAAATCATGTTATACAATACATTTATGTTTTGTTCGAAAAATGTGCATATTTATAGGTATAACTCGTAGTTTTACATTGCAGCCATCATCACAAATAACACCAAAACAGCCAGAATAATTACAGAGAGCAACGTGAAATACATAAATACTTATCATAAAACATTTATGAAAAATACATGTTGTACAGGAAATGAAAGATAAACATCTTGTGAATCCAGCCAATATTTCCATTTTTTTAAGTGTTTTACAGCGAAAACACAACATATATTTATGTTAGCTCACCACAATATCCAAAAACACACCGCCATTTTTCCACCGCAAAGGTAGCTTTCACAAAACCCACAAATAGAGATAAAATTAATCACTAACCTTTGAACAACTTCATCAGATGACAGTCTTATAACATCATGTTATACAATACATTTATGTTTTGTTCGAAAATGTGCATATTTATAGCTACAAATCCTGGTTTTACATTGTGAATATGGCGCCAAAATGCACCAAATTGTCCCGAGAAATTTTGGACAGTCACGTAATCTAACCAAAAAACTCATCATAAACTTTGCTAAAAAAGACATGTTGTACAGCAAATGAAAGATACACTGGTTCTTAATGCAACCGCTGTGTTAGATTTTAAGCTGTTTGGCGTGCAAGCCCGACGTCGGTACATTTATGACAACAGCCAGCTCAAAGTGCAGGGCGCGAAATTCAAAATATATATTTTTTAAATATTTAACTTTCACACATTAACAAGTCCAATACAGCAAATGAAAGGTACACATCTTGTGAATCCAGCCAACATGTCCGATTTTTTAAAATGTTTTACAGGGAAGACAAAATATGTAAATCTATTAGCTAACCACGTCAGCAAAAGACACCACTTTTTTTACTATAACAGTTTATTACTCCATCAGTAGCTATCACAAATCCGACCAAATAAAGATATAAATAGCCACTAACCAAGAAACAACTTCATCAGATGACAGTCTGATAACATATTTATTGTATAGCATATGTTTTGTTAGAAAAATTTGCATATTTCAGGTATAAATCATAGTTTACATTTCAGCTACAATCAGAAATTGCACCGAAAGCAGCCATAATATTTACAGACACCAACGTCAAATACCTAATTACTCATCATAAAACATTTCTGAAAAATACATAGTGTACAGCAATTGAAAGACAGGCATCTTGTGATTCCAGACAATATTTCCGATTTTATAAATGTTTTACAGCGAAAACAAAATGTAGCGTTAAATTAGCGTAGCCACACTTGGGCGCCGACGACCAGTTCACATGCGCGACAGATATTAGAAATAGCATCATAAAATGTTTCTTACTTTTGGTGATCTTCCGTCAGAATGTTGGACAAGGTGTCCTTTGTCCAGAACAGTCGTTGTTTGGATCTGGAACGGCAAATTTCCCTCTTCATTTAGCATGGGCACTTGCCAAGTGGCACGGATCACTCCAACGTCAACAAAGTCAGAGAACGGATCACGGCAAAACTCCCGAAAAAATGGCAATAATCTGATTAAACTATATTGAAAAAACATACTTTACGATGATATGGTCACATGCATCAAATAAAATCTAAACCGGAGATGTTAGTCGTCCATAACGACAGCTAAACAGAAGGCAAATCCATGTCCCCTTTCGCGCGCTCCAGAAATAGGAAATGGACGGTCACGTCATACAAAGAGCTTTAATTCCACCTCAGACCAAGATGAACACAAAATTTCTTCTCTCACAACCTCTTGACAACCAGGGGAAGGTCTATGAAGTGTACGCAGACTCTTACGTTTTATGCCCATGTATAGGCAGGAAGTTGAACAGAGCATCGATTTCTGACATTCCACTTCCTGGTCAGGAGATGTGCTGCAGAATGAGTTCTGTTTCACTCAGAGAAATAATTCAAACAGTTTTAGAAACTAGAGAGTGTTTTCTATCCAATAGTAATAATAATATGCATATTGTACGAGCAAGAATTGAGTACGAGGCCGTTTGAAATGGGCACCTTTTATCCGGCTACTCAATACTGCCCCTGCAGCCCAAACAGGTTAACTGCACCTGTTTGAACTCGTTACCTGTATAAAAGACACCTGTCCACACACTCAATCAAACAGACTCCAACCTCTCCACAATGGCCAAGACCAGAGAGCTGTGTAAGGACATCAGAGATAAAATTGTAGACCTGCACAAGGCTGGGATGGGCTACAGGACAATAGGCAAGCAGCTTGGTGAGAAGGCAACAACTGTTGGCGCAATTATTAGAAAATGGAAGAAGTTCAAGATGACGGTCAATCACCCTCGGTCTGGGGCTCCATGCAAGATCTCACCTCGTGGGGCATCAATGATCATGAGGAAGGTGAGGGATCAGCCCAGAACTATACGGCAGGACCTGGTCAATGACCTGAAGAGAGCTGGGACCACAGTCTCAAAGAAAACCATTAGTACACTACGCCGTCATGGATTAAAATCCTGCAGCGCACGCAAGGCCCCCCTGCTCAAGCCAGCGCATGTCCAGGCCCGTCGGAAGTTTGCCAATGACCATCTGGATGATCCAGAGGAGGAATGGGAGAAGGTCGTGTGGTCTGATGAGACAAAAATAGAGCTTTTTGGTCTAAACTCCACTCGCTGTGTTTGGAGGAAGAAGAAGCATGAGTACAACCCCAAGAACACCATCCCAACCGTGAAGCATGAAGGTGGAAACATCATTCTTTGCGGATGCTTTTCTGCAAAGGGGACAGGACAACTGCACCGTATTGAGGGGAGGATGGATGGGGCCATGTATCGTGAGATCTTGGCCAACAACCTCCTTCCCTCAGTAAGAGCATTGAAGATGGGTCGTGGCTGGGACTTCCAGCATGACAACGACCCGAAACACACAGCCAGGGCAACTAAGGAGTGGCTCCGTAAGAAGCATCTCAAGGTCCTGGAGTGGCCTAGCCAGTCTCCAGACCTGAACTCAATAGAAAATCTTTGGAGGGAGCTGAAAGTCCGTATTGCCCAGCGACAGTCCCGAAACCTGAAGGATCTGGAGAAGGTCTGTATGGAGGAGTGAGCCAAAACCCCTGCTGCAGTGTGTGCAAACCTGGTCAAGAACTACAGGAAACGTATGATCTCTGTAATTGCAAACAAAGGTTTCTGTACCAAATATTAAGTTCTGCTTTTCTGATGTATCAAATACTTATGTCATGCAATAAAATGCAAATTATTTACTTAAAAATCATACAATGTGATTTTCTGGATTTTTGTTTTAGATTCCGTCTCTCACAGTTGAAGTGTACCTATGATAAAAATTACAGACCTCTATATGCTTTGTAAGTAGGAAAACCTGCAAAATCGGCAGTGTATCAAATACTTGTTCTCCCCACTGTATGTGTCAAAAAAAGTAACTGTTTTTCC
This sequence comes from Salvelinus fontinalis, assembly GCF_029448725.1. Taxonomy (NCBI): domain Eukaryota; kingdom Metazoa; phylum Chordata; class Actinopteri; order Salmoniformes; family Salmonidae; genus Salvelinus; species Salvelinus fontinalis. Next base: position 25,877,149 of record NC_074674.1, read on the forward strand.
TGCTTACAAGGCGTTATGTTTGGGGCAAAACCAACACAGCACATCACTGAGTACTACTCTTCATATTTTCAAGCATGGTGGTGGCTGCATCGTGTTATGGGAATGCTTGTCATCGGCAAGGACTTGGGAGTTTTTCAGGATAAAAATAAATGTAATAGAGCTAAGCACAGGCCAAATCATAGGGATAAACTTTTTTTTCAGTTTGCTTTCCAACAGACACTGCGAGACAAATTCACCTTTCAGCAGGACAATCACCTAAAACACAAGGAAAAATATACACTGGAGTTGCTTACCAAAATTACATTGAATGTTCTTGAGTGGCCTAGTTACAGTTTTGACTTAAATCAGCTTGAAAATGTATGGAAAGACTTTAAAATGGCTGTTTAGCAATCATCAACAACCAACTTCACAGAGCTTGAATAATTCAAAAATAATTATGTGCAAATATTGTATAATCCAGGTGTGCAAAAGCTCTTAGTGATTTACCCAGAACGACTCACAGCTGTAATCGCTGCCAAGGTGATTCTAAGATGTATTGACTCAGGGATGTGAATACTTATGTAAATTAAATATTTCTGTATTACATTTTTTATACACTTGCAAACCTTTCTAAAAATATGTTTTCACTTTGTCATTATGGGGTATTATGTGTATATGGGTGAAATATTTTGTCAATTTTGAATTCAGGCTGTAACACAACAACATGTGAAATAAGTCTAGAAATACTTTCTGAAGGCATTGTACTTACACTGACACCCCAACACACACACACACACACACACACACACACACACACACACACACACACACACACACACACACACACACACACACACACACACACACACACACACTTTTCACCACATTTCTGCTGCTACTTCTCCACATACACTGCTGCTAGAGCTCAGTCTATTATCTATCCTGTTGCCTAGTCGCTTTACCTATATGTACATAGTCACCTTAATTACCTTGTACCCCTGCACATCGACTCGGTACTGGTACTCCCTGTATATAGCCATGTTATTTTTTACTCGTTATTATTATTCGTTATTCACTGTGTATTTATTCCTTTGTGTCCCTATTTGTCTCCCACAATGAAATCAGGGAGGGGACTTTGGATCGGTCTTTGTCCATCCATCTGTTTGTATGTACTGTACGTTAGTCGGACGCGCTATCTCAGACAGCACTGGCCCAATTTTCACTTGCGTAAATGATGCATCTTGCTGATCCGGCATTTACAAAATTACACTGATTGGCCCAAGGGCGGGAGCTATTGTGGGGATTAGCTAAAGAGACTGCAGGGCTCCACATTCAGGGTTGCTCGCTGGCCCAGCAACATCTCCCGAGCCCCCCGGGCCAGTTAATCCAGCTTTCATACGGTCTGCTTAGGCCAGTACATTTTCAAACTCTGAACAAAAAAAAAAAATAATAATATTTGTATTTAATCCTTCACAAAGAGTACTCGCTTCATACCCATCTCAGCAGAGGTGGGACGCTCATCAACTCAGAGTTGAACATCGGCACACACATTCAAAAGTCCTCCACCTGCTTTTCAGTCTTATATTTCATATCATATCATATACAGTGAAGTCATTATTAGTAAAGAAAGGTTTATGTAGTCCTACACTATGGAACTGCTTGCTTGTCAAGACATGAACGATATTTACACATATCTCTTGTTGGATAAATGTGACCCACCACCTCAATTTGGTCTTATGTAGCAATATTTTAAATGGTGTTTTTAACAATGGATACAATTATAGACTCAGAGCTAAAAATTGTATATCATACACTGGAGTTGAGGAACAATGGGAAAGAAATTCTGCTTTGAAAGTTGTTAAACTTGTAACCCCACTTTTGAGCAAATGGCCCTTGAATGTTTTGGTACTCCTATTGGAGAGCTCTTCTTTGTCTACACCCATTCAGCATTGTTCACACCCTCTTAAGCCTTAGCCCCATCTATTTAAGTATTTACATGTGAGGCCATGTGCTAAACAGCATGAGTAAGGTAGTGTAGTAAACAACAAAAGATTGCAAGACTAAAAGTGGTGAAAGTAGGAGAAAAAAGTAGTAGTAAAAATACACTTGATCTAGGCCTATATCCTAATCTGATTTTGGTGCAGGTCATGTTGTTCGTCACATTATCACATTATCTCTTGTAAACACACACTATATCAAATAAAATCAACGTTTATTTGTCACATGCACAAGATACAGAAGTTGTAAACAGTACAATGAAATGGTTACTTGCATATTTCCAAGGTAGCGATGTGAAAAAATAGAAAGCGTCCAGATAAAAATATTGTATAATATTTTATCATTATTAGATGACGCTTACCCAGACACACTTGTCTAAGTTGATGGGTCATGTGAAAGAAATGCTATAACCACCCCCCAGCCACATCTACCTAAGTGGATGGGTCACTATCGTCTAGACATGTACACATGTTCATGAAATGCAATAGATAGCCGTAATCAACACCAGACATATCTGGCTAACTTGATGGGTCATGTAATTATCTGGCGATGTGGAGTCTTTTGTTTAGACATGTAGCTAGCTAGCTAAACAATAAACCATAATCCCCCAAAATTCAGTACAAACAGATTGTCATAGCTAGCCACCATGCATGAAATGCTGTATTGTGCTGTATTTATCCACAACTATATTGTGGATAAAGAGTTACCTGTCTAACAGAACACAGAGGATGTTCGTTAATGGAAGCCTCTCCAACATAATCCAGGTAGAATCAGGAATTCCCCAGGCCAGCTGTCTAGGCCCATAACATTTTTCAATATTTGCTAATGACATGCCACTGGCTTTGAATAAAGCCAATGTGTCTATGTATGTTGATGACTCAACACTATACACATCAGCTACTACAGCAACTGAAATGACTGAAACACTTAACAAAGAGCTGCAGTTAGTTTCACAATGGGTGTCAAGGAATAAGTTAGTCCTAAATATTTCAAAATCTTAAAGCGTTGTATTTGGGAGAAATCATGCACTAAGCCCTAAAACTCAGCTAAATCTTGTAATGAATAATGTGAAAATTGAGCAAGTTGAGGTGACGAAAATGCTTGGAGTAGCCCTGGATTGTAGACTGTCATGTTCAAAACAGGTTGATACAACAGTAGCTAAGATTGGGGAGAAGTCTGTCCATAATAAAGCACTGCTCTGCCTTTTAACTACATTATCAACAAGGCAGGTCATACAGGCACTAGTTTTGTCGCACCTGGACCACTGTTCAGTGGTGTGGTCAGGACCACAAAGAGGGACTTAGTACAATTACAATTGACTCAGAACAGGGAAGTACGGCAGGCCCTTAAATGTACACGGAGAGCTAACATCTAACGTCAATCTCTCATGGCTCAAAGTGGAGGAGAGATTGACTTCATCACTCCTTGTGTTGACATGCTGAATGCACTGAGCTGTCTGTTTAAACTACTAGCACACAGATCGTACGCCCATGCATACCCCACAAGTCATGCCACCAAAGGTCTCTTCACAATCCCCAAGTCCAGAACAGACTATGGGAGGCACAAAGTACTACATAGAGCCATTACTACATGGAACTCTATTCCACATCAGGTGACTGATGCAAGCAGTAGAATCGGATTGAAAAAACAGATAAAAATACACCTTATGGAACAGCGGGTATAGTGAAGAGACACACATACAGGTACACGCATACGCAAAGAAATGCTAGGACACGCACTCTACACACACGTACATTGTAATATTGTTGTATGGTGGTATTATACATTTTGTATTGCAGTTATGTAGTGGTGTATTAATGTTATATGCTGTACTGTTTTATATTTTGTTTTATGTATGATGGAATTGCCTTAATGTGTTTGGACCCCAGGAAGAGTAGCTGCTGCCTTGGCAGCTGCTAATGGGGATCTGTAATATATTCAAATACAAAGCCCAGTCAGATGTGTGTATTCATAGGCTCTAAATAATATGAGGGAGAACTGAATGCTTTATGGAGAAGGCCTAAGTCTATTTTGTGTAGCTGTGCGATCATCCCTCCATGAGTTCATTAGTCCTAATGAGCTACCCCAATGCTTTCTGAAGGACTCCAAAGAGAACCAGAACAAATATTATATGTTTGTAGAGAGAGGGCGTCATGTATGAATTACAAGAGAGAAATACAAAGCACAGTCCCAGTGTGGCTCAGCTAATTCTACCGCTACTGCATATGAAATCCCTTCCCGATAACACATTTTGTATTCTGCAAGAAAAACATTTGGTATTGGGCGAGAAGAACATTCAATTTCACTTTTTTTTTTACATCCACATTTCTCCTCCTGCAGGATACTGATGAGCTGGTTGCTGACAGGCTGGTCCAGGGGCTGGCTGCTGACAGGCTGGTCCTGGGTCTGGTTGAGGGTCAATCTCATCCTCTTCTTCCAACTCACTGTCAGACTCTGAATTGACAGAGACATGATCCTCATATTCTGAAAATTCTTCATCTTCCAAAATGGAAGACCCTCCTCCCACATTACCTTCTCTCTCTGCAAAAATTATTTCTATGGCCCTCTGAGTAGAGAATATTTTTGCCATACTGATTGATTGTGGTAAGGAGCCACACATGCAAAGCTATTTATTTGTTGTGTCCCTCTCCCAATGTGCACCTGGCTGAGGTAGTGTGGGAAAATACAGATTTCTTTTACAATGTATCAAAAATAATGTATCAAAATAATGTATTGTAATAACTTTTTGCAGGTTCCTGCAAGACATTGTGAAGTTTCGCTCACTACAAAGGTTAAAGAGTGCGAGAAAAGCGGGATACAGGCAGACAGGCAGGGAGACAGACAGGTTCTTGGTGCTATGTTGAAACAGCACAGAGGATGAAGACAGAGAGGCACACAACAAACATTTTTGTTTACATATTTTTACTTGTTTTCACCTACACACACACACACTTTTCCACACTTTTATTACCCTTGGATCCAGTGGACCTGAACACCACATATGTAATATAAATGTGTAAGGGGGTGCACAGTGTGTTTTACATGTTCTTCACAGAAAATGAGCCAAGACAAATGAATCTCAGGTTTATTTTAGTTAACATTGAAAATGGGTCCCACAGACCCGAACACGACACACAATCTAGTTTAAGAAATAGAGTTAAGAAAATATTTACTAAATAAACTAAAGTAAAACAAAAAAAGTAACATAATAAAAATACATAACAATAACAAGGCTATACAGATCCTTGAAAAAGTATTCATCTCCCTTGGCGTTTTTCCTATTTTGTTGCATTGTAATTTAAATTGATTTTTATTTGGATTTCATGTAATGGACATACATAAAATAGTCCAAATTGGTGAAGTGAAATTAAAAAAATAACTTGTTTCAAACAATTCTAAAAAATAAAAAACAGAAAAGTGGTGCGTGCATATGTATTCACCCCCTTTGCTATGAAGCCCCTAAATAAGATCTGGTGCAATCAATTACCTTCAGAAGTCACATAATTAGTTAAATAAAGTCCACCTGTGTGCAATCTAAGTGCCAGATGATCTCAGTATATATACACCTGTTCTGAAAGACCCCAGAGTCTGTAACACCACTAAGCAAGGGGCACCACCAAGCAAGCGGCACCATGAAGACCAAGGAACTCTCCAAACAGGTCAGGAACAAAGTTATGGAGAAGTACAAATCAGGGTTGGGTTATAGAAAACAATGAAATGTTGAACATCCCATGGAGCACCAATTAAATCCATTATTAAAAAATGGAAAGAATATGGCACCACAACAATCTTGCCATGAGAGGGTCGCCCACGAAACTCACGAACCAGGCAAGGAGGGCATTAATCAGAGAGGCAACAAAGAAACCAAAGATAACCCTGAAGGAGCTGCTAAGCTCCACAGCGGAGATTGTAGTATCTGTCCATAGGACCACTTTAAGCCGTACACTCCACAGAGCTGGGCTTCACAGAAGAGTGGCCAGCAAAAAAAGCCAATGCTTAAAGAAAAACATTTAACAAACACGTTTGGTGTTCACCAAAAGGCTAGTGTGGGAGACTCCCCAAACATATGGATGAAGGTACTCTGGTCAGATGAGACTAAAATTGAGCTTTTTGCCATCACGGAAAAGAATGTCTGGCGCGAACCCAACACCTCTCATCACCCTGAGAATACCATCCCCACAGTGAAGCATGGTGGTGGCAGCATCATGTGGTGGAGATGTTTTTCATCGGCAGGGACTGAGAAACTGATCAGAATTGAAGGAATAATGGATGGTGCAAAATTCAGGGAAATTCTTGAGGGAAACCCGTTTCAATCTTCCAGAGATTTGAGACTGGGAGGGAGGTTCACCTTCGAGCAGGAGACTGACCCTAAGCATACTGCTAATGCAACACTCGAGTGGTTTAAGGGAAAACATTTAAATGTCTTGGAATGGCCTAGTCAAACCTAATCCAATCTGTGGTTTGACTTAAAGATTGCTGTACATCAATGGAACCCATCCTACTTGAAGGAGCTGGAGCAGTTTTGCTTGAAGAATGGGCAAAACTCCCAGTAGCTAGATGTGCCAAGCTTATAGAGACATACCCCAAGAGACTTGCAGCTGTAATTGCTGCAAAAGGTAGCTCTACAAAGTATTGACTTTGGGGGGTGAATAGTTACGCACGCTCAAGTTTTCCGTTTTTTTGTCTTATTTCTTGTTTGTTTCACAATAAAAAATATGTTGCATCTTCAAAGTAGTAGGCATGTTGTGTAAATCAAATTATACAAATCCCCCAAAAATACATTTTAATTCCAGGTTGTAAGAAAACAAAATAGAAAAAATGCAAAGGGGGTGAATAATTTCGCAAGGCACTGTATTCAGGGGGTACTGGTATCGAGTCAATGTGCGGGTGTACAGTTTAGTTGAAGTAATTTGTACTTGTAGGTTAGGGAAAGGTGACTATGCATTGACAATAAACAGCAAGTAGCAGCGGTATAAAAACAAAAAGGGGGGGGGGGGGGGGGGGTCAATGTAAATAGTCCAGCTGGCCATTTGATTAATTATTCAGCAGTCTTAAAGCTTGGGTGGTAATAGACAGCTACGAATATTATACAGTACCAGTCAAAAGTTTGTACTCACCTTCTCATATAAGGGTTATTCTTTATCTTTACTATTTTTTACATTGTATAATAATAGTGAAGACATCAAAACTATGAAATAAGACATGTGAAATCATGTAGTAACCAAAAAAGGGTTAAACAAATCACAATATATATTATTTGAGATTCTTCAAAGTAGCCACACTTTGCCTTGATGACAGCATTGTGGACTCTTGTTCATTACCTGTAGCTTAAAGTTATGTTTGTAATTGTATTTATTTTTGCGTCAAAGATGATAACGCAATAATAATAAACATTTACAATAGGCATATATCTAAAAATACATACAGCCAAGTTATATATAATTTTAATACAGGGTACTGTAAAGTCCATCATTCCTCTGAAAAGTATGAATTAGGCAGTTTGAGAAGGTTTGAATCATAAGCGACCTGCCTACACATAGTTGGAAGTGCAATAGCAACATAGCTACTGTAGTAGGTCAAAGCTGTGTGCTGGAAAACCTTGGTAGAGCCTTGGTGGAATAGGCATGGTGGTGCTCCTGGGAATTTCCTTTCTTTTTTGGCTTCAGACCAATGCCTATTCTCACATAAAATGTAATTTTTAGATTTATTTTCCTTGGTTTTTACACAAGAAGTTTATTATGCAACATTATTATACAACATTATAATTAAGCAATAAGGCCAGAGGTGGTGTGGTACAGTGCATTCGGAAAGTATTCATGCCCCTTGACATTTTCCACATTTAGTTATGTTACAGGCTTATTCAAAAATGGATAAAATAAAAATACATTCTCAGCAATCTACACACAATACCCCATAATGACAAAGTGAAACAGGTTTTTATATATATTTGCTAATTTATTCAAAATAAAACCCAGAAATACCTTATTTCCATAAGTATTCAGACCCTTTGCTTTGAAACTTGAAATCGAGCTCAGGAGCAACATGTTTCCATTGATCATCCTTGAGATGTTTCTACAACTTGAATAGAGTCTTCCTGTGGTAAATACAATTGAATGGACATGATTTTGGAAGGAACACACCTGTCTATATAAGGACACACAGTTGACAATGCATGTAAGAGCAAAAACCAAGCCATGGGGTCAAAGGAATTGCCCGTAGAGCTCCTAGACAGTATTGTGTCGAGGCACAGATATGGGGAAGGGTACGAAGACATTTCTGCAGAATTGAAGGTCCCCAAGAACACAGTGGCCTCCATCATTCTTAAATGGAAGAAGTTTGGATGTCACGCCCTTACCATAGAGAGCTTCTTATTCTCTATGTTGGTTAGGTCGGGGTGTGATTAAGGGTGGGTTATCTAGGTGAATTATATTTTTATTTTGGCCTGGTATGGTTCCCAATCAGAGGCAGCTGTTTATCGTTGTCTCTGATTGGGGATCATATTTAGGTAGCCATTTCCCCATTGTGCTTTGTGGGATCTTGACTATGTATAGTTGCCCGTGTTCACTATTATTAGCTTCACGTTTTGTTTGTTCGCTTTATTGTTTTTGTTCTTTGAGTTTTTTCTCTTCCTATTAAAAGAGATGGAACCATACCACGCTGCATCTTGGTCCACTCTTTTCGACGATCGTGACATTGGAACCACAAGACTCTTCCTAGAGTTGGCCGCCCGGCCAAACTGAGCAATCGGGGGAGAAGGGCCTTGGTCAGGGAGGTGACCAAGAACCCGATGGTCACTCTGAAAGAGCTCCAGAGTTCCTCAGTGGAGATGGGAGAACCTTCCAGAAGGACAACCATCTCTGCAGCACTCCACCAATCAGGCCTTTATGGTAGAGTGGCCAGAAGGAAGCCACTCCTCAGTAAAAGGCACATGACAGCCCACTTGGAGTTTGCCAAAAGGCACCTAATGGACACTCAGACCATGAGAAACAACATTCTCTGGTCTGATGAAACCAAGATTGAACACTTTGGCCTGAATGCCAAGCGTCACGTCTGCAAGAAACCTGGCACTATGCCAACGGTGAAGCATGGTGGTAGCACCATCATGTTGTGGGTATGTTTTTCAGGGGCAGGATTGGGGGAAAGATGAACGGAGCAAAGTATAGAAAGATCCTTGCTCAGGACCGCAGACTGGGGCGACGGTTCACCTTCCAACAGGACAATGACCCTGAGCACACAGCCAAGACATCGCAGGAGTGGCTTCGGGATAAGTCTCTGAATGTCCTTGAGTGGCCTAGCCAGAGTCCGAACTTGAACCCGATCGAACATCTCTGAAGAGACCTGAAAATAGCTGTGCAGCGATGCTCCCCATCCAACCTGACAGAGCTTGAGAGGATCTGCAGAGATGAATGGGAGAAACTCCCCAAATACAGATGGCCCTAGCTTGTAGCATCATACCCAAGAAGACTCGAGGCTGTAATTGCTGCCTATGGTGCTTCAACAATGTACGGAGTAATGGGTCTGAATACTTACGTAAATTTGATATTTCAGGTCTTTAAAATGCTCTTATACATTTGCAAACAGTTCTAAATCCTGTTTTTGCTTTGTCATTATGGGGTATTGTGTGTAGATTGTTGAGGGGAAAAAAATTGGAAAAAGTCAAGGGGTCTGAATACTTTCCGAATGCACTGTATATGGCCAATTTACCACGGCTAAGTGCTGTTCTTATGCATATGCCCTTAACCGTGGTGTATTGGCCATATACAACAAAACCCTGAAGTGCATTATTGCTATTATCAATGGTTACCAACATAATTAGAAGAGTAAAAATGTATGTTTTGTCATGCCTGTGGTATACGGTCTGATATGCCACGACTTTCAGTCAATCAGCACTCAGGGCTCGAACCACCCAGTTTATAATACAGCATAACACATGCTCTCCTTGTGTCGTGCATTTTTATTGATTTTATTTATTGATAAGTCTCCAGCTCCTAATCCTACTGGTCATTGCTCAAAGCAAATTGGCTAGAGTAACGGAAACAAAGACGGAAGCAAATATTTACGATGCTATTACACAGAGCAGCTGGCTAGATGACTACAGGAGCGCAAAATATGGATGATCTGTTCTCAATGGAAGGGTTCTGAAAACATATCTCAAGGAAGAGGCAATGAGTCTGAGAGCTGATCTCTCCTCCTTTCCAACAAGAAGCACGCAGTAGTACTGTACACAACACAACACTCACTACCACTTGCCTTTCTCTTCAACGAACCCAAATGCTCTTTTAAGAGCCACCTAATAAATTAAAATAAGCGTGTGTGTTTGTGTCGGGAGTGGGCTGTTAAAACTATTAACAAAAGAATGGTCAAACTATCCCGTGCTTCTACACCTGCATTGCTTGCTGTTTGGGGTTTTAGGCTGGGTTTCTGTACAGCACTTTGAGATAACAGCTGATGTACGAAGGGCTATATAAATCCATTTGATTTGATTTGATTCATACGGGAGGCGAACCTTCAATGTTCTGATCCACAAGCGATAATTTGAACCATTACACTTTGAATCCTGTTCTTAACACATTGACTTCGACGGTCCATTTAATGGAAGCGTTCCTTCCAAAATTATTTTGTTCGTTCACTTAGTAGTGATTGCTTGTTTATTTCTCTTGTATTGTTAAAATGCAATAGTCTAATTTGTTGAAAAAAGACTCATTTAATCACATAGTTAACAAGCATTTCCTTTTCTTTTGACAGCACACTGCTGCAGGCTGGCACACAGCAAGTTGCATAAGCAAGCAATGATTCTGATATTGTTGTTTTTACCTGATGCAGTGTGTGGAGACCCCTGACTACGTTTTACTTGTGGATGGCGATGTTTAGATTTTCTGTGAACACACCGAAAAGTAATTTGACACTGTGTTGATCAGTCAGCACACATTTGGATTATAAATGTCAAGACGGCAGGAGAGGGAGTACATGCCGGAGCTGGAATTTATTTGACACTTGTTTGAAACAGTGATGCTGTCAGTCTGGTAAGCATGCACAACTGAGGTTCTGTTTACATGTATGTTTGTGGTTCAACCATTTACTATATGTATAAGGGTTTAACATAGCTAACTTACTGTTTCTCAACAAAGCAATTTGTCTTCTAGGCTATGGTTTGTGTTGTGGTCTTGGTTGCTCTTAGTCGAGGAAATGTAGTGTAGCTAACTGAAGTGTTTCTCCTGTCTGAAATCTGGCAATTTCGTTGTAAGATTACCATAGCTTGGTCTGTGCAATGCAAATGAACATGATTAGCGTTTGCTGATTTTAAAATTAACGTAACTAACGTTAACTAAGTAGTTATGTTTTGTGTAAGAATGTATGATGTATTGTGGTGTATGAACTGGCCATATACAATAGCTAACGTTGGCTAAGGCTACACAGCTAGCTAAAGTGAATTGGCTGTCATAAAAGCCAAAGACATTCGCTAGTTTATTCGTGCATGTTTGTTTGTGCTCCGATTACACACAAGTGTCTAGATCAGAAGTTTACACATGATGACTTCAGCCTTATGTGAAAAACCTTACTTGACAAAATATAGCTAGCTAGCTAGCTTTCCTTGCTTGTTTGTTAGCTACCTAGCCAACGTTAGCTCTCATCTGACTGGTATAACTTTACGTTAGCTAGCTAGCTATCTACCTAGCTAATAAAAACAAAACCACATTCATTCGCAAGCTACCTTTACTTGCCTGTTTGTCAGCTGACTGGTGTTATCTAGCTACAGAGGCTAGCTGCTGGACTTTCTACAAGCAAGCAAATATAAAATATATTAGGATTTGTTTAACACTTTTTTGGTTACTACATGGTTCCATATTTGTTATTTCTTCACCATTATTTTACAATGTAGAAAATAGTACAAAAAAACAAATAATAAACTTGAATAAGTAGGTGTTTCCAAACTTTGACTGGTACTGTATATCCACTAGGCTAATAAATAATACATTTTTTCCTTTAGATTATTTATTTAACCTTTATAATTTTATTTCAAGTTATCCATTTGGAGCGCATGCAAACGTGATTTGGAGTTGTTGAAGGGGAGTGACAAAATGTATTACAATCAAATTTGAATTAAATTAATGATGAGGATGATGAAAAAGAGGTTGATTGAATTTAGAACAATAGTGTAAGAATTGCTGTCCCTCTGTCCCACACACACACAATGAAAGATGCTTCTTCTTTTTGTTTCTACTTCGGGAGAAGAAGCTGTAACTGGACTGTAGCCTATTACTTACTATAACTGTTGTTACACTGTAAGGTTTTTATTGTAAGGAAAACTAAAATATTCTGTTATATTCCATTAATATATCTGTTGACTGAATATAAGCAAATGATGTCTGCTAAATGAACAAGTTGATGGTGCAGCCATATAGCCTCAGCAACTATGCACAGATAAATAAAACTCAACTGCTATTGACCCTGTTAAAAAATGTGGTTCTCGGACGGACGGACGGCTCATGATGCGAGTCGGGGAGTGTGTTGGTAACCAAGTTGATTTGCGAATTTTCATCGAGATTGATGTCATATTGGCTTAGATATGATGATAGGGAGATTTGAATTTAACAGAGCTTCATCCAGTATGTGTGTGAGTGCATGTGGCATCAGTGTGCACATGTTATGTGTGTGTGGGCTTATGTAAACGCAAGTTAGGGTGTCAGTGTACGTATGTGTGAGTGCAGCCCAAATGTTTTGCTAATTTGAATCTCATCATGGACAACTTTGTAACTACTTAGCATGTTAGCTAACCCTTTCCCCAACCTTAACCCTTTTAGCTAACCCTTCCCCTAACCCATTAACCTAACTCCTAAACTTAACCCTAACCCCTAACCCCTAGCCTAGCTAATGTTAGCCAGCTAGCTAACATGATCCTCCTAGCTAGAATTCGTAACATTGTATTTGAATTATGGCTTGGGTGGCTGGAGTCTTTCACAATCATTTGGGCCTTGCTCTGACACCGCCTGGTATCGATGTCTTGTATGGGAGGGAGCTCGCCCCCAATGATGTACTGGGCCGTACTCACCACCCTCTGTAGAGCCTTGCGGGGGTGCCTTGCAGTTGTCGTACAAAGCAGTGATGCAGCCAGTCAGGATGCTCTTAATGGTTCAGCTGTAGACCTTTTTGAGGATCTGAGGCCCATGCCAAATATGTTCACCCTCTTAAATGGGAAGAGGTGCTGTCGTGCCCTCATCACAACTGTTTGGGTGTGTGTGGACTATGTTAATTCCTTAGTGATGTGGACACCGATGAACTTGAAGCTCGGGGTGATAGTCATTTAGACAGGTTACCTTGGTGTTCTTGGCAGGGGGACTATGCTGGTCTGCTTGAAACAAGTTGGTATTACAGACCTGGTTAATGAAATGTTGAAAATGTCAGTGAAGACACTTGCCAGCTGGTCAGCGCATGCTCGGTGTATGCGTCCTGGTATTCCGCCCGGTCCCGAGGCCTTTGAAATGGTAAAAAATTCTTCAGGATTGGTGGGTACCCTGCGGGACGGTTGAGCTAATGCAGGCTAATGCGATTAGCATGAGGTTGTAAGTAACAAGAACATTTCCCAGGACATAGACATATCTGGTATTGGCAGAAAGCTTAAATTCTTGTTAATCTAACTGCACTGTCCAATTTACGGTAGCTATTACAGTGAAAGAATACCATGCTATTGTTTGAGGAGAGTACACAGTTTTGAACATGAAAAGTTGTTAATAAACAAATTAGGCACATTTGGGCAGTTTTGATACAACATCATTCAAAACTTTGCGCATACACTGCATATCCTTGCTTCAGGGCCTGAGTTGCAGGCAGTTCAATTTGGGTATGTGATTTTAGGAGAAAATTGAAAAAAAGGAGCAAAACCTTAAGAGTTTCACCTGTTTAAAGGAAACTCAATTTCGAGTCTTGTGTAATGAACACGAAGGGAGACAGAGCGTCTGTTTCAAGCACAGGGCGCAGCAGGTGTTTATTGTAAAGGACCACGGGAGGAGGCAAGTAACTGGGTCCAGGGGCAGGCAGAAGGTCACACACAGGGGGTCCAAAAGGGCAGCAGTACAGGCAGGGAAAAGGCTAGTAACGTAGTTCGGGAGATCAGACAATACAGTTGAAGTCGGAAGTTTACATACGCTGTAACGGCAGTCCTCCTCCTCTTCATCTTCGGAAGAGGAGGAGTATTGAGGGAACCAAGGCGCAGCGTAGTGAAATGACATATTTTATTAACGAAAACACGAACTTGACTAAACTAACAAAAACAACAAACGGTGTAGACAGACCTAAACGACGAACTTACATAAAACAAGAAGAACGCACGAATAGGAAAACATAGACTACACAAACCGAACAAACCGTAAACAGTCCCGCGTGGTGTACAGACACAGACACGGAAGACAATCACCCACAACGAACACTGTGACAACGCCTACCTAAATATGACTCTTAATTAGAGGAACGCCAAACACCTGCCTCTAATTAAGAGCCATACCAGGCAACCCAAAACCAACACAGAAACAGAAAACATAGAATGCCCACCCAACCTCACGTCCTGACCAACTAACACACATAACAAACTAACAGAAATAGGTCAGGAAGGTGACATACGCCTTAGCCAAATACATTTAAACTCAGTTTTTCACAATTCTTGACATTTAATTCTAGTAAAAATTCCCTATCTTAGGTCAGTTAGGATCACCATTTTATTTTAAGAATGTGAAATATCAGTAGAGAATGATTTATTTCAGCATTTCTTTCTTTCATCACATTCCCAGTGGGTCAGAAGTTTACATACACTCAATTAATATTTGGTAGCTTTACCTTTAAGTTGTTTAACTTGGATCAAACGTTTTGGGTAGTCTTGTACAAGCTTCCCACAATAAGTTGGGTGAATTTTGTCCCACACCTCCTGACAGAGCTGGTGTAACTAAGTCAGGTTTGTAGTCCTCCTTGCTCGGACACGCTTTTTCAGTTCTGCCAACAAATATTCTATAGGATTGAGATCAGGGCTTTGTGATGACCACTCCAATACCATGACTTTGTTGTCCTTAAGCCATTTTTCCACAACTTTGGAAGTTTGCTTGGGGTCATTGTCCATTTGGAAGACCCATTTGCGACCAAGCTTTAACTTCCTGACTGATGTCTTGAGATGTTGCTTCAATATTTCCATATAATTTTCCTGTCTCATGATGCCATCTATTTTGTGAAGTGCACCAGTCCCTCCTGCAGCAAAGCACCCCCACAACATGATGCTGCCACCCTCTTGCTTCACGGTTGGGATGGTGTTCTTCGGCTTGCAAGCCTCCCCCTTTTTCCTCCAAATATAACAATGGCCAAACAGTTCTATTTCTGTTTCATCAGAACAGAGGACAATTCTCCAAGAAGTACAATCTTTGTCCATGTGCAGTTGCAAACCACAGTCTGGCTTTTAATGGCGGTTTTGGAGCAGTGGCTTCTTCCTTGCTGAGTGGCCTTTCAGGTTATGTCGATATAGGACTCGTTTTACTGTGGATATAAATGTGTTTGTACCTGTTTCCTCCAGCATCTTCACAAGGTACTTTCCTGGTGTTCTGGGATTAATTTGCATTTTTCGCACCAAGTACGTTCATCTCTAGGAAACAGAATGTGTCTCCTTCCTGAGCGGTATGTCAGCTGCGTGGTCCCATGGTGTTTATACTTGCATATAACTATTGTTTGTACAGATGAACGTGGTACCTGCAGGCGTTTGAAAATTTCTCACAAGGATGAACCAGACTTGGCTGATGTCTTTGCGGATTTCTTATGATTATCCCATGATGTCAAGCAAATAGGCACTGAGTTTGAAGGTAGGCCTTGAAGTACAACTCCAATTGACTCAAATTATATCAATTAGCCTATCAGAAGCTTCTAAAGCCATGACAATTTTCTGGAATAATCCAAGCTGTTTAAAGGCACAGTCAATTTAACGTATGTAAACTTCTGACCCACTGGAATTGTGATACAGTGAATTATAAGTGAAATGATCTGTCTGTAAACAATTGTTGGAAACATTACTTGTGTCAAACACAAAGTAGATATCCTAATTGACTTGCCAAAACTACAGTTTGTTAACAAGAAATTTGTGGAGTGGTTGAAAACCGAGTTTTAATGACTCCAACCTAAGTGTATGTAAACTAGAGGTCGACCAATTATAATTTTTCAACGCCGATTACGATACCGATTATTGGAGGACCAAAACACTGATACCGATTAATCAGCCGATTTTTTAAAATGTTTTTGTAATAATGACAATAACAACAATACTGAATGAACACTTATTTTAACTTGATATAATACATCAATAAAATCAATTTAGCTTCAAATAAATAATGAAACATGTTCAATTTGGTTTAAAAAATGCAAAAACAAAGTGTTGAAGAAAGTAAAAGTGCAATATGTGCCATGTAAGAAAGCTAACGTTTAAGTTCCTTGCTCGTCCGAAGAGGAGGAGTAGGGATTGGACCAAAGCGCAGCATATGTTGAATCCATAATTACGTTTATTAAAGAAAAGACGAAAGACGAAGAACACTTGAAATGATTACAAAATAACAAAACGAACGTAGACAGACCTGAACTATGAGAACTTACATACAACACGAAGAACGCACGAACAGGTACAGACTACAACTAACGAACGAACAAACAAAACAGTCCCGTGTGGTGCACAGACACAAACACGGAAGACAACCACCCACAAACAAACAGTGTGAACAACCTACCTTAATATGGTTCTCAATCAGAGGAAACGTAAAACACCTGTCCCTGATTGAGAACCATATCAGGCTAAATGACAATGAACCTAAACATAGAAACACATAACATAGAATGCCCACCCCAACTCATGCCCTGACCAACTAAACACATACAAAAACAAGAGAAAACAGGTCAGGAACGTGACAGCAAGAGAAGTGAGACAATTTCACCTGGTTAATATTGCCTGCTAACCTGGATTTCTTTTAGCTAAACATGCAGGTTTAAAATATATACTTCTGTGTATTGATTTTAAGAAAGGCATTGATGTTTATGGTTAGGTATACGTTGGAGCAACGACAGTCCTTTTTCGCGAATGCGCACCGCATCGATTATATGCAACGCAGGACACGCTAGATAAACTAGTTATATCATCAACCGTGTGTAGTTAACTAGTGATTATTATTGATTGTTTTTTATAAGATAAGTTTAATGCTAGCTAGTAACTTACCTTGGCTTCTTACTGCATTCGCGTAACAGGCAGGCTCCTCGTGGAGTGCAATGTAAAGCAGGTGGTTAGAGCGTTGGACTAGTTAACTGTAAGGTTTCAAGATTGAATCCCTGAGCTGACAAGGTAAAAATCTGTCATTCTGCCCCTTAACAAGGCAGTGAACTGCCCCTGAACCCACCGTTCCTAGGCTGTCATTGAAAATAAGAATGTGTTCTTAACTGACTTGCCTAATTAAATAAAGGTGTACAGAAAAACAAAACAAAAAGATTTCTGATTTCCAATTGTTATGAAAACTTGAAATCGGCCCAAATTAATCGGACATTCTGATTAATCGGTCGACCTCTAATGTAAACTTCCGACTTCAACTGTAGGTAGATAAAAGGAAATCCGATTGGCTAAGGTAATGGCAGGGAATAGGCAAAATGCGTCAGGCAGGCAAAAACTATCATACACGGGAGGAGTAAATCATGGGAAAAACCAGAGCTCTGAAAGACATGTGTCACAAAACAAACAATACCTCACAGTGATGGAGTGCAAAGAACTGAACTAAATAGTGATAATGACATACAGGTGTGTGAACAGGTGATCAGAATTCAGGTGATTGGGATCTGGAGAGTGAGATGCGTTCAGGGGATCTACGTGTTTGAGGGTGTGAGTTGGAAGCAGACGTTACATCTTATAGGAAAGGGTCTGAAAAGAAAATTGCTTCAATTTCTAGAAACCTGTCTTCGCTTCATCATTTTGCGGTATAGTGTGTAGATTGCTGAGAAACACATTTATGTAATACATTTTAGAATAAGGTAATAATGTAACGTAACAAAATGTGAAAAAGTCAAGGGGTCTGAATACTTCCCGAAGGCACTGTAGAGCATGCTGGGAGCTGGAGCACACAATTTAGCAGAATAAAACTAAACCACAGGAGGTTAGTGTCACCTTAATTGGGGGAGATGGACGTGGTGTAATGGCTGAAGCAGTATCAGGGGAATGGTATCAAATACATGGTGTCCATGTGTTTAATGCCATTCCGTTTGCTCCGTTCCAGAACTTATTATGAGCCGTCCTCCCCTCAGCACCCTCCTGTGAACTAAACTCAGTTTCTCCCATATACTTTTTAATTCATCAGCCCATGTTTAAGTGTGGAGTGAATAAAGATTCGTTAAATGAATAAAGATTCCTCATTACTTTTCAAATGGAGCTATATTTTTATCCTTGGATATGTTATTCTGTAATATGTATTTACATTTGTTAGTTTAAGTGTTGAGAGCTCTCATCCTTGAGGAAGGTTTTGACACATTTCGATTGTGAGAATACATGAGTCAAACATGGTTTTCCAACTATACAGCAATGTGAGAGTTGCACCATATGGGAGTTTGGAATGGTAAGCAAATATTAGGTATGAAATCGAAACTGTTAAATGAATGAAAGGTAATTGACATGCCCTAACATTAAACTGCTGATAGTTTTTTATTACGGGTAACAAAAACCCCTGATGATTGTCTTACATTGATCATTTTTTTAAGGAAAGCCTCCAGATGAACATAATCATATGACGAAACACAATGTAACTTAACATCATGTTTTGTCATACAGTACAATATGTACCACTCCAGGGGTGGTCTGTCCCACTGACAGATGGGCTGGTCTATTTTTAGTCTGGTAAGCATGTCTAACACATTTTTTTGGCGCAAAAATATCATTATCTGGCTAATAATTGGGGCTCAAGGAACAAAATGGGCCAGTGTGGGGGCCTCAGGGAAACAAAGTTGCCTATTGTGGGGGCCTCAATGAAAATAATGGGCCGGTGTAAAAAATTCCATGGACGATTTCTGGTCCCAATCTGCCCCTGTATCCAGTGAAGGGAACATTTAATTCACTCACTACCTGACACTGTAGTCGACTATTCTCCAGTTATCTATACTATTGTAGCAATGGTGCCCACTGTGAGGAAAGATAATTTTTAGAATGTCAACTGTAGAATATCATTTTCAACATATTTCAAAGATTTATCAACCATGGGTCAACTAACGTGAGCTAAAATATTCAAGACTGGTTCACTTGTTCTCACATTAAACTATACGCTCCTGATAATGTTGTATTACTAGTTTACAAGGAAACTTGTAGCTCTTTTATTGAGTAATGATGATTGACTGTTTCATACTTTCTTTGGAATGAAAGCTTGACAAACTTGATACCATGTTGTGACATATAGTACATTATGTATCTCTTTTCCTTCAGTGTTGGAGCATTTCCAAAAATTTTATCCACTCACTGCCTGACACTGTAGTCTGCTCTACTGTCAGCTCTTCAATATCCATCAACTAGCCAGAGGTGGCAACAAAGGTCCCAGAGTGGTGTGGCAAAAAAATATTCTGGGGCCATAGTTTTTCCTGATCTGGTAATCTAACCAGGTAAAAGTCTGGATATTATATGGTATGATGTGATTAACAGGTTGTAAAAAGGTTTAATATGGGCTATGATGGGACCAGCGTTTTTCTAGTCAGGTCACATGGCTTTAAAAAACATCCTTTGAAAAATGTCCTAGTATTGGGGATATGAAAACCCTGTCAAACTGCAGCAACCTTGAACATGTTC
Source organism: Salvelinus fontinalis (assembly GCF_029448725.1). Taxonomy (NCBI): domain Eukaryota; kingdom Metazoa; phylum Chordata; class Actinopteri; order Salmoniformes; family Salmonidae; genus Salvelinus; species Salvelinus fontinalis. The sequence continues at coordinate 25,896,944 of NC_074674.1, forward strand.
ATATGAATTATATTTTAAAGAAGGACTAGGGGGGTTCCTATACACAGTCGCTGAGAAAGCAACATGATTCGACAATAAAGTTCACAGGGCTGAGCGTGCTTTATGCAGGTTTGCATCATGTAGTCCTGCCATATGCAAATGTAGGCCTAATTAAACATGTTTTTACTGTTGATGTCAGCTATTGTGTTTATTGATTGATTCCAGTTAATCATTTTGGATTGAAAAAGTCTAGGTAGCCTAGTCACCCTTATAAATTAAATGTGTTGCGGAAAACTTCCTGCATGTTTGTGGCAAATTTGCTGCAAAGTAATTAGTGTGCCACAAAATGTTGCCAGAAGTTTGCAAAGTTTTGCCACTAGTGGTGAATCTGTGGCAAACCTGTAGCAACACCATTTGTCACTAGTGGCAGACAGCTTACCAGAAGCCATTTCTGGTGAACACGTGAGTTCCAAGACCATTAACCGTTGATTACCAAACAGGGGGATTAAAAAACTGGAAACCAAGCTATCAATCTATCTACCTACCAGAGTTGTCCAGTAAGTGTCTAACTTATTCATTACACTTCATAATAAACATTTTATTAGCTAAATGATGCCTAGTTAGCAATGTCATGTTTTATGGGATAGAGTGAAACACATTTTGTTGATAACGTTACCAGTTTAAATCTGTCAGCTCCACTGACTGGCTAGCGCTTAACTAGCTAACAATACCTATCATATTTGTGCACAATTCATTTGATAGGTAGCTAGCTAACTAATGACTTGCCTAAAAATGTATAATTTAGGTGAATGCGTTGCTGTCTTTTAATACCAACATGCATATCAATATGCTATTACCACGGTGAAGTAGAATGTTAGCTAGCACAACAGCTAGCAATAATATGAGTTGATTTGACATCAAAGCAAAACTTCACTTTTGCAGATGGATACCCTTCTCCTAGCAGTGGAAGAGGCTAATTTGGGAGGAGGGTGCATCAACACTCTGGAAATATGTTTGTGGTGCACTCACTCCTAATACTTTTTTTGAATGATAAATGAGTGTATCGTCTTCAAGATTGGTAAGGTAAGCAAATGCATATATTACTCTCGTAAATGTAGCCCATACGTTCATTCTTTGTATTAATGAGATATTGCATTGCTTTAAACGAGTAGCTAGCTCATCTTGATCATGTGTTGTTCCTTCTCTCTATCTTGAAGCAACCGGGTTGTTTTCTGTAAAAACAGCACGTTTGGGTTGTTGATGCTGGGTCATTAAGGTTGGGCTATGGATATTTGACTCAGCCAGTGGGTTAATTCTCCCGACACCAGAACGTAAGCAATACCAACATGTTTTAAGCAGACCACCATAGGCCCTGTGCCCAAGAACACTAAGGACACCTGCCTAAATGACTACAGACCCGTAGCACTCACGTCCGTAGCCATGAAGTGCTTTGAAAGGCTGGTCATGGCTCACATCAGCACCATTATCCCAGAAACCCTAGACCCACTCCAATTTGCATACCGCCCAAACAGATCCACAGATGATGCAATCTCTATTGCACTCCACACTGCCCTTTCCCACCTCGACAAAAGGAACACCTACGTGAGAATGCTATTCATTGACTACAGCTCAGCGTTCAACACCATGGTACCCTCAAAGCTCATCAATAAGCTAAGGATCCTGGGACTAAACACCTTCCTCTGCATCTGGATTCTGGACTTTCGGACGGGCCTCCCCCAGCTGGTGAGGGTAGGTAGCAACACATCTGCCACGCTGATCCTCAACACTGGAGCCCTTCAGGTGTGCGTGCTCAGTCCCCTCCTGTACTCTCTGTTCACCCACGACTGTATGGCCAGGTACGACTCCAACACCATCATTACGTTTGCAGACGACACAACAGCCTGATCACCGACAACGACGAGACAGCCTATAGCGAGGAGGTCAGAGACCTGGCCGGGTGGTGCCAGAATAACAAAGACCCCACCCACCCCAGTCATAGACTGTTCTCTCCGCTACCGCATGGCAAGCAGTACCGGAGCGCCAAGACCAAAAGGCTTCTCAACAGCTTTTATCCCCAAGCCATAAGACTTCTGAACAGGTAATTAAACGGCTACCTGGACTATTTGCATTGTCCCCCTTCCCAACCCCTTTTTTACGATGCTGCTACTCTCTGTTTATAATATATGCATATATGCATATATCTGTCGTACATATGAACTAGTCGTTTGCGCCCAGCTTTTGGGTACTCTCTCGCCATAACGTAAACTGCATATCGTAATGAAGTTATTTTTTTGAATTCTAACACAGCGATTGCATTAAGAACTAGTGTATCTATCATTTCCTATACAACATGTATTTTTTAGTTATGTTTATGAATAGTTATTTGGTCAGAATATGTGTGTCAGAAAAAGTGTCCGAAAAATATCCGGACGTTGTGGGAAAAAGATGCTACGTTAGCACAATGTATGAGCACTGATTTCAGTTTTAAATATGCACCTTTTCAAACAAAACATAAGTGTATGTATAACCTGATGTTATAGGACTGTCATCTGATAAAGCTTATCAAGGTTAGTCAAAAATTATATATCTTGCTGGTTTATTCGCTATCGCTAACGTGCCTATTGCTATCGCTAACGTGCCTTGATGAATGAATGCGGTAGTGTGGTAGGCTATTGTAGTAAGCTAATATAATGCTATATTGTGTTTTCGCTGTAAAACACTTAAAAAAACGGAAATATTGGCTGGATTCACAAGATGTTTGTCTTTAATTTGCTGAACACCATCGATTTTTCAGAAATGTTTTATGATGAGTATTTAGGTATTTGACGTTGGTGTCTGTAATTATTCTGTCTGCTTTCGGTGCAATTTCTGATTGTAGCTGCAATGTAAACTATGATTTATACCTGAAATATGCACAAAACATAGATTTATTGAATAACATGTTATAAGACTGTCATCTGATGAAATTGTTTGTTGGTTAGTTTGGTTGGTTCTTGGTTAGTTAGGTTGGCTTTGTGCATGCTACATGTGCTGTGAAAAATGTCTGTCCTTTTTTGTATTTGGTGGTGAGCTAACATAAATATACGTGCTGTTTTAGCTGTAAAACATTTTAAAATGTTGGCTGGATTCACAAGATGTGTATCTTTCATTTGCTGTATTGGACTTGTTAATGTGTGAAAGTTAAATATTTCAAAAAAATATATTTTGAATTTCGCGCCCTGCACTTGAAGTGGCTGTTGTCATATTGTGGCCAGCCTCGGGCTTGCAGCCAGAAGAAGGAAAATATTTCAAAAAAATATATTTTGAATTTCGCGCCCTGCACTTGAAGTGGCTGTTGTCATATTGTGGCCGGCCTCGGGCTTGCAGCCAGAAGAAGTTAAAGGGGTATCAACCAGATTCCTTTTCCTTTTCCAATGGCTTCCTCAGGCTGTGACCAGGCTTCGACATAGTTTCAGGCTTTTATTTTGAAAAATTAGCGAGATTTTTCAGAACTAGTAAGGTGTCCTCTGATTAGTTCCTGTGCGCGAGAGGGGTAGCTCTCCATTTTCTTTCTCTCTTTTATTGAATAGGTTACGGTCCAGTTGAAATATTATTGATTATGTTTGTTAAAAACAACCTGAGGATTGATTATAAAAAAACATTTGACATGTTTCTACGAACATTGCGGATACTTTTTGGAATTTTCGTCGACCGGAACGAGGCTGTAGTTTTCTGAACATAACGACAACCCAAATGGCGTTTTTTTGTTATAAAAGTCATATTTATCGAACAAAAATAACATTTATTGTGTAACTGTGAGTCCTGTGAGTGCAAACATTCGAAGATTATCAAAGGTAAGCGATTAATTTGATTGCTTTTCTGACTTTCGTGACCATGCTAATTTGGGGCTAGCTGTTGTAGCATTGATTGATACACTTGGATTGCTTTCGCTGCAAAGCATATTTTCAAAATCTGACACGATAGGTGGATTATCAACAAGCTAAGCTGTGTTTTGGTATATTTCACTTGTGATTGCATGATTATAAATATTTTTATAATATAATATAAATTATAATATTTTGCGCCCTGCAATTCAGCGGTTGTTTAGGAAAATGATCCCGCTAAAGGGATCCGTAGCGCAGAGAAGTTAAGTATTTTTACTGTCACGCCCTGGCTATAGGCTTTTTATTCTCTATTTTGGTTAGGCTAGGGTGTGACTAGGGTGGGCAGTCTATGTTCTTTTTTCTATGTTGTTGTGTTTCTATGTGTCTGGCCTGGTGTGGTTCCCAATCAGAGGCAGCTGTCTATCGTTGTCTCTGATTGGGAGCTATACTTAGGTAGCCTGTTTTCCCATTTTGAGTTATGGGTGATTATTTTCTGTTTATTGTTTTTTCGTCACCTTACAGGACTTCGTTTGTCGTGTTCAGTTGTTTTATAAAAAATATGAACACTTACCACGCTGCACCTTGGTCCTCCTCTCCTTCTCCCGACGACGAACGTGACAGGATCACCCACCAAGAAAGGACCAAGCAGCGTGGTATAGAGAGGCAGCGATATCTGGAGAAATGGACATGGGAGGAGATATTGGACGGCAAGGGACCCTGGGCACAGGCTGGGGAATATATGAGGTAAGGCAGCGCAACAGGCACGAGAGGCAGCCCCAAAAATCTTTTTTTTGGGGGGGGGGGGGGGGGCACACCGGGGGATTGGTGGAGTCAGGCGATAGACCTGAGCCAACTCCTCGTGCTTATCGTAAGCAGCGCGTTACTGGTCAGACTCGCGGTGTTACGCGGTGAAGCGCACGGTGTCGCCAGTACGCGCTAATAGCCCGGAGCGCTATAGGCCAGCCCCCCGCAAGTGCCATGCGAGAGTGGGCATCCAGCCAGGGCGTGTTGTGCCGGCTCAGCGTGTTTGGTCTCCGGTACGCCGCTTCGGCCCAGGGTATCCTGCGCCGGCTCTGCGTGCTGTGTCTCCGGGGCGCTGGGAGGGTGCAGTGCGCCCTATGCCTGCGCTCCACCCGTGCCGGGCGAATGTGGGTATTGAGCCTAAGGGAGAGGTGCGAGTGGTATGCACTAGAGCTCCAGTGCTCCCCCACAGCCCGGTCAATCCGATGCCTCCTCCACGCACCGGCCTCCTGTAGGTCTCCCCAGCCTGGTGGGCCCTGTGGCAGCTTCGTCTCCTCCCTCCAGGTTCTCTCTCCATTCCGGAGCTGCCAGAGCCGCCCGTCAGTCCGGAGGTGCCAGAGTCACCCGTCAGTCCAGAGCTGCCAGAGTTGCCCGTCAGTCCGGAGCTGCCAGAATCGCAGCCCCTCAGTCCAGAGGCGCCCCTCAGTCCAGAGGCGCCCTTCAGTCCAGAGGGGCCTTTCAGTCCAGAGGCGCCCTTCAGTCCAGAGGCACCCCTCAGTCCAGAGGCACCCCTCAGTCCAGAGGCGCCCTTCAGTCCAGAGGCGCCCTTCAGTCCAGAGGCACCCCTCAGTCCAGAGGCGCCCTTCAGTCCAGAGGGGGTGGGGGGGGGGGTACTGTCACGCCCTGGCTATAGAGAGGCTTTTTATTCTCTATTTTGGTTAGGCCAGGGCGTGACTAGGGTGGGCATCCTATGTTCTTTTTTCTATGTTGTTGTGTTTGGCCGGGTGTGGTTCCCAATCAGTTCCCAATTATTTTCTGTTTAGTGTTTTTTTGTCACCTTACAGGACTGTTCGTTTGTCGTTTTTGTTGTTTTGTTCAGTTGTTTTATAAAAAATATGAATATGAACACTTACCACGCTGCACCTTGGTCCTCCTCTCCTTCTCCCGACGACGAACGTGACATTTACTACAGTTAGTATATTTCATTTTTTCTCTGTGAAGTAAGTTAATTTAAAGACATATGCATTTTAGTTCATGTAGATACATTACAATGTTGTAAACACACATTAACCAAAAACCTGATCTAATTTAAATATTCATACTGAGTTTGCAGCAAACAGAATGTTAGCCACATGTTTCCCAGAATTGTTTGCCAGAAGTTCACAAGTTGCCAAAGTTGCCAAGTTTACCACAAAACTTTACCACAAAACTTTGCATGTGAAAAATGTGCCGCAAATTGGCCAAAGGTTTGCCACAACAGTTTTCTTTATATAAGGGCAGGCCATGTTTGAATATAAACAAAATAAGATCCCATTCACATTTTCACACAAACAAGTGGGCTACAAATACACAGCATTACCGCTTCGTTTACCATGGCCAGAGGGACAGGGCCCATAGTAGACTAGACTACGCAGCTGTAGGTCAGACTGAAAAATAGTCTCGTTTCCATGCAGTACAGCATATCAGATCGTTAATGTTTAGGTGTAAAGGCTGCAACATCAATCAATCAAATTTATTTATAGAGCCCTTTTTACATCAGCAGATGGCACAAAGTGCTATACAGAAACCCAGCCTAATACCCCAAACAGCAAGCAATGCAGATGTAGAAGCACGGTGCGAGTAGTATGCACTAAAGGCAGGAACCTAGGAAAAAACCTAGAGAAGAACCATGTGCCGGTTGGATATTACAAGAGTACATTGCCTTTAAGGCCAAATTGTTCTTCAAGATGTTCAAACATTCATAAATGACCCACATGGTCAAATAATAATCACAGTGGATGTAGAGGGTGCAACAGGTCAGTACCTGTCAGTTGGCTTTTCATAGCCAAGCATTCAGAGTTCGAAACAGCAGGTGCGGGAGAGAGAGAAAGAGAGAGTCGAAAACAGCAGGTCCGGGACAGGGTAGCACGTCCAGTGAACAGGTCAGGGTTCCATAGCCACAGGCAGAACAGTTGAAACTGGAGTAGCAGCACGACCAGGTGGACAGGGAACAGTCAAGAGTCATCAGGCCAGGTAATCCTGAGGCATGGTCCTAGGGTTCAGGTCCTCTGGGAGGGAGAGAGAGAGAATTAGAGAGAGCATACTTAAATTCACACAGGACACCAGATAAGACAGGAGAATTACACCAGATATTGTCTACCGCACAAGCCCGGTCTCCAACTGAACACAATTTCTCTGGTATTTGAACTCTTAAGGATCATCCTCTCAGTCCCTGTCTGTGATTTATTTCATTGGGATAACTCTGACATTTGCTGCCAGGATGATTAAAAGTAACTTGGAAATGAAATGGCTGATGAAATATTGTCTCATTAGATTCATCCTGAGTAAAAAAAAAAATAGAGACGACACTGAGGCACCAAAATAGTGATGAACTGAAACAGCCCAGTGATGTCTCTCTGCCATACTGCTACCATGAGCCCATGCTGTATAGAAAAGATTGACCAACACTGGCAGACTATCAAGACCAGACAGACTGCCTCTACTATTATCCTTCCCTGTCTATCTGTCTGTCTGTCAGTCCCCTTGTTTCTCTTTTCCTTTTACTCTCCATTGTTTTCTCTTAAGATTGTTTTACTCCGTCCCTCTGTCATCTCCCTCCAGACCCTTTCGTTCTCGCTCTCACTGTGATGTCCCTCCCTCCCTCGCTGTGTCTCTCGCCGTCTTCTCTTAGTCCTCATGTTGAAACAGTATTTTATATGTCCCCTCTGACTCTATAGTTCCATCATTGTCGTTGAGTCCTGCATTTAATGAGACCCCAGGTTGCAGCCAATATGCATTTAACAACCGTATTGAGCCTGGCCTGAAAAGTGGTGTTTTCCCACAGCGAGCCTGTTTAAATCTCCTGTTTAAATCCCTCATGAGTAGCCTAGACCAACACAACAAAACTGTAAACATTGCACAGAGCTTGCTCTGGCTAACTCCACAATGCAGATTATTTTGTCTGGCATGAATGTGCTACAGGGTAAAATTGGTATTCATTCCAAAGTTATACTGAGACCAAAATGTTATGTTTGGTGTGTGTGAGGGGTGGTTAAGAGAGGTAAGAGACCCCATTCGCAGCAGTGCACAGTTTGACTCTTTTACCAGTTTAACAAAAAAAATCTAAATCAGGAGGGCATGTGAATCAACAGGCGATAAACACCACCACAGAGCAATTTGATATTAACATATTCCTTCTCACCTCCTTCCAAATCCACATCCAGCAGCACTAAACTTTTGGCCTCAGTTTGCCGTACAGACACGCTTGATTGGAAAATGAAAGCAGCCACAACGTCAGCGTACTACTCATAACCTCAAGCAGAGTCAGTCAACATTAGAGTTGCAAACAGGGGTCGATAACCTTATATCACCCCTTCAAAACAGCACTGTACACTAACATGCAAAATGAGAGAGAGGAACAACAACAGCTTTTCTCGAGCGTGGCTGACAATATGGCCGTTCCATAACTGTGATGAGTGATGATCCATGCCCTAGGGAGCCAATCTAATGGCTGAGAGCTCCATGTGACATGGATACTTAATTGTGTGAGTTTGCAGTGGTGTGTGTGCGTGCGTGCGTGCACGTTTGTGTGTGTAATGGGTGTATATGATGGGTGTGCGGTTATGATGGGTGTGCATGTGTGTGTGGGTGGGTGTGGGGATAATGATTATGTTGACCGATGTGTGTGTAGGTGTGTGTGTATGACTCTGCCACTGCTGGTCTTAATCAATAGGATGATGCGGTCCCTGACTGCACGTCACACAGAACCTCATTAGAGACATATGATCATCTGTCAGCACGAAGCCTGTCACAGAGGCCGTTAGTCAGGCCCACGACAACCACAACATGACACATTACAGCCACCCATAGGAAAAACTGACATTTCCATAATGACTTAACTGGTGATGAATCATTTAAGCTGGACCCCCTATGGAATACCATAAGGCTACGTCCAAATGGCACCCTAATCCCTGTTAAGTGCGCTGCTTTTGAAAAGCCACTTGGGACAAAGAAAGTCTCTACGAAGGGTAGGGACCCCATATTACCAAACACTCATATCAGTAGATCATGCACAGTGGTAAATTAATTGTAAACTGATGATCAGTATGTGTGAGTTGTGGTGTTATGATGATTACACTAATTGATTGTGAAAGGATTTCTGGCATGTCTATTCTGATAAAGGTTTGACCCCTCTAAAGTCCACAGTGGGAATCTACCGAGAACTGAGAAACCGAGGGATGCGTCTTGGTCAAACTGACTTCCCCCGAAGATAAAGAGAGAGAGACGGAAAGAGAAAGAGAACCTGACTCATGGATTACACACAGTCCTGATGCGTGTGTCACCACGTTTAATTTGTGCTCATTTAGAAGCAGCTGTAGTGGAAAAATAAGAGCAAGTGAACGAATGTGAACTATGATGAAGGTCAGTGATGAAGATTCGTCTGCGACTAGCTGGCATCAAGGCCAAGCGTGATGACTAATTGTACAGATAGATGGCCGAATGTTTGCATAACACTATAATTAAGCACACCTACTTCGTGGCATTCTCCAGAGCGGGACGTTCCCATGGAGCCTTGGAGATTACTGACGCCGTCGGAGGTGTAAAGACTTGTATTGACAAAAAGAATGTTACTTTGTGAATTCAATTTTCTTGTTTGGATTTTATCAGGATTTCATAAAGAGCTGTATATTTTGATATGTCTTATTAATACTGCATGTGTTATGGATTTCTTTTTACAAAGTTTCTGTACTAAACTGGTCCCGGACGGCGGCCATTTCAAAGTGGGAACAACCCAGATTGTATGCTTCTATTAGGAAAAGTTTGACATTTCCTGGGTTCTGGGGGCTGCCAACATTTTTTTGCTTTGGGGAGATTTTGTGTGATTAAAAAAATAATTGGGCACAGGGTAGGGTTGTGAATTGTTTTGGTGGTTTATGTCCTCATTTTTAGGTTTTACGATATCATTTCCACATTTCCTCATCTGCTTGCATGCGCCTCCCCTGTCAAGGTGTTTTAGTACTTCCCTTATGCCGCATACTATGCAGTCAGCTCTGTCCAGCCCTCTATCCATAGTGACAATAGTAGTAGGTGGATCGTTTGTCCAGATCTTCAATCGGTTAACTAGCAACCATACCACACATAAAATATTTCAAATCTGCACCAATTTTTTATATAAATCCACCATGATAGAGGAATAGCTGATAGGCAGCAGAGAGGCTAGGTGCGTCATTGCGCATGAAAGAACAGTCAAGACATGAGACACTCGGCTTTAAAAGCTCTCCTATTGATCTTGTTTAGGCCATGCACATTTAATTTATTATATAACTGATGCCCCTCTTTACATTTCTCAAAATAGTAAGAAATAAATAATAGTGATTCATCTAATTGATTTGAAACTATTTTTAAATTAGAATTTTTTTATGAATTTAATGATGTGCTTTGGCATATTAGTTAGTGTTTGGTTTAATTTCAGTGAATCAAAATCATTGCAATCAGTAAAACGAAAACATGCTGCTCAAGCAATAAATCAATCAATCAATCAAATGTATTTATGAAGCACTTTTTACATCTGCAGTTGTGCTTATACAGAAACTGTGTCTAGAACCCCAGAGAGCAAGGAATGGATATGTAGCAAAACAGTGGCTAGGAAAAAAAAACTCCCTAGAAAGGCAGGAACCTAGGGAGAGAGAGAGGGTCAAAACAGCAGGTCCGGGACAAGGTAGCATGACCGGTGAACAGATCAGCTTTCTGTAGCTGCAGGCAGAACAACAGAAACTAAATCAGCATCACGACAAGGTAGCACGTTCAGTGAACAGGTCAGCAGCACAAACAGGTGGACTGGGGATGGGGACAGCCAAGAGTCGTCAGGCCAGGTAGTCCTGAGGCATGGGCTCAGGTCCTCCGGGAGGGGCGAGAGACAGAGAGAGAGAGAAATGGGATAATTAGAGGTAGCATACCTAAGATTACACAGGACACCAGATAGGACAGGATAATTACACGAGATATGACAGAAATACTGGCCCACTGGCACATAGACTATTGCAGCCTAAATACTGGAGACTGAGACAGGCGGGGCCGGGGGACACTGTTAGCCCATCCAAAGTTACCCCCGGACAGAGCCAACCAGGCAGGAAATAACCCTCATCGCAGAGCTCCCACACCACCAAAGGGATATCAACAGACCACTAACTTACTACCCTGAGAAAAGGCTGAGTATAGCCCACAAAGATCTCCCCCTCCACACGAGCCTGAGGACAGAAAGGATGGGAGAGCCCCCACAATAGGGTCAGAGGGTAGCTGGCCAGGCAGAGAGAGCAAAGCTAGTTCGTCACTCCAGTGCCTTGCCGTTCACCTTTGCACCCCTGTGCCAGATTACACTCAATTTTATTTTATTTATTTATTTTATTTAACCATTATTTTACCAGGTAAGTTGACTGAGAACACGTTCTCATTTGCAGCAACAACCTGGGGAATAGTTACAGGGGAGAGGAGGGGGATGAATGAGCCAATTGTAAACTGGGGATTATTAGGTGACCATGATGGTTTGAGGGCCAGATTGGGAATTTAGCCAGGACACCGGGGTTAACACCCCTACTCTTACAATAAGTGCCATAGGATCTTTAATGACCTCAGAGAGTCAGGACACCCGTTTAACGTCCCATCCGAAAGACGGCACCCTACACAGGGCAGTGTCCCCAATCACTGCCCTGGGGCATTGGGATATTTTATTAGACCAGAGGAAAGAGTGCCTCCTACTGGCCCTCCAATACCACTTCCAGCAGCATCTGGTCTCCCATCCAGGGACTGACCAGGACCAACCCTGCTTAGCTTCAGAAGCAAGCCAGCAGTGGTATGCAGGGTGGTATGCTGCTGGCAATCATATGACCTACTGAAGAGATGAGTCATCAGTAAAGACTTAAAGGTTGAGACAGTCTCCGTCTCTCACAAGGATCTAAACTCAGCAAAAAAAGAAACGTCCCTTTTTCTGGACCCTGTCTTTCAAAGATAATTCGTAAAAATCCAAATAACTTCACAGATCTTCATTGTAAAGGGTTTAAACACTGTTTCCCATGCTTGTTCAATGAAACATAAACAATTAATGAACATGTATCTGTGGAAAGGTTGTTAAGACACTAACAGGTTACAGACGGTAGGCAATTAAGGTCACAGTTATGAAAACTTAGGACACTAAAGATGCCTTTCTACTGACTCTGAAAAACACCAAAAGAAAGATGCACAGTGTCCACACCTTAGGCATGCTGCAAGGAGGCATGAGGACTGCAGATGTGGCTAGGGCAATAAATTGCAATGTCTGTACTGTGAGATGCTTAAGACAGTGCTACAGGGAGACAGGACGGACAGCTGATGGTCTACCACTGCGAGGACTATGTGTAACAACACCTGCACAGGATCGGTACATCCGAACATCACACCTGTGGGACAGGTGTAGGATGGCAACAACAACTGCCCGAGTTACACCAGGAATGCACAATCCCTCCATCAGTGCTCAGGCCTGTTGTAAGGCAGGTCCTCACCAGACATCACCTTCAACAATGTCGCTTATGGGCCAAACCCACCGTCGCTGGACCAGACAGAATTCATCATTTCATCTTTGAAATGCAAGAGAAAGGCCATTATATCACTTAGGAGTCTAGGTGCAAATTAGATTTTGGCCACTAGATGGCAGCAGTGTATGTGCAAAGTTTCAATGAACCATTGATCAAATGAAAAATTGATCCAATGAACCATGATCCAATGAACCATTCTGTCCAATGAACCATACTGTTCAAAATGTTGTATCTGCCAAATGTGCCAAAGTCTGCCCAAATGTGCCGAATTGGTCAATTGATACATTTTCAAACACATAATTATAGAGAACATTATATGGTAATATTTTTTTTTAAGTTTACACACTCCCAGGAATACATAATGGATAATTCACACATCTAGATGGGCAGACACAACAGGGGTTCCAACTGTAAAGCCCAGTTCCTACATTTGAATTAAAAAATGGATTTTATCAAACAAAACTATGCTACTTTTATCTCTGGGACCCTCAGGGTGACAAATCAGAGTAAGATTAATGAAAGTAACCTTCAGAGGTGAATGTGTAAAACCATTTGCCGCGATAAAAGTTTTTGTTGTTGTGCACTCTACTCTACTTGTTCTACTAGCCATTTTGAGCCTGTAATCGAACCCACAAATGCTGACGCTCCAGATACTCAACTCGTCTAAAGAAGGACAGTTTTATTGCTTCTTTAACTCCTCTAGGATATGTGGGACGCTAACGTCCCACTTGGCAAAAATCCAGAAAAAATGTAGCATGCCAAATTCAAGTATATTACTATAAAAATCAATCTTTCATGAAATCACACATGAAAGACCAAATTAAGGCTAAACATGTTGTGAATCCAGCCAACATGTCTGATTTCAAAAAGGATTTACGGGGAAAGCACACCAAACGATTATGTTAGCTCAGTACATAGCCACAGAAAAACACAGCCATTTTCCCAGCAAAATATAGTAGTAACAAAAAGCAGAAAGAGATAAAATGAATCACTAACCTTTGAACATCTTCATCAGATGACACTCATATGACATCATGTTACACAATACATTTATGTTTTGTTCGATAATGTGCATATTTATATCCACAAATCTCGGTTTACATTGGCGCCATGTTCAGAAATGCCTCCAAAATATCAAATAACAGAAATACTCATCATAAACTTTGATGAAAGATACATGTTTTACATATAATCAAAGATACACTTGTTCTTAATGCAACCGCTGTGTCAGATTTTTTTTTTTTTATTACGTAAAAAGCACACCATGCAATAAAGATTTAACAACATTTCTCTGCCATGTTGGAGTCAACAGAAATACGAAATTACATCATAAATATTCCCTTACCTTTGATTATCTTCACCAGAATGCAGTGCCAGGAATCCTAGTTCCACAATAAATCGTTGTTTTGTTCGATAATGTCCATTACTTATGTCCAATTAGCAAATTTTGCTAGCATGTGTAGTACACGTGTCCAAACGCTCGCGCAGATGCAGGCAAACGTCGGACGAAAACTTCAAAATGTTATATTACAAGTCATATAAACTGGTCAAACTTAGTAGAGAATCAATCTTCAGGATGTTGTTATCATATATATCCAATAACGTTCCAACCGGAGCATTCTTTTCAGTCTCTATAAGTAATGGAACGCATGGCGATATCATGAGGAAAGTGCGTGACCAAGAACTGGCACTCTGCCAGACCACTGACTCAAACACCTCCCATCCGGTCCCACAACACAGCATTAGCTTCATTCCACGTTCTACTGACTGTTGACATCTAGTGGAAGGCGTAGGAAGTGCAAACAGATCCATATATTACAGGGAATTGAATAGGCGATGACTTTAACATCGACCACTCTCAGAATTCTCACTTCCTGTTTGGATTCTTTCTCTGGTTTTTGCCTGCCATATGAGTTCTGTTATACTCACAGACATAATTCAAACAGTTTTAGAAACTTCAGAGTGTTTTCTATCCAATAGTAATAATAATATGCATATATTAGCATCTGGGACAGAGTAGGAGGCAGTTCACTATGGGCACGCAATTCATCCAAAAGTGAAAATGCTGCCCCTTATCACAAAGAAGTTAATCAGCACGACAGTTATCAGCTGTACTAACATAATTGCAAAAGGGTTTTCTAATGATCAATTAGCCTTTTTTAAAAAGTATACATTTGGATTAGCTAACACAATACGCCATTGGAATACAGGAGTGATGGTTGCTGATAATGGGCCTCTGTACGCCTATGTAGATATTCCAGAAAAATCAGTCGTTTCCATCTACAATGTTTTTCTGATCAATTTGATGTTATTTAATGGACAAAAAATGTGCACATTTCTAAGTGACACCAACCTTTTTAATGGTAGTGTAAAATACAGTTGAAGTCGGAAGTTTGCATAAACTTTTGCCAAGTACATTTAAATTCAGTTTTTCACAGTTCCTGACATTTAATCCTAGTATAGGTCAGTTAGGATCACCACTTTATTTTAAGAATGTGAAATGTCAGAATAATAGTTGAGAGAATGATTTATTTCAGCTTTAATTTCTTTCATCACATTCCCAGTGGGTCAGAAGTTTACATACACTGTAACGGCTCTCTTTCGGTGAGTGAGTTGACCAAGGCGCAGCGGGTTGTGAATACATAATGAACTTTATTTAACAAGACGAAACTAAACACACGAAGAACACTTGAATAATTTTACAAAACAACAAAACGAACTAGACAGACCTATACTATGAACTTACATGAAACGAGGAACACATAAACAGGAACGACCGAGACGAGACAGTACCGTGTGGTGCAACAAACACAGACACAGTGACAATCACCCACAAACAAACAGTGAGAACACCCTACCTTAATATGACTCTCAATTAGAGGAAAACGCAAAACACCTGCCTCTAATTAAGAGCCATACCAGGCAACCCAAAACCAACATAGAAACAGAAAACATAGACTGCCCACCCAAAACTCACGCCCTGACCATCACACACATACAAAACAACAGAAAACAGGTCAGAAACGTGACAGAACCCCCCCCCCCTCAAGGTGCGAACGCCGGGCGCACCAGCACAAAGTCCAGGGGAGGGTCTGGGTGGGCATCTGACCACGGTGGTGGCTCAGGCTCCGGACGCTGTCCCCACACCACCATAGTCACTCCCCGCTTCTGTATCCCCCTCCCAATGACCACCCTCCAACTAAAACCACCTAAATGAAGGGGCAGCACCGGGATAAGGGGCAGCACCGGGATAAGGGGCAGCACCGGGATAAGGGGCAGGTCCGGGCTGAGGGACTCTGGCAGGTCCGGGCTGAGGGACTCTGGCAGGTCCGGGCTGAGGGACTCTGGCAGGTCCGGGCTGAGGGACTCTGGCAGGTCCGGGCTGAGGGACTCTGGCAGGTCCGGGCTGAGGGACTCTGGCAGGTCCGGGCTGAGGGACTCTGGCAGGTCCGGGCTGAGGGACTCTGGCAGGTCCGGGATGAGGGACTCTGGCAGGTCCGGGCTGAGTGGCAGCTCCGGACTGAGTGGCAGCTCATGACTGAGTGGCAGCTCATGACTGAGTGGCAGCTCATGACTGAGTGGCAGCTCATGACTGAGTGGCAGCTCATGACTGAAGGGCAGCTCATGACTGAAGGGCAGCTCATGACTGGAGGGCAGCTCATGACTGGAGGGCAGCTCATGACTGGAGGGCAGCTCATGACTGGAGGGCAGCTCATGACCGGAGGGCAGCTCTGGCAGCTCCTGACTGGCTGGCGTCTCTGGCAGCTCCTGACTGGCTGGCGTCTCTGGCAGCTCCTGACTGGCTGGCGTCTCTGGCAGCTCCTGACTGGCTGGCGTCTCTGGCAGCTCCTGACTGGCTGGCGGCTCTGGCAGCTCCTGACTGGCTGGCGGCTCTGGCAGCTCCTGACTGGCTGGCGGCTCTGGCAGCTCCTGACTGGCTGGCGGCTCTGGCAGCTCCTGACTGGCTGGCGGCTCTGGCAGCTCCTGACTGGCTGGCGGCTCTGGCAGCTCCTGACTGGCTGGCGGCTCTGGCAGCTCCTGACTGACGGACGGCTCTAGCAGCTCCTGACTGACGGACGGCTCTAATGGCTCGGGACAGACAGGCGGCTCTAATGGCTCGTGGCAGACGGATGGCTCAGAAGGCGCTGGGCAGACAGATGGCTCAGAAGGCGCTGGGCAGACAGATGGCTCAGACGGCGCTGGGCAGACAGATGGCTCAGATGGCGCTGGGCAGACAGATGGCTCAGACGGCGCTGGGCAGACAGATGGCTCAGACGGAGCTGGGCAGACAGGCAGTGCAGAAGGCGTTGGGCAGACGGCCGACTCTGCCCTGCTGAGGCGCACAGTAGGCCTGGTGCGTGGTGCCGGAACTGGAGGTACCGGGATGACGGCACGCACTTCAAGGCTAGTGCGGGGAGCAGGGACAGGGCACACTGACCTCTCGAAGCGCACTATAGGCCTGGTGCGTGGTACCGGAACTGGAGGTACCGGGCTGAGGGCACGCACCTCAGGGCGAGTGCGGGGAGAAGGAACAGTGCGTACAGGGCTCTGGAGACGCACAGATGGCTTAGTGCGTGGTGCCGGAACTGGAGGCACTGGGCTGGAGACACGCACCATAGGGAGAGTGCGTGGAGGAGGAACAGGGCTCTGGAGACGCACAGGTGGCTTAGTGCGTGGTGCCGGAACTGGTAGTACTGGGCTGGGGCGAGGAGGTAGCGCCGGAAATACCGGACCGTGTAGGCGTACTGGCTCCCTTGAGCACTGAGCCTGCCCAACCTTACCTGGTTGCATGCTCCCCGTAGCCCGTCCAGTGCGGGGAGGTGGAATAACCCGCACTGGGCTGTGTTGGCGAACCGGGGACACCATGCGTAAGGCTGGTGCCATGTAAGCCGGCCCAAGGAGACGTACTGGTGGCCAGATATGTAGGGCCAGCCTCATGACATTTGGCTCAATGCCCAATCTAGCCCTACCAGTGCGGGGAGGTGGAATATCCCGCACTGGGCTATGCACCCGTACAGGAGACACCGTGCGCTCTACTGCGTAACATGGTGTCTGCCCGTACTCCCGCTCTCCACGGTTAGCCTGGGAAGTGGGCGCAGGTCTCCTACCTGCCCTCGGCCCACTACCTCTTAGCCCCCCCCCAAGAAATTTTTGGGTGGTACTCACGGGCTTTTCGGGCTTCCGTGCTAGACGCGTCCCCTCATAACTCCGGTTCCCTTCTCCGGTTGCCTCTGCTCTCCTCAGTGCCTCCAGCTGTTCCCATGGGAGGCGATCCCGTCCAGCCAGGATCTCCTCCCATGTGTAGCAACCTTTCCCGTCCAAAACATCCTCCCAAGTCCATTCCTCCTTCTTGCGCTGCTGCTGTCGTTGCTGTCCATTAACCCGCTGCTTGATCTGGGTTTGGTGGGTGATTCTGTAACGGCTCTCTTTCGGTGAGTGAGTTGACCAAGGCGCAGCGGGTTGTGAATACATAATGAACTTTATTTAACAAGACGAAACTAAACACACGAAGAACACTTGAATAATTTTACAAAACAACAAAACGAACTAGACAGACCTATACTATGAACTTACATGAAACGAGGAACACATAAACAGGAACGACCGAACGAGACGAGACAGTACCGTGTGGTGCAACAAACACAGACACAGTGACAATCACCCACAAACAAACAGTGAGAACACCCTACCTTAATATGACTCTCAATTAGAGGAAAACGCAAAACACCTGCCTCTAATTAAGAGCCATACCAGGCAACCCAAAACCAACATAGAGACAGAAAACATAGACTGCCCACCCAAAACTCACGCCCTGACCATCACACACATACAAAACAACAGAAAACAGGTCAGGAACGTGACATACACTCAATTAGTATTTCGTAGCATTGCCTTTAAATTGTTCAACTTGGGTCAAACGTTCAGGGAGCCTTCCACAAGCTTCTCACAATAAGTTGGGTGAATTCTGGCCCATTCCTCCTGACAGAGCTGGTGTAACTGAGTCAGGTTCGTAGGCCTCCTTGCTCACACACTCTTTTTCAGTTCTGCCCACACATCTTCGATAGGATTGAGGTCAGGACTTTGTGATGGCCACTCCAATACCTTGACTTTGTTGTCCTTAAGCCATTTTTCCACAACTTTGGAAGTATGCTTGGGGTCATTATCCATTTGGAAGACCCATTTGCGACCAAGCTTTAACTTCCTGACTGATGTCTTGAGATGTTGCTTCAATATATCCACATCATTATCCGGCCTCATGATGCCATCTATTTTGTGAAGTGCACCAGTCCACCCTGCAGCAAAGCACCCCCACAACATGATGCTGCCACCTGTGGGGTTTTATAAGGTTTTTTGACATGCTTAACTAACTATAAGCTAGTAGGGCTTCTTATGCATTAAAGTTTGAATTACTGACTCATGTGAACCTGTATTTTCCATTAGTCTCTACTCTTACCAGTGCTCTGTCTAACCATGAGGCCACAGCCTGAAATGTGTGTGTGTATGAAATATGTGTGTGTATGCAACAAATGTATCAGTGTGAAATGTGTGTGTGTTAAAAAGGGCGCTTTACTGTACTGTGTGACCGAGACTGTGCTAATCTTAGAGAGACACAGGAGGGGGTGAATCATGAGACTGCTGACTGTGGTGTACAATGGACTATAACCCAATACTATAACAAACGTGATTAGCAACTATATCATATGTGATTGAATACTATAACAAACGTGATTAGCAACTGTATTAAATGTGATTGGATATTAACCCTTTCATGCGTGAGTTCCAAATATTTCTAACGGTCGCCCCAGCGTGAGTTTTTTTATGCACGTGATGTTAGAACGTTCTCTCCATTCAAGAATGTGATTGTTATGTAACAGTACATTTAATCTGCGCTGCCCTCAAACCAAAGCACGCAGCCTGTTTTATTTGTCAATTTTAAATTATTTTCTAACAAATTTTATTTTCTAATAACAGTTTGAAATGAGGTGTGTTCCGCCTCATTCATTCACATAAAAGTAGTCATTTTTACTTTTGCGGACCAATTAATTTTTTTGACTTTTCTGACCCGGACAAAATTCCCCAAACACTTCTCAATTGTTTGTGCAGGACATTTACTCATCTGCCGTCCTGCATACACGTGTTCATATTTTCCACCTGTCGCCTGCATCGAAATCAAAGTTGTTTTCGTTACCAATAATACCTTTGGAAATGTGTGCGTTTCTATCAAAGTGCCTTAATACGTTATAATAGTTTCTGCATGTCGTGTTATGTCGTTTCTACTGTAACATCATGTTTTGTGTATATTCCTTATAACCGCGGACACGCGATGTAACGTTACTCTTTTCATAACATTTATGGTGTTATACTCAATGCTTAGGTATCTAGCTACATTCTCCTATTAGCTCTGGAAAACAATGCTAATTGCGTCAGGGAAGTATTAGCATGTGTTGTATTTCGAAGCTACCCTGGCCTTATGACTCCCAAGTGGCACAGCGTCTCAGTGCTAGAAGCGTCACTACAGAGACCCATCTTCAAATCAAGACTGCGTTTCTATCAAAGTAAGTGCCTAATTACGTTATTGTGTCGTGTTATACCGTTTCTACTGTAGCTCACTGTGTGAATGGAGCATAATATATTTGTGTATATTCCTTATAACCGCGGACACGCTAGGTAACGTTACTCATGTTACTCACCTTTTATGGTGTTATATTCAATCGTGCTTATGTAGCTAGTTACATTATTCTATTAGTTCTGTAAAACAATGCTAAATGCGTCAGAAGTATTGGCATGTTGTATTTTGACGTTACCCTGGAAAAATATCTTATACCACTTGGTCGTTTTCTGAGTGCATTCCACAAAGCTGTTTATCATGTCAGCCTTATCCACTGCCCCCATTTTGAGGTAATAGTCAAGCACGCAGTCTGGTTTGATGTTTCTCTGTCTGGTTTGTTTCTCTCTCCCGTCAGGTGGTCCACCTTCCCTGTGGCCGACATGGTTGCTGTATGGACAGTGGAGAGGACATGGACGTTTGTTTCTCTCTCCCGTCAGGTGGTCCACCTTCCCTGTGGCCGACATGGTTGCTGTATGGACAGTGGAGAGGACATGGACGTCTCGTTTGTCATGCCACTTTACTGCCAGCTGTTAACATTTCTTATTTTGTATAACGGGTCATTTAGGATGGTAGTAGCGTTGATGAAATGCAGTCATAGCAGCAGAACTAGAAAGCTTTTTCTTATTTTCTTAGAACTAGAAAGCGTTTTCTTATTTTGTAAGTTTGTTAAAGTGTTTGTTTTCGTGTTGCCATCTTCATCGTTGTTATAAATAAAAAGATGGCTTATTTCCCGCAAGCTGCGTTTTGGTCTGAAGATCCTTCTCTCCTCACCTCATCCGAGGATGAGGAGAGCGACAGCCGTTACAGGGGGGCAGCTCCTCACTCACTGTCAGAATCTGATTCCTGACTTTCATACTCTGACTCATTGTCAGAATTTTTAAAAAATCTCCAGAATTTCCACATTTGTTTGTTGTCTCCTTTTGAAAGACATTGCTAATGCTTCAGCTTAGCTCACTAGCTACATACATAAACAACAACACTGAATGGTTTACAGTGAGAGGGTACGTGGTTGACTACCGGCACGCGCCACTTGTATCAATAAATCACTATCAGAAAATGTTTTGTGTGGCAATTATTTGTGTATTTACGGTTTTATTCACATGTTTTCAAATCTAGGTGACAAATCATGCATTCCGATTCTTGCACAGATTGTAATGGGCACATATTATGTGTGTAAAATACTTTATTGAAGGTTGTACTGATTATGATGAGCTAAGCTAATTCCAGCTGTGTAGCCATGTTTGTTGACATTCAATGCATTCTGGGTTCACGTAATCGTCTGTTTGACCAAAGATGTTATAACAAAATGAGGTGAGTAAGAGTTCACTCATTTTTTGAGTACTTACGGAAATTAATGGTGGGATGTGAACGACGGTAGATGACACACCCCTTCAACATGCATACTATAAACAGACCAAACTCATCTCATCTTCTCTTATTGTCTTCGGTTTCTGTGAGGAAAAAATGCATGGGTGCGCGCTGAAACTAATCGTCGGATTACTTTCGATTTCTAAAAAGTGCTTTACCTAATTATTTCGATCAATGGTGAGCTCACCCGTGATGTGATTAATTATACATAGTAATTGCTATTATCTAATTCATATTGTAGTTTGTCAGCCGAGAGTTAGAAAATATGACTGCGTGTGTTGGGTCAATCTTTCCTCAGTTAGCGCTAGGACAAATGTAGCCTACATTTTTCCGGTTAGGATGATTGTGTTATGCTATATATTCTTCTGTGAATATCTGAACATTGAATCCAAAAATAAACTGCTCACATTCTGGACATAACTTTGTAAGGACTGTGTTTGTAGAAATAGTTTCTGAAAAAAGTGTGGCCAACTCAAACGCTGATTGTTGCGTCATTCGAAACTGGCCGTTCTAAACAAGCGTTCTAAATGAGTGTTCTAATCACACCGGTGTGATCATATGCTTCAGGGACCACTGTAGAACGATCACACCCGTGTGATGGTACGTGTGAAAGGGTTAACAAACTGTTGTTCGGGCGCCTGGATGTCTGTGTGTGTGTGTGTGTGCTGGAAGTAACAGTTAGCTCAGATAAGAGTGCTGGGAAGCTGTAGTTAGCCTTGAGCGAGAACAGTGGACATTGTATACAGGTGCAGATATCTCAGACAATGTTATAAAACTGTCTGACCCCAGTCTCTGGGGTGAGGGAGCGTAATCTACACAGCGACAGGACACCAGAAAGCGCAAAGAGGCTGGGACCAGCTTATGTGCCAACATCAACGATAGGTTGGGTATTTTTAAACCACGCCCAGTCTCTACTCTGACAGGCCGGCTCGGAAGTGGGAACTAATCTCTGTCACGAGTATAATATACTATCTTTGTCAGAAACAAATCAGTTCTCTGTCTTATCCTGCGTGATGAAACATTGAACCCGTATATACGGAAATTGTATTTGCCATTTATTACCTTTTGAATTAAACAATTATTTTAACCAAGTTCAGGTGTAATATTGTTTCTATCTCAGTTGAACTTTCGCAGCCCTAACACACCCACGTGCTTCACGGTTGGGATGGTGTTCTCGGCTTGCAAGCCTCCCCATTTTTGCTTCAAACATAACGATGGCCATTATGGCCAAACAGTTCTATTTTTGTTTCATCAGACCAGAGGACATTTCTCCAAAAAGTACGATCCTTGTCCCCATGTTCAGTTGCAATCCGTAGTCTGGCTTTTTTATGATGGTTTTGGAGCAGTGGCTTCTTTCTTGCTGAGCGGCCTTTCAGGTTATATTGATTTAGGACTCATTTTACTGTGGATATAGCTACTTTTGTATGTGTTTCCTGCAGCATCTTCTCAAGGTCCTTTGCTGTTGTTCTGGGATTGATTTGCACTTTTCTCACCAAAGTACGCTAATCTCTAGGAGACAAAACATGTCACCTTCCTGAGTGGTATGTCAGCTTCGTGATCCCATGGTGTTTATACTTTTACTTCACTATTGTTTGTACAGATGAATGTGGTACCTTCAGGAGTTTGGAAATTGCTCCAAGGATGAACCAGACTTGTGGAGGTCTACCATTTTTTCCTGAGGTCTTGGCTGATTCCTTTTGATGTTCCCATGATGTCAAGCAAAGAGGCACTGAGTTTTAAGGTAGGCCTTGAAATACATCCACAGGTACACCTCCAATTGACTCAAAATATGTCAATTAGCCTATCAACAGCTTCTAAAGCCATGATCAAATTTTCTGGAATTTTCCAAGCTGTTTAAAGGCACAGTCAACTTATTGTATGTAAACTTCTGACCCACTGGAATTGTGATACAGTGAATTATAAGTGAAATAATCTGTCTTTAAACAATTGTTGGAAAAATGACTTGTGTCGTGCACAAAGTAGATGTCTTAACCGATTTGCCAAAACTGTAGTTTGTTAACCTGTTGAGGACAGAGGGCGCTGTTTTCACTTTGGGGGAAAATCGTGCCCAATTTAAATGGCCTCGTACTCAATTCTTGCTCGTACAATATGCATATTATTATTACTATTGTGTCACGAACCGGCTCAGAGCCCGTAACAAAAGGGAGACACGTGGAGATAAGAAGTAACAAAATATATATTTATTAAATAAAGAAACTATGTATAATATACAATGGTGTGTGTAATCAGTAATCAGTAGTGTAAGTGAATGTTTTGCATGGATGAAATGTGATAATGCAAGGTGTTGAAAGATGCTAAAACAAACAACCAAAAAGCACAACCAAACGCAACAAAATCTATCAAAGTGTCTGTATGGAGAGAGTCTCTCCTTGATGAATGGGGAAGTGGTGATTTTATCCTGGGAGAGTGGGCCCAGGTGTTCCCCATGTAGCTGACGACCCTCCCAACTCCACCCACCGGCATCCTAATAGGGAAACAAGAGCAAGGAGAGAGAGAAAACGGTAGACAGAATGGGAGGGTCGTCACAATTGGATAGAAAACACTCTAGTTTCTAAAACCGAACTCATTTTGCAGCAAACTTCCTCATAGGAAGTGGAAAATCTGAAATCGATGCTCTGTTCTAGGGCCTGCCTATAAATGTCCTTCATATATATCAGTATACATGCACTTCATACGTCTGCCACTAGATGTCGACAGGCAGTGAGAGAAGAAATGGAGTGTATAACATGATCTGGGGTCGAATAAAAGCTCTTTGTATGACGTGTCACCAGTTTCCTGTTTTCTGGAGCGTGCGCGAAGGGACCTGGTATTGCCTTCTGAAAAGCTGCCGTTATAGACGACTATAATCTCCGGCTTTGATTTTATTTGATAAATGTGACAATATCATCGTAAAGTATGTTTTTTCAATATAGTTTTATTAGATTATTGAAATTTTTTCGGGACGTTAGGCGTGTTGCGTTGTGTGCCTTTGTTCAGGAAGGAGAGCTTCGCGCTACTTTGCTAGCTTTCCGTGCTAATTGACTGGAGAAGAGGGCATTCTAAAACCAAACAACGATTGTTCTGGACAAAGGACCCCTTGTACAACATTCTGATGGAAGATCATCAAAAGTAGGAGCCATTTTATGATGCTATTTCATATATCTGTCGAACATGTTGTACTAGTAGTTTGCGCCCAGATTTTGGGCACTCTCTTGCTATAACTAAGCTGGATGTCGTACGGCCTCGTACGGACGGCCTCGTACTCAATTCTTGCTCGTACAATATGCATATTATTATTACTACGCGCGAGAAGGGACCGGCACTGAAACCACATATAAGTCTTTATGGTGATAATGTAACGGCTTTCCTCCTCCTCTTCAACCGAAGAGAAGGAGCAGGGATTGAACCAAAATGCAGCGTTTGAATTCGACATAATATTTATTTACAAAAATGGAAAAACACGACAACACTTTAACAAACTACAAAACAAAAAACGACGTAGACAGACCTGGACGACGAACTTACATGAACCACGAAGAACGCATGAACAGGAAAACTGACTACATAAAAGAACGAACATAAAAACAAACCGAGACAGTCCCGTGTGGCGCGACAAACACAGACACAGGAGACAACCACCCACAAACAAACAATGTGAAAACACCTACCTTAATATGACTCTCAATCAGAGGAAATGAAAATCACCTGCCTCTAATTGAGAGCCATATCAGGTCACCCTTAAACAAACATAGAAACACATAACATAGACTACCCACCCAAACTCACGCCCTGACCGTCAAACACATAAAAAATAACAGAAAACCGGTCAGGAACGTGACAGATAATCATTTACTCTGTCTTATTTTGTTATGTATCATGTATTCCATGTACACCGTTATTGTTTGAGTGTTCGTTCATTTGTGACTAATAAATCCATTAATTGATTTCAGAAAATGCAGTCTTTGATTGACTATACTTTCATAATTTAGTAGGCCAATTGGTAAATCCTAAATTGTAGAGTTATTTACACTACACAGCATATGTTTGGGTTCTAACTTTACATATCTGAGCTAAACTTGACTCATTTAATTATTGCTGGAACTTGGATTGCCAGGATTAGCTCTTAGTATCCAGGCATAAATAATTGCAAATAATTGCATAACTGTCATCTTAGACAAGTGTAATTATAGTTAAAAGGACTGGTGATGCAAGACTAGCCATCTTGCTAGATCCACTAGAGACACTTCTGGCCTATTTACATGATTATGGAGTTAGATTGATAAATGTAGTTTATTGTTCAACATCATTTTTAACCCAACTACACAGCCTGACAAAACTGCCAGTCGGTGGGAGAGAAAAAGTTGAACGAGTGAAAGAAAGAAAGATAACTTTAATATAGTCCCTGACCATGCAATTACCTTCACACTAAACGCCGCCATTCTCCCCCTGAAGAACAGCAGCAAACTATTTGTCCTAATTTAATGGGATTCCACTACAGTGGGTTTTTAATTTATATTGAGAATCAGGCAGAGCGGGAAGAAGTGAAAGTTTAATCAGGTCTTGTCACTGTCAGAGGGAAACACAAGAGCTCAGATAGCAGCACCTGCAGTAACAGGGCTCAGGATAATGATGGGCTATTGTGTATTAACATCAAGGGAACACTGTCAAATTAATACTTGGCATCTGACGTTGGGCTGACTGTGTGGACTGGTGGAGCAGGGAAGGCAAGCAGGGTAGGCACACACAGCCTATATCAGGAGTTCATTTTATGGGTCGTGTTGATTTGAATTTGGTTTTGATTGTGTATAATTTTGTATGTCTCTTCCTCGAGGATAGCAAACAAACGATAATTGAGAAAATTGAAGGGAGTGCGTTCAATTTATTAGGGGATGCTGTTTTGGTTGATCCATCCTGTTGCATCCATACACATCCATCATTATAGACAAGATTAGGATTGTATGAAATTCACTCCACCTTAATATGATATGGAAATAATCTATTTTACACTGTGACTTGCACGGATGCAGACACTCAACCATAGTGCTTAGTATTATTTCACACAGGGGCACGGCAGGTCTGTTTGTATATTCATGTGTTGGCCTGTAGCCCAAAATTACAACGTTATTACGCTGCCTGTTTTATTTGTAATATGATAACGACATATGGTAAATACAACTGTGTTTGTTTTTTAAAATCTATAACCCCCCCAAGAAATGAGACGGTAGATACAGTGTGTAGAACTGAAACAGAAGAAGACATCAAGACACTATATTTCTGAATAATTAATCAACATATAGACATACGCCTTCTGAGAATTAGATTACGTTTATACTGAATATCAGTTCTGTGGGGGGGAAAGAGAAAGGAGAGGAGAATAGTTATAGAGAGGGGGGAATGATTGTAAACAAAGCTGTAGCCTATGAGGCATGGTGCTATGGCATCTGGGTTCGATTCAGGGGAGAAGCTGAATAATTAATGAACAAACATATTAATGTAACGAGGGTTATGTGACTGTTTCCCCTCTCTTTAATATTCCATATAAGATTATAGCCCAAATTGCCTTGCATTATTGCCAAATTCATTAAATAAAAAATGCAGAGACAGTATTTATTCGGTTCTGTATAAAATGAGATTGAGCCAATCACTGGGTATTTTCTCCCTGAAAACATATTTAGATTCTCACAGTAATGTAATGAGAAGTTTTGTTTAAAATTGACACAGAACCATGTCCCCTAACTGATGCTGATGAGCTTTAAGACTGAGGGGGGTAAATACTGATTTGATTAAGCCTGCTTGAGCGACCACAAAAATCATTGAAAACTTAGGAGAGAAAAAGAAACACAAAAGGGAAGACTATAGCAGAATACTAATACATTGAAAGGCCTCTACACTTTTGTTTGTGGAGTTGTGTGTGTTAGGTTATAGGGGGCCCTGTGCAACATGGAAATTGGAATTGGCCCTCTTCTGTCTATTACCTGACGGTATTGACTGAGTAACAGTGTGCCCAGACAGTGCAGCGCTGAGGATCTGTGGAAGTGTGTAAGAAAGACACAGTAATAGACCATTACTCCCCAACCCCTGCTCATCTCCCCCAATCTGCCTCTAGGATCTCCACTGACGGGGAGAATACCAAATGGCAGATGTTCATTTCAGAGGACAAATGGAGAGAGAAAGAGGGAGAGAGAGCGAGGGAGAGAGAGAGAGTGGGGTTGAGTGACAGACAGAGCAGCGAGATGAGGAAGAGTGAGTCAGAGAGGAACACAGAGGGTAGAGAAAGGAGGTAAGTTTGGGTGATAAAGTCACATGAAAAGGAAATGTGATACACAGATAAAGTAAAGGCCCTTACAGCAAACCACTTGATCACAAGTGAAATCGTGTTTTTGGAACAATTCACTTGTGATCACATTTTTTCGTATGTGTAGTTTCATGTTAACACATATTACTTCTAAATCATAATCAAATAAAAGTTTATTGGTCATACAGTGCCTTCGGAAATTATGCAGACCACTTGACTTTTTCCACATTTTGTTACGTTACAGCCTTATTCTAAATTCATTAAATAGTTTTTTTCCCCTTATCAATCAACACACAATACCCCATAATGACAAGGCAAAAACAGGTTTTTATACATTTTTGCAAATTAATAAAAAATACAAAAATGAAATATCACATTTTTTTAATATTTTTTTTTCACCTTTATTTAACCAGGTAGGCTAGTTGAGAACAAGTTCTCATTTGCAACTGCGACCTGGCCAAGATAAAGCATAGCAGTGTGAACAGACAACAACACAGAGTTACACATGGAGTAAACAATAAACAAGTCAATAACATTTACACACAGCACCAGTCAAAAGTTTGGACACACGTAGTCATTCCAGGGGTTTTCTTTATTTTTACTATGTTCTACATTGTAGAATAATTGTGAAGATATCAAAACTACTTGAACTCTGTGAAGCATTTATTTGGGCTGAAAATTCTGAGACTGGTACCTCTAATGAATGTATCCTCTACAGCAGAGGCAATTCTGGGTCTTCCTTTCCTTTGTCAGTTCTCATGAGAGCCAGTTTCATCAGGGTGCTTGATGGTTTTTAGCGACAGCAAACCAAAAAAGTGTTAAACAAAACAAAATATATTTTATATTTGAGATTCTTCAAATTAGCCACCCTTTGCCTTGATGAGAGCTTTGCACACACTTGGCATTCTCTCAACCAGCTTCATGAGGTAGTCACCTGGAATGCATTTCAATTAACAGGTTAAAAGATAATTTGTCGAATTTCTCTCCTTCTTAATGCGTTTGAGCCAATCAATTGTGTTGCGACAAGGTAGGGGTGGTATACAGAAGATAGCCCTATTTGGTAAAATACCAAGTCCATATTATGGCAAGAACAGCTCAAATAAGCAAAGAGAAATGACAGTCCATCATTACTTTAAGACATGATGGTCAGTCAATATAGAACATTTCAATAACTTTTAAAGTTTCTTCAAGTACAGTCGCAAAACCATCAAGCGTTGGTTTTTGCGACTGCACTTGAAGTTACCTCTGCTGCAGAGCATAAGTTTATTAGAGTTAACAGTCTCAGAAATTGCAGCCCAAATAAATGCTTCACAGAGTTCAAGTAACAGACACATCTCAACATCAACTCTTCAGAGGAGAATAAGGCCTTCTTGGTCGAATTGCTGCAAAGAAAGCGCTACTAAAGGACACCAATAATAAAAAGAGACTTGGGCCAAGAAACATGAGCAATGGACATATGACCGGTGGAAATCTGTCCTTTGGTCTGATGAGTCCTAATTTGTGCTATATTTCAGAAATCTAGGTGTATGTTGCGGGTCATTACTTCACAGGAGTGCCGTTTGAACGTAAACTTTTTTTAAACAAAATGCATTTTTTGGCAGGAATTCCTCCTCAAACATGTGAACTTGCATGTAAACTTATGTGTACCTTAATAACAAACGTGTATGCCATCTGTAAATATGAAAACAATTGTTAAATTAGGTGCCTAGTTGGTTTAGCCACAGAAAAAGTGAGCAACCTAGCCTGGCTGAGATAATGAGTGGGCTAGACATGCCGAGAGATGATTTTGGATTGGTCTGCCATATAGCACGCTTCTGTCTATTTGAGCTGGTCAGTATGTCTAAGTAATACTGTCTAATGTGGTTTTCTTTAAATGTATTGCGTTGTAAAACTGCATAAGCCTAATATCAAGTTAAAGTGTACTGGCTTGCTAGCTAACATTTCTTGTATGCTCTCCACTTTCTGGAGGACCGAGTTTTGAAATCAGTGGAATTTGAGTATGATACTGTAGCTAAGGAGATAGAGAAAACACCTGTCTCCGGATTACATCTTCAAACAAAGGGAAACCATAACATCAGACAGGAGACACGTCCATCCATGATGTATACAGGTAAGACAGTCTAGCTAGCTACATTTTCAGATATTACACATTTCTAATTTTGACAGAAAGTGATTTCCTCTCAAGTTAACATGTACTGTTAGCTAGCTAATGTTAGCTGGCTGTCCCACTAGCTAACGTTATGTGTATGATCTTATTAGTTGTATCTCAGTGTCATGCCTGATCCCCCCCCCCCCCCTTCCGGTGCTCGAGGGCGCCAGGCTACCCGTCATCATACGCACCTGTTGCCATCATTAAGTGTTGCTACGCTCATTGGACTCACCTGGACTCCCTCACTTTTTTGACTGCCCCTGCATATATGTCTGCTCCTCTGTGTTGTTCCTTGTAGTAGTTTTGTTTGTCATGTCGTGTTTATGTCCAGACGCTGTTCCTCTCTCCTTGCATGTCCGTCTATATTAAATGGTCCCCTCCCTATACCTGCTTCTCATCTCCTGCATTGGGCATTACAGAATGCTACTAACATTACAAGAAGCATCAGGGAGATTTGTTTTTTTTTTGTTTTGTTGGTGATGTCGTACCTGGGGGCCACCGCCGATTAACCCGGGGGTGGCTACGCTGGCTCGTTGGGCTGTCATGCCCTAGTTGGCTCGAGAGGTTTCCTTACCCCGATTGGCTCTGCAGGTTCCCCTCCCACGTCATACTTCAGCCGGCTCGTCGGGATTCTATGCCTCAGCCGGTCCATGAGTTATTTTGTTTTGTTGGTGACGTTGGACCCGGGGGCCGCCGCCAATGGAACCGGGGGTGCCTAAGCTGGCTCATTGGGCTGTCAAGCCCTAGCTGGCTCGAGAGGTTTCCAAGCACTGGTTGACTCGGCAGGTTCCCATCCCACGTCATGCTTCAGCCGGCTCGTCAGGCTCCTATGCCTCAGCCAGTCCATGAGTTTTCTTGTTTTGTTGGTGACATCAGGCTTGGATTCCACCGCCGATGGAACTGGGGGTGCCTAAGCTGGATCGTCGGGCTTTCATGCCTTAGCTGGCTAGAGAGGTTTCCTTGCCTCGGTTGGCTCGGCAGGTTCCCATCCCACATCATGCTTCAGCCGGCCCATGGGGCTTCTACACCGCAGTGGGATCCTCAGTCTGTCACGCCTCAGTCGGCCCATCCGGCACGCCCAGGTGGGACCAGGCCTGCTCCCGCTCCCCCTCCCTGGTGCTTGAGGGCGCCAGGTTACCGTCACCATATGCACCTGTTACCATCATTACGCACAGCTTCACTCATTGGACTCACCTGGACTCCCTCACTTTGTTGATTGCCCCTGCATATATGTCTGCTCCTCTGTGTTGTTCCCTGTAGTAGTATTGTTTGTCATGTTGTGTTTATGTCCAGACGCTGCTCCTGTCTCGTTGCATGTCCGCCTATATTAACCTGTCTAGGATCAGCGTGGCGCTAGCGGCACCCCCCCCCCCCCCCCACTGAAAAACCAGTGCCGCGAAATTCAAAAAAAATATTTTTTTAAAATATTTAACTTTCACACATTAAAGTCCAATACAGCTAATGAAAGACACAGATCTTGTGAATCCAGTCAACATTTCCAATTTTTAAAATGTTTTACAGGGAAGACACAATATGTAAAGATGTACATCTATTACCTAAAAACACATTAGCATAATCCACCATCTTTTATTTGTCCACCAACACCAGTAGCCATCACCAATTCGGCTAAACTAAGATATTTATAGCCCCTAACCAACAAAAAAACTCATTAGATGACAGTCTGATAACAAATTTATGGTATGGGATAGGTTTTGTTAGAAAAAAGTGCATATTTCAGGTAGACTTCATAGTTTACAATTGCACCCACCATCACAAATGGACTAGAATAATTACAATGAGCAACGTGTTTACCTAACTACTAATCATCAAACATTTCGTAAAAATACACAGCATACACGAATCGAAAGACACAGATCCTGTGAATACAGACAATATTTCAGATTTTCTAAGTGTCTTACAGCGAAAACACAATAAATCGTTATATTAGCTTAGCACATAGCAATTAGCAGCCCAGCATTGATTCTAGCCAAAGTGAGCGATAAAAGTCAACATCGCCAAAAGATATTAATTTTTTCACTAACCTTCTCAGAATTCTTCCGATG
The DNA here is from genome assembly GCF_029448725.1 of Salvelinus fontinalis. Classification (NCBI taxonomy): domain Eukaryota; kingdom Metazoa; phylum Chordata; class Actinopteri; order Salmoniformes; family Salmonidae; genus Salvelinus; species Salvelinus fontinalis. The sequence continues at coordinate 25,928,777 of NC_074674.1, forward strand.
ACACTCCTGTAACATCACATTACAACATGCATATACAGTTTGATCGAAAATGTTTATATTTAGCCCCCAAAATCATGGTTAGACAATGTGAAATGTAGCTCAGTTGGTCAGAAAATGTCCTTGCGCCACTTAGACAGTGATCTACTCTTATACATAAATACTCATAAACGTGACTAAAAAATACAGGGTGGACAGGGATTGATAGACAATTTAATTCTTAATACAATTGCGTTATTACATTTTTTAATTTATCCTTACTTTTCAATACAGTTTGCGCCAAGCGAAGCTACGTCAAAAAACATGGCGTCCTAAGCCACTAAAATGTTTCGACAGAAACACGATTTATCATAATAAAAATGTCCTACCTTGAGCTGTTCTTCCATCAGTATCTTGGGCAAAGGATCCTTTCTTGGGAGAAATCGTCTTTTGGTGGAAAGCTGTCCTCTTGCCATGTGGAAATGTCAACTGCGTTCGGGATGAACTGAAAAGCGTGCCCAACTTTTCACATCGTTGCAAAAATAAATGTCCCAAAATCGCACTAAACGGATATAAATTGCTATAAAACGCTTTAAATTAACTACCTTATGATGTTTTTAACTCCTATAACGAGTGAAAAGATGACCGGAGAAATATAACAGGCTAAACTAACGCTTGGAACAAGTGCGCGCCGGTGTCCTCTTGGCTCATGACGCAGCTCCCAAAGAATGACTAGCTTCAGGGTTTTTTCATTTGTAGGGCCTGTGAACGCGCAATCGACCCCGTTGGAATCGTCATCACGTAAAGGCATCCAGGGGAAGACGTAAGAAGTGTCCGTATAGTCATTGCAACGACAGTGCCCTTTTAAATGACTTCAGAACAGTGGCCAACATTTCTCAAATCTGACTCCATGTCAGGGAAATTGCTGTAGAATGGGCTCTGTTCCACTTAGAGACAAAATTTCAACTCCTATAGAAACTATAGACTGTTTTCTATCCAATAATAATAATAATATGCATATTGTACGATCAAGGATTTTGTGGGAAGCCGTTTAAAAAATTAGCCAAATTAGCATAAGTAGTCTAAACAGCGCCCCCATCCCCAACAGGTTAAAACCTTTTGTCAATATGGGGGCGCTGTTTTCACTTTGTAAAAAATCGTTCCCAAATTAAACTGCCTCGTACTCAATTCTTGCTCGTACAATATGCATATTATTATTACTATTGGATAGAAAACACTCTCTAGTTTCTAAAACCGTTTGAATTATATTTGTGAGTAAAACAGAACTCATTTTGCAGCAAACTTCCTGTCAGGAAGTGAGAAATCTGAAATCGAGGGCTCTGTTCCAGGGTCAGTTTATTAATTCCCATGGAATCTATGGGTCTACATGCACTGCATACGCCTTCCACTAGATGTCAGTAGGCAGTGAGAGTTGGAATGGGGTGTCTAGCTAGATCTGAGGCCGAACAAGACGTCTTGGAACGGAAGGTCTGGTCTTTTCACCGTTCGTCTTGGCGCGAGACAGACCTCAGGATTGCGTTCTGAAAAGCTGTCGTTATAGGCGTTATATATATCTGGCTCTGATTTTATTCGATATATGTGTTAAAAACATCATAAACTAGTTGTATTAAACCGACTTATAGCAGTTTATATCAGTTGATTGCGATTTTCTGGAATTTCTTTGTCTTGCGTTATGGTGCGTTGGAGACTGCTGCGCCACATGGCTAGCTTTGGCTGCTAATTCTACAGATGGAGGGCATTCTACAACCAAACAACGATTATACTGGACAAAGAACAACTTGTACAAGATTCTGATGGAAGCTCATCAAATAGTAGGAACCATTAATGATATTATTTTGTATTTCTGTCAAAGAATGTTTAGACTATATTCCGCCCAGATTTCGGGCGCTGTTTCGCTGTAATGTAAGCTGTATGTCGTAATAAGGTTATTTTTAAAACTCTAACACAGCGGTTGCATTAAGAACTAGTGTATCTTTCATTTGCTGTCCAACCTGTATTTTTTAGTAAAGTATATGATTAGTTATTTGATTAGATGATGTGAGTGTGAGAAATATATCCAGATTATTTGGGGCAGTTTGGCTAGTATTCACATTGTTTAACCACGAATTGTACCGCTAAATATGCACATTTTCGAACAAACCATATATGTATTGTGTAATACGATGTTATAGGACTGTCATCTGATGAAGTTTGAGAAGGTTAGTGAAAGAATTAATATCTTTTGCTGGTTTATTCGCTATCGCTAACGTGGATGAATCAATGCTGTTGTGTGGTTGGCTATTGTAGTAGGCTAATATAATGCTATATTGTGTTTTCGCTGTAAAACACTTAAAAAATCTGAAATATTGGCTGGATTCACAAGATGTTTGTCTTTCATTTGCTGTACACTGTGTATTTTTCATAAATGTTTTATGATGAGTATTAAGGTAATTCACGTTGGTCTCTGTAGTTATTCTAGCTGCTTTGGTGAGATTTTGTGATGGTGGCTGCAATGTAAAACTATGATTTATACCTGAAATATGCACATTTTTCAAACAAAACATATGCTATACAATAAATATGTTATCAGACTCATCTGATGAAGTTGTTTCTTGGTTAGTGACTATTTACATCTTTATTTGGTCGAATTTGTGATAGCTACCTATGTAGTAAAAAAAATGGTGGAAATATGCGGTTGGGTCTTTTGCTATCGTGGTTAGCTAATAGAAATACATATTGTGTTTTCCCTGTAAAACATTTAAAAAATCGGAAATGATGGCTGGATTCACAAGATGTGTATCTTTCATCTGGTGTCTTGGACTTGTGATTTCATGATATTTAGATATGCTAGGCTATGCTAGGCTATGCTAGTTAGCTTTTTTACTGATGAGGGTGCTCCCGGATCCGGGATGGTGACTCGTGAGAAGTTAAATAGTTCACTCCATGTACCTGCTTCTCATCTCCTGCATTGGGTGTTACACTCAGAGACATTTGCAGACTCATGCAGAGTAGTAACGTCATGAGTTGGGATTATGGTTAATTGTTTAGCTAGCTAGTTACATGTCTTCCCAAAAGACTCTCCTCTGAGTGTGCCAGAGAGCAGAATAACTGATGAATTACGAATGCTCAACACCCTTTGAATATGGTCTGTGTCAGTAAACGTAGACAAAAAAGCGTAATTAAATTGTTGCCTGCTTGGGATAACATGAAAACAGCCTAACCAGCTCTGCTAGGGCGAGTAAAATGGTCAGCGTGGGGCATTTTCTCAATATGTGTCTGGAAGTAGCTAGAAAGCTAGCCAATGTTAGCCAGTTAGCTTGTGTGCTTGACTGCCGTTGTGAGGTCAGAACGTTCGGATCAACCCTACTCATCGGCCAGAGCATCCAGTGTGTGCTCTGAAAGCTCAGAGAACAAAAAACTCTGAATTTATGAACGGACAATCTGACTGCACAGTTACAGTCACCAACGCTCTGGATAACATAACAGCCTAAACAGCTCCGCTAGGGCGAGTAATGTTCCCGTGAGCTGTTCTCTCTTTTGTGTCTGGAAGTAGCTAGCAAGTTAGCTTGAGTGCTTTTTTTTTTATATATATATATTTTATTATTATTATTAATAATTTAAACAAAATAAATACAAACACAGAAATATACAAACAAGAGTACATAAACCTAACAGACAGGGGTATTACACATATCGAGATAGATTATCAATTTGTCAAAAAGTTTTATGGTACATATTGCTTTTTTTTTTACACTTACTGATAATTTCAAAATTATATTTAAATTATATTTTAAACAAGGGAGGGATTTGTTCTCTGTGAAAAATAATCGCCATAAAAAAATATACAAATGAACAATGAAATATAATTTCCATATAATTTTGTCACGTTCCTGACCTATTTCTGTTAGTTTGTTATATGTGTTAGTTGGTCAGGACGTGAGGTTGGGTGGGCATTCTATGTTTTCTGTTTCTATGTTGGTTTATGGGTTGCCTGGTATGGCTCTTAATTAGAGGCAGGTGTTTGGCGTTCCTCTAATTAAGAGTCATATTTAGGTAGGTGTTTTCACAGTGTTCGTTGTGGGTGATTGTCTCCTGTGTTTGTGTATGTCGTTGCTCCACACGGGACTGTTTTCGGTTTGTTTGTTCATCGTTCATTTTGTGTAGCCTATTTTCTCTATTCATGCGTTCTTCATGTTTTATGTAAGTTCGTCATCTAGGTCTGTCTACACCGTTTATTTGTTTTGTTAGTGTATTAGTCGAGTTCGTGTTTTTTTTCTTTAATAAATAATGTCTACAAACTCCTCTGCATGTTAGTTCAATCCCTGCTCCTCCTCTTCTGATGAAGAGGAGGAGGAAAGCCGTTACAGAATCACCCACCAATCCAGAACCAAGCGGCGTGAAGTCAAGCAGGATTATACACAGGAATCATGGACTTGGGAGGAAATATTGGACGGGAGAGGTCCATGGGCACAGCCGGGAGAATATCGCCGTCCCAAAGCTGAGCTGGAGGCAGCGAAAGCAGAGAGGCGGTGGTATGAGGAGGCAGCTAGGAGACGTGGCTGGAAGCCCGAGAGGAGACCCCAAAAATTTCTTGGGGGGGGGCTAAGAGGTGGTGGGCCAAGGGCAGGTAGGAGACCTGCGCCCACTTCCCAGGCTTACCGTGGAGAGCGGGAGTACGGGCAGGCGCCGTGTTACGCAGTAGAGCGCACGGTGTCTCCTGTACGGGTGCATAGCCCAGTGCGGGTTATTCCACCTCCCCGCACTGGTAGGGCTAGATTGGGCATTGAGCCAGGTGTCATGAGGCCGGCTCAACGCGTCTGGTCTCCAGTGCGTCTCCTCGGGCCGGCTTACATGGCACCAGCCTTACGCATGGTGTCCCCGGTTCGCCTACATAGCCCGGTGCGGGTTATTCCACCTCCCCGCACTGGTCGGGCGACGGGGAGCATTCAACCAGGTAAGGTTGGGCAGGCTCGGTGCTCAAGGGAGCCAGTACGCCTTCACGGTCCGGTATTTCCGGCACTACCTCCCCGCCCCAGCCCAGTACCACCAGTGCCTACACCACGCACCAGGCTTCCAGGGCGTTTTCAGAGCCCTGTGCCTCCTCCACGCACTCTCCCTATGGTGCGTGTCTCCAGCCTAGTGCCTCCAGTTCCGGCACCGCGCACTAAGCCACATGTGCGTTTCCTAAGTCCTGTGCACACTGTTGTTTCTCCCCGTACTCGTCCTGATGTGCGTGCACTCAGCCCGGTGCCACCAGTGCCGGTACCACGCACCAGGAATATAGCACGCTTTGAGAGTTCAGTGTGCCCTGTCCCTGCTCCCCGCACTAGGCTTGAAGTGCGTGTCCTCAGTCAGGTGCCTCCAGTTACGGCACCACGCACCAAGCCTACAGTGCGTCTCAGCCGGCCAGAGTCTGCCGTCTGCCCAACGGCGCATGAACTGCCTGTCTGCCATGAGCCTGCAAAGCTGCCCGTCTGCCATGAGCCTACAGAGCCTTCCGCCAGACAGGAGCAGCCAGAGCCTTCCGCCAGACAGGTGCAGTCTGAGCCATCCGTCTCCGCAGCGCCATCTGAGCCATCCGTCTCCCCAGCGCCATCTGAGCCATCCGTCTCCCCAGCGCCGTCTGAGCCATCCGTCTCCCCAGCGCCGTCTGAGTCATCCGTCTCCCCAGCGCCGTCTGAGCCATCCGTCTGTCCTGAGCCATTAGAGCCGCCCGTCTGTCCCGAGCCGTCAGAGCCGATTGTCAGTCAGGAGCCGCTAGAGCCAGTTAGCAGTCAGGATCTGCCAGAGCCGCCAACCAGACAGGATCTGCCAGAGCCGCCAACCAGACAGGATCTGCCAGAGCCGCCAACCAGACAGGATCTGCCAGAGCCGCCAACCAGACAGGATCTGCCAGAGCCGCCAACCAGACAGGATCTGCCAGAGCCGTCAGTGAGCCTTGAGCGTCCAGAGCCTTCAGCCAGCCATGAGCGTCCAGAGCCGTTAGCCAGTCATGAGCTGTCCCTTAGCCCGGAGCGGCTATTTACCCAGAACTGCCCCTCAGTCCAGAGCTGTCTCTCTGTCCGGAGCTGCCTTTCAGTCCGGAGTTGCCCCTCTATCCTGATTTACCTCTCTATCCTAAGCTACCTATCTATCCTGATCTATCCCTCTGTCTTGAGCTATCCCTCTGTCTTGATCTATCCCTCTGTCTTGATCTATCCCTCTGTCCAGGTGCTGCCCCGGTTGTTGATGTTACCAAAAGGATTTTGTGGGGGTAAGATGAGGGTGGACATTCATAGGGGGAGATGGAAGCTGGGATTGACTATGGTGGGGTGGGGACCTCGCCCGGAGCCTGAGCCACCACCGTGGTCAGATGCCCACCCAGACCCTCCCCTAGACTTTGTGCTGGTGCGCCCGGAGTTTGCACCTTATGGGGGGGGTTATGTCACGTTCCTGACCTATTTCTGTTAGTTTGTTATATGTGTTAGTTGGTCAGGACGTGAGGTTGGGTGGGCATTCTATGTTTTCTGTTTCTATGTTGGTTTATGGGTTGCCTGGTATGGCTCTTAATTAGAGGCAGGTGTTTGGCGTTCCTCTAATTAAGAGTCATATTTAGGTAGGTGTTTTCACAGTGTTCGTTGTGGGTGATTGTCTCCTGTGTTTGTGTATGTCGTTGCGCCACACGGGACTGTTTTCGGTTTGTTTGTTCATCGTTCATTTTGTGTAGCCTATTTTCTCTATTCGTGCGTTCTTCATGTTTTATGTAAGTTCGTCGTCTAGGTCTGTCTACACCGTTTATTTGTTTTGTTAGTGTATTAGTCGAGTTCGTGTTTTTTTTCTTTAATAAATCATGTCTACAAACTCCGCTGCATGTTGGTTCAATCCCTGCTCCTCCTCTTCTGATGAAGAGGAGGAGGAAAGCCGTTACAAATTTGGATAAAAATTAAACATAATGTCAGTCTTTCAAATGAACTTCTTGAGAATACAGGGGGTGCTGTTTCGCATTAGCATAATTGCCTCTACAGACTAAACTGCCTCTTATTCAATTATTGCTGTTACTATATGCATATAACCATATAGCATTGGATAGAAAACAAGCTATGGTTTCTAAAACCGTTCCAATTGAGTCTCTGAGTCAAACACAGGTCATTTCACAGCACTTTCCCTGAGCCTGAAAAAGATTGCAAGATGTGTATGCTCGCTTCAAAGCTCTGCCTATATATGGTCACGCCACCTATGACCCGAATGACACTTCCTTCTTCTTCCTCTGGGTGTCTGGAAGACGTCAGAGGAGAAATTTTTTGTTTATCTTGTACTGACGTGAAATAAGACCTATTTCTTTGGCGTGACCGACAACTTCCGGTTTCTGAGATGCGCGTTTTCAGAGGTGGCATTGTCTTTTGTTATGCTGACGTTACGGATGAAAACTATCTCCGTGTCGAAGTTTGTTTGATACATGTGACCATATCACCGTAATGTATGTTTTTTCAATATAGTTTAATCAGATTATTAGAATTTTTTCGGGAGTTTTGCCGTGTTCCGTTCTTTGAGTTTTTTAACTTTGGGAATTGACCGTGCCAGTCGACCAGTACCCAGGCTAAATGAAGAGGGGAGGTTGCCATTGTGAATGGATTGAACGACTCATCAGGACTAAGGACACCTTGATCAACATTCTGATGAAAGACCAGCAATAGTAAGACCCAATTTACGATGTTATTTCATATATCTGTCGTGCATGTGAACTGGTCGGGCGCGTCCAGCCGGTTCTGGCTGGCCTGGTTATGCTAATTAGCGATACATTTTGTTTTCGCTATAAAACATTTAAAAAATCTGAAATATTGTTTGGATTCACCAGATGTTGGGCTTTCAATGTCTGTACGCTGTGTATTTTTTCTGAAATGTTTTAAGACAAGTAATTAGTTATATAACGTTGGTCTCTGTAATTGTTCTAGCTGCATCAGCACTATATCAGATTGCAGCTGCAATGTAGAACTGTGATTTATACCTGAAAAATGCACATTTAAAAAAAAAAAACTATGCTATACCATAAATATGTTATCAGACTGTCATCTTAAGAATTTTTTTGTTGGTTAGTGGCTATCAATATCTTAGTTTAGCCGAATTGGTGATAGCACCTGATGGAGTAAGAAACTGTTGGAGTAAGAAAATGGTGTCATTTTGCTAACGTGTTTAGCTAATAGATTTACATATTGTGTCTTCCCTGTAAAACATTTAAAAAATCTGAAATGGTGGTTTTATTCACAAGATCTGTGTCTTTCATTGGGTGTCTTGGACTTGTGATTTAATGATATTTAGATGCTACTATTTAATTGTGACGCTATGCTAGCGATGCTAATCAGTGTGGGGGGTGTGGGGGGTGCTCCCGGATCCGGGTTAGGTACTCTGTAGAGGTTAACATTAATAGTATTTTTTTTTATTTAAATAAAATCTTCTAACTCACTCCAAAATCTTCTGACATAAGAACAGTCCTAAAATCAATGGTCAAAAGTCTCTTGGTCACAACCACAAGAAACACATTTGTTATATACATTATGCTCCATATATGCTACAGTAGAAAAGACAACACTATATACAGAAACTATAATGATAATGCAATATGGCACTCACTTTGACAGGAACTCACACGTCCAAAGTTATTATTAGTAAGGAAAACAACAATGAAGGCAATGCGGGCGTCAGCCGGAAAATGTGCCAGGGGGGAATGTTTGTGCAAGTTCTGTTCTGACTGGAGATGTGCAAATGTCTGCTTATTTGATTTGGGGTAACACTGGGGAAGTGCTTGGGCTCTCATCGAAGAGAAAAGTTTGTCCGGATAAATAATGTCTCAAACGTAAATTGTCCAATACAGTGAAATGGGCTACTTTTATGTTAATTAATGAGGAGGTGGAACACATCTCAATTCAAACTGTTGTTGGAAAATTAAACTTGTTAGAAAATAATTAGAAATTGACAAGTTAACCTCTAACGCCTACCAAACCCGGATCCGGGAGCACCCCATCACAAAAGCTGACTAGCATAGCCTAGCCTAAAGCCACAGGGATATCATATAATAAAATGTTCATGAAATCACACGTCCAAGGCACCAAATGAAAGATACACATCTTGTGAATAAAGCCATCATTTCTGATTTTTAAAATGTTTTACAGGGAAGACAAAATATGTAAATCTATTACCTAACCACGTTAGCAAAAGACACCACTCCCATACTCCACCATGTTTTACTCCATCAGCAGCTATCACAAATTCGACCAAATAAAGATATAAATAGCCATTAACCAAGAAACAACCTCATCAGATGACAGTCTGATAACATATTTATTGTATAGCATAGGTTTTGTTAGAAAAATGTGCATATTTCAGGTATAAATCAGAGTTTACCATTGCAGCCACCATTACAACTCTCACCAAAGCCACTAGATAACTACAGAGACCATCGTGTATTAGCTAATTACTCATCATAAAACATTTCTTAAAAATACACAGCGTGCAGCAGATGAAAGACACAGATCTTGTGAATCAAGACAATATTTCAGATTTTCTAAGTGTTTTACAGCGATAACACAATATAGCGTTATATTAGCTTAGCACAATAGCGAACATCACACCAGCATTGATTCAAGGCAAAAAATAGCTATAACGTATAAACCACCAAAATATATACATTTCTTCACTAACCTTCTCAGAATTCTTCAGATGACAGTCCTGTAACATCATATTACACAATGCATATAGAGTTTGTTCGAAAATGTGCATATTTAGCGGCACAAATTGTGCTTATACAATGAGAAAAGTAGCCAAGAGCTCAAGCAATCTGTCCGGCGCCATCTTGGAAAGCCACCTACTCTTATCGAAAACTATTCATAAACTTGACTAAAAAAATACAGGTTGGACAGCAATTGAAAGACAAATTAGTTCTTAATGCAATCGCTGAATTACATTTTTTAAATTAACCTTACTGCGCAATACAGGCTGCGATAACACAATGCTACACTGCAAGCAATGGCGTTTCATGCATTTGACATTTTTCAACAGAACAATGAATTATCAGCATAAATAGTTCTTACTTTTCGATGAACTCTCATCAGAATCTTGGAAAAGGTGTCCTTTGTCAAAAAGAATCGTTGATAGGTTGGAGAACGTCCTCTTCAGAGTTGCAATTAGCAGTAAACATTAGCACGAAAGAGAGAGAGAGACCCACATTCCTACAGCGCCAAGGAAATAAATACCCGAAAATCGCAATATGCTGACATAAACTGATATAATTCGGTTCAAAATAACAACATTACGATGTCTTCAACACCTATATCGAATAAAAACACAGCCGGAAATGTCTGAGATCTATAACCGATGGTTCCAAAAGAACGTCCCCAGGTCCTCAATGCGCCCGAGCGAAGGTGAAAAGAATGAGCCACCTCGTTCCCAATCAATTTATAAACTTTGGGAACTACGTAGAGACGCCATTTCAAGACTCCCTATTCGCTAACAACCAGGGGAAGGCGTATGCAGTGCATCTCAACCAATAGAAGACAGTCAGAGTTATCCACAGGTCTGGGAACAGCAAGCAGATTTCAGCATTTTCAAATCCTCATAGGAGAACTGCTCTAAGTCTAGTTCTGTTTCACTTACAGACATAATTCAAACGGTTTTAGAAACTAGAGAGTGTTTTCTATCCAATAGTAATAATAATATGCATATTGTACGAGCAAGAATTGAGTACGAGGCAGTTTAATTTGGGAACAATTTTTTACAAGTGAAAATAGCGCCCCCCTATTGACAAAAGGTTTTAACTAGCCTCTCAAAGGTAAAGGAACAATAACGGGCATCTTGAAGTAAGTGGGGACAAGATTGGGATAGGGAGAGATTTAATATGTCTATAAACACTCTAGCCAGCTGGTTTGCACATGCTCTGATGACGCGGCTTGGGATGCCGCCTGGGCCGGCAGCCTTGCGAAAGTTAACACGCTTAAATGTCTTACTCACGTCGGCCACAGAGATCGGGAGTACACAGTCCTAATGAGCAGCAGGGGCCCACATCGTGACGTTGTGGGCCCCTGTGATGTTTCCTTCAAAGTGGGATAAGAAAGTGTTTAGCTTTTCTGGGAACGAGGTGTCGGAGTCCGCAACATGGCTGGCATTCCCTTTATAATCCGTAATTATCTGAAGTCCCTGCCACATGTGTCACACATTGTCACACATCAATCAAATTTATAATTTATTTATAAAACCCTTCTTACATCAGCTGATGTCACAATGTGCTGTACAGAAACCAAGCCAAAAACCCCAAACAGCAAGCAATGCAGGTGTCAAAGCACGGTGGCTTGGAAAAACTCCCTAGAGTTCAGAACCTAGCAAGAAACCTAGAGAGGAACCAGGCAATGAGGGATGGCCAGTCCTCTTCTGGCTGTGCTGGGTGGAGATTATAACAGAACATGGCCAAGATGTTCAAATATTCATAGATGACCAGCAGGGTCAAACAATAATAATCACAGTGGTTGTAGAGGGTGCAACAAGTGAGCACCTCAGGAGTAAATGTCAGTTGGCTTTTCATAGCCGATCATTCAGAGTATCTCTACCACTCCTGCTGTCTCTAAAGAGTTGGAAACAGCAGGTCTGGGACAGGTACCACATCCGGTGAACAGGTCAGGGTTCCATAGCCGCAGGCAGAACAGTTGAAACTGGAGCAGCATCACGACCATGTGGACGACCAGGTGGATACATTGTAACGTTATCATATTAACTTCACATAAGATCATGTGATCACATGAAAACATGTTTCTTTGGAACACTTCACGTGTAAGAGGTTTTCCGTAAGGTTATGGCGTTGACGTGACATGACGAGTTTGGGAAACTGCCTTAGTCTATAATGGGCCAGGGCAGACTAAACAGTGGGGCACCGAGGCAACCATCGCCCCCAGGAGAATCCTGTCCATCTGGGGGAATCAGAATGAAAACGATATGTTATCACAAAATGAAGCAGAACGAGGCAGATTTGAAAGAGGTCTATTAATTAACAAATGGATTCGATATGCTTGCTCCCTCTCAATCGACACTATAGGTATGGAGGCTTTGATAAAGGAGGATAGGCAGGGTAAAGTGCCTTATACTTTCTCAACCTCTGATTTCTCAAGCTCATTCTGGCCTTCTCACTCTCTCTCCTCTTTTCTCTCTCTCGTTCTCTCTCACAATCTCTCTTTCTTTCTCTCCCTCTCTCCCACTCTCTCTTTCTCCCTCCTCCTGTCTCTCTCTGATTAGGTGACAGTCAGGAACTGGAGCTTATAGGTCACTGTAATGTGCTTAATCTGGAATGAAACCCAGAGAACCGGGATTAAATCAATAATACAGTGCAACATCAAAGCCTTCAGTCTTGTATTCCGTTAGCAAAACAGTGCAGGTGAAGCTGTGAGACTAGATATGGAATGTTTTGAAGAGCACTTATACACTAACATTCTACAGACACGCCTAAATGTCTTACTCATATTCCAAACTACATATTCCATACAAAATTGTCTCTGGTCTGTGTATGTGTAACGGATGTGAAATGGCTAGCTAGTTAGCGGTGGTGCGCGCTAATAGCCTTTCAATCGGTAACGTCACTTGCTCTGAGACTTTGAAGTAGTGGTTCCCCTTGCTCTGCAAGGGCCGTGGCTTTTGTGGAGCGATGGGTAACGATGCTTCGTGGGTGACTGTTGTTGATGTGTGCAGAGGGTCCCTGGTTCGCGCCCGGGTCTGGGCGAGGGGACGGACGTAAAGTTAAACTGTTACATATGTTTGAAGCAAACACAAACACTGGCATTTCAGTGCATTATTATTATTACACTTGTTATGACCACCCGCGGCTCTAGCCCTCATTAAAATGTCCTGGGCGGTGCAGCAGCAGTCGGGCTAGATGGACACAGCGTCCCCAGTACTTCTCCAGTGTTCCTTTTCAACAAGATAAACAGGGCGTCACGTTTACTCGGCAGTACTTATGGTTAATCACGAAGCATCATCACCTCTCTGACCTCGCAGATTATTCAGATTGCTTGTTGTCCAAAAAAACACACATCACAACTCCGAGGAAAATACTCTCCGTATTTATTATTTGATTTTTATGTTTCTGCCTAAAAAGTTAACTTTAAGTCCCTCTTTCATTCACACTGATTTCAAATGGATTCAAATGGATAAAAACAAGAACAAATAATAGCCATTCTTTTTAGAACAAACCGTTGTTTGTAAAAAGTAAAAAATAAAAAATAAAGATATATTCACCTTTACATTTTAGAGTGTTCTTTCTCCAAAGGACCAGGTGGCATATTTGATTTAGGAAATGTTTTCTTGACCTACTCGCCCACAAAATACAACTAACCTCAGAGCGCTACTCTGATTTGAGGTGTGGATAGATTTCTTGTTTTACAAATGCTCTGTGAATATGGCCTAATGTATACATTATATTTTGATGCCATACACAGCAGACTGAAATTGCAGATATTTCACAAACGTAGGCCTCTGAGTTCCATCACAGTAAACATCACAGAAAACTGTGTCCTAGCAGTAGTTGCTTATTATTTCTATATACATCATAAACCAAAAGAAGCCTTCGAAAGAAGTAAACCATGGAGTTGTTAAAGTTAGATTTCACTTTCAAAGAACCCCTGTTGTAGAAAGAAAACTCTAGTTACAATCTGTCTTTTGTGTGAAAGATGCAACATTTTTGTAACCAAACATGTTTCTTTACAGCCAACAATACAAAATAAAAACAAGTGAACACACCACCTCGGTGGCTGTTCCTAAAGAAATATCATTATGCTCCATCTGAGATGAATGAACAGTGGTGCCATTTGATCCAGGAGCTTTGAAGCGACGTCTCCCCTTTATCATCACAAACATCTCACACATGGCGGCAAGAGAGTGCTACAGGGAAAAGAAGATCAGGGATCAAACAGAGAGATTGGGAAAAAAGTTTCAGTCAGCGGTTTGGTTTATTTCGCTGAAGGTGTATGTGAGTAAAACGAGCTCCACCACCATCGTGATTGAAGGGGAGGAGGCCTCCTCAAGATGAGAGATAGAAGATGAAGGAAGGATGTGGCTTGGCAATTGAAGCAGCTTGACAATTGAAAATTGAATGTTTTTTTAAAAAGAGGAGTAGTGACAGCATGGAATAGAAAAGTGAGCATGTCAAAGAGTGATAGACGTGCTTCAGTTTGGAGGTATGGATTTTATTGCTATGAAAGTGAGCAAGGAGCTGTCACTGTTGTGACAAATGTAAGAAAGGCCCAGTCTCGGTACTACTGCACATTTACAGTCCCTTCAGGAAGTATTCATACCCCTTGATTTATTCCATATTTTGTTGTGTTACAGCCTGAATTCAAATAGGATTTTTTTTTTAATTCTTTCACTAATCTATACGCAATACCCCATAATGACAAAGTGAATGCATGTTTTTTGAAATTGCAGCAAATTTATTGAAAATGAAATACAGAAATATCTCATTTGCATAAGTATTCACACCCCTGAGTAAATACACAATATAATCACATTTGGCAGCGTTTACAGTTGTAAGTCTTTCTGGTTAACTTCTTATGGCTGCAGGGGCAGTATTGAGTAGCTTGGATGAAAGGTGCCCATATCAAACGGCCTGCTCCTCAGTCATAGTTGCTAATATTTGTATATTATTATTAGTATTGGATAGAAAACACTCTAAAGTTTCTAAAACTGTTTGAATTATGTCTGTGAGATTAACAGAACTCATATTGGCAGGGAAAATCCTGAGTTGATATCAAAACAGGAAGTCAGAAATCTGAGCTTGTATGTATTCACCGGAGTCCCCAATGAAATCCCCTTGAGATATGAATGATTATGCACTGCCTAGGGGTTCCACTAGATGTCAACCATCAATAGAAATTATAATGAGACTTCTATGGTGTTGTGGGAGTGAATGATAGCAGAATCAGTCAGGTGTCTGGCAGTCAGCCATTTTCTGATCATGCTTATTTCTCATGGTAGTTCCATTGAACTTGCGTTCCATTGCTCACGAAAACATCCTAACGATTGATTCTGTACTTAGTTTGAAATGTTTCTTCGACCGGTAATATCACTTTTTGAAGTTTTTGTCCGATATAACGCTGACCAGAATTAGCGTTTGGATATGTATACCAAACGCGCTAACAAAAGAAGGTATTTGGACATAAATAACAGATTTTTTTCAACAAAACAAAAATTTATTGTGGACCTGGGATTCCTGTTGGGCTTTCTGATGTAGATCATCAAAGGTAAGGGAATATTTATCATGTATTTTCTTGTTTATGTTGACGCCATCTTTGCTGCTGTGGTGTTTCATTTCTTTTTCCGTAAAGTTTTTTTGAAATCTGACACAGCGGTTGCATTAAGGAGAGGTATATCTATAATTCCATGTGTATAACTTGTATTATCATCTATATTTATGATGAGTATTTCTGTTGAAACGATGTGGCTATGCAAAGTCACTTGATGTTTTTGCAACTAGTGAATCTAACGCCTCAATGTAAACTCAGATTATTTTATATAAATATGAATTTAATCAAACAAAACATGCATGTATTGTGTAACATGAAGTCCTATGAGTGTCATCTGATGAAAATAATCAAAGGTTAGTGATTCATTTTATCTCTATTCTGGTTTTTGTGAAGTTATCTTTAGCTGGAAAAAATGGCTGTGGTTATTGTGGTTTTGTGGTGACCTAACATAATCGTTTGTAGTGCTTTCGCTGAAAAGCCTATTTGAAATCGGACACTTTGGTGGGATTAACAACAAGATTACCTTTAAAATAATATAAAACACATGAATGTCTGAGGAATTTTAATTATGAGATTTCTGTTTTTTGAATTTGGCTCCCTGCACTTCGACTGGCTGTTGTCATATCGATCCCGTTAACGGGACTGCAGCCATAAGAATTTAAGTCTTTAAGAACTTTGCATACCTTGATTTTACAGCATATGCAAATTATTATTTTAAAAATTCTTCAAGCTCCGTGAAGTTGGTTGTTGATCATTGCTAGACAGCCATTTTCAAGACTTGCCATAGATTTTCAAGCCCATTTAAGTCCAAATTGTAACTAGGCCACTCAGGAACATTCCATATCATCTTGGTAAGCAACTACAGTGTATATTTGGCATTGTATTTTAGGTAATTGTCCTTCTGAAAGATGACTTTGTACCCCAGTGTCTGTTGTAAAGCAGACTGAAAAATCTTTTCCTCTAGGATTTTACCTGTGCTTAGCTTTATTCTGTAAATGTGAATCCTAACCCCCTAGTCCTTTCTGATGTCAAGCATACCGATAACATGATGCAGGCACCAACATGCTTAAAAATAGGAAAAGTGGTACTCAGTGATGTGTTTTGTTTGATTTCCCCCAAATATAACACTCTGTATACGTCTTTGCCAAAAACAATTAATTTTCACTTTAGTGCCTTGTTGCAAACAGGATGCATGTTTTGTAATATTTGTATCGTGCACAGGCTTCCTTCATTTCATTCTGTTATTTAGGTTAGTATTGTGAAGTAACTACAACGTTGTTGATCCATCCTCAACTTTCTCTTATCACAGCCATTAAACTCTGTAACGGTTTAAAAGTCACCATTGGCCTCATTCCTTCCTCTCCGGCAACTGAGTTAGGAAGGACGCCTGTATCTTTATAGTGACTGGGTGTATTGATACACCATACAAAGTGTAATTAATAACTTCACCATGCTCAAAGGGATATTCAATTTTTTTTTTTTTTTCACCCATCTACCAAAAAGTGCCCTTCTTTGTAAGGCATTGGAAAACTGCCCTGGTCTTTGTGGTTGAATCTATGTTTTAAATTCAACTGCTCGACTGAGGGACCTTACAGATAATTGTTTGTGTGTAGTACAGAGATGAGGTAGTCATTAAAAAAAGAATGTTCATGCTACTTATTATGTGACTCGTTAAGCACATTTTTACTCGTGAAATAATTTATACTTGCCATAACAAAGGGGTTGAATACTTATTGACTCAAGACATTTCAGCGTTTCACTTTTTATATTTTTTTTTACATTTTAAAAACATCATTCCACTTTGACATTATGTGGTATGGTGTGTAATTCACTGCCACCTTCAATTTTGGAAGAAGATAGAAAGTTTATCCATAAGTCACATTTTATTTGTGTAAGGTGTCGTGGTAATGTCCTGTATTACTAAATGAGAGAGGAGAGTTTACAAACCACACACAAGTCAAAGTTATATTTTAAACTCCATCTTTAATTATATGAGCGTCACCATAGCCCTTTGACTCTCAGATCAATTCAGTGTCTATAAATGAATTCTCTGAGAATGCTTACAAAAGAATACTTAGTATCTTTTATAGCCAAGATACACCCCTCTCAACTTACATGACGAACCACAGATCTTAGGAACTTCACAAAGGGCCTTTTACTTGAAAGAGGAGTATCCCATCGCCAGATAGCATTAGCTATAAATTATCGTTCAGTTTTCTCTCTAAGACGAGGGTCTAATCTCGTTCTTGGTACTTCTTAGTATCAAAGCATTACCTCATCCAATGGCATATATCAATTGTCAATTCTAGATACTCCCATCTCAAATACACTCCCTCTTCTCTCCACTCCTGGAGAAGCTCACTAAGGGGAGTGCATCTCCAGGTCATATACTATGAAAGATAAGTTCAACATCAGAGGGGTGGTATAATGGTTCCAGACACTGCCATACTCCTCCCCCAATGAGAAAAGGAGGGAATGACTGGAGTAAAGACATAGTGGAGCCCTTCACATGGTTTCACAGATATATTCATTATGAAGACAATGTTCAAACCTGACTTCTCCCTTTCTGATATTCTGCCTATTACCAGACACGTAAAAGACAAGCCTGACCTCTCCCCTCTCTGGGCCCCAAGTGACTTTTCCCTAGAGAAGAAAGGAAAATGCAACTGCCAACAGTATAGTCCAAAAGAAGACATTCCAATGACAAGTATAAAGTAAATAAAACATCTTATTTACCTATGTTACCTAACTAATTCTGATTCAGCTACGACAAAGGACAAACGCTGGAGTAGAGGAGCAGATCCTGCACACTAATGAGATGCTATTGAGCACACACTACTACACCGTCTGAGCCAAGAACTACATACTTTCTGGTAAGTTTTGATTACAATACTGGATGGGGTGAAAATATTTTATAAGAAATACATGATTTTTTATTAACTTCTTTCAGCTCTATTTTTATGTTTGGAAAAATAACGTTCCAAAGGTAAACGGACTATTTCTCAGGCCCAGATGCTAGAATATGCATATCATTGACAGATTAGGATTGAAAACACTCTAAAGTTTCCAAAACTGTCAAAATATTGTCTGTGAGTATAACAGAACTGATTTTGCAGGCGAAAACCTGAGGAAATCCAACCGGGAAGTGCCTTTTATTTGGAAAATCCCTGTTCCATTGCCTGCCCCTCCTCCATTTAAAGGGGTATCAACCAGATTCCTTTTCCAATGGCTTCCTTAGGCTGTGCCCAGGCTTTAGACATAGTTTCAAGCTTTTATTTTGAAAAATGAGCAAGATTTATCAAAACACGTCAGGTGTCCTTTGATTAGTTCCTGCGCGCGCGAGTTGTAGCTCGACATTTTCGTTCTCTGTAGTATTGAATAGTTTACCGTCCGGTTAAAATATTATCGATTATGTATGTTAAAAACAACCTGAGGATTGATTATAAAAAACGTTTAACATGTTTCTACGAACATTACAGATACTTTTTGGAATTTCTATCTGCCCTCGTCTGCCCTTCAGGACCGGCACGAGCCTGTGGTTTTCTGAACATAACGCGCAAACCAAATGGAGGATTTTGGTTTTAAAAATCATCTTTATCGAACAAAAATAACATTTATTGTGTAACTGGGAGTCTCGTGAGTGCAAACATCCGAAGATCATCAAAGGTAAGCGATTAATTTTATTGGTTTTCTGACTTTCGTGACCAAGCTAATTTGCGGCTAGGTGTTCTTACTGTTTTGTCTAGTGATTGATAAACTCACAAACGCTTGGATTGCTTTCGCTGTAAAGCATATTTTCAAAATCTGACATGATAGGTTGATTATCAACAAGCTAAGCTGTGGTATATTTCAATTGTGATTTCATGATTATCAAAAAAAAATGAATTATTTTTTTAAAATTTGGCAGTCTGCAATTCAGCGGTTGTTTAAGAAAATGATCCCGCTAAAGGGATCCGTGCGTCAAGAAGTTAATTAACTAGTAAGTAGTAGCCGAAAGCAAAGTGTGTTTAAATCATTTCTACCTTTTAACAACTTCTGCTAGTTAGTTTTTGCTACCATGTGTGTTTTAGATTGCTTGAGTCTACTAACTGAGGAGTGTTAATTCACCTGTTTCCATACATGTTTCATATTAGCCCTTTCATACATGAGTTCCAAATATCTCTAACGATCGCCCCCAGCATGAGTTTTGTTATCCGCATGACGTTCTCTCCATCCCAAAATGTGATTGTTACGCAGCAGTACATTTAACCTCTCTTGGGTACGTGAGACGTTAGCGTCCCACCTCTTCAACAGCCAGTGAAACTGCTGGGCGCCAAATTCAAATACAGAAATACTCATTATAAAAATTCAGAAAACAAAACATATTTTACATAGGTTTAAAGATTAACTTCTTGTGAATCCAACCACGGTGTCAGATTTAAAAAATGCTTTACGGCGAAAGCATATCTTACGATTATTCGAGAACATAGCCCACTAGACAAATCATTACAAAAAGTAACCAGCCAAGTAGAACAGTTACACAAGTCAGAAATAGAGATAAAATGAATCCCTTACCTTTGATGATCTTCATATGGTTGCACTCAGCAGACATTCATTTACTCAATAAATGTTCCTTTTTGTTTGATAAAGTCTCGTTATATCCAAAAACCTCAGTTTTGTTCGCGTGTTTTCTTCAGTAATCCACAGGCTCAAACGCAGTCAAAACAGGAAGACAAAAAAATCCAAATTGTATCCGTAAGCTTCATAGAAACATGTCTAACGATGTTTATATTCAATCCTCAGGTTGTTTTTATCCTAAATAATCGATAATATTTCAACCGGACAATAACGTCGTCAATTTAAAAGGTAAACAAGAAAGGCACTCTCTCGGTCTCACACATGAAAAAGCTCTGTGACACTTTAGGGTCCACTCATTCAGACTGCTTTTACTTCCTCATTTTTCAGAATACAAGCCTGAAACCATTTCTATAGACTGTTGACATCTAGTGGAGGGCATAGAAACTGCAATTTGAGTCTTAAGTCAATGGATACTGTAATGGCATTGAATCGAAAACTACAAAACCAACAAAAAAAACTACTTCCTGAATGGATTTTTCTCAGGTTTTCGCCTGCCAAATCAGTTTTGTTATACTCACAGACAGTATTTTAACAGTTTTGGAAACTATAGAGTGTTTTCTATCCAAGTCTACCAGTTACATGCATATCATATCTTCTGGGCCCGAGAAGCAGGCAGTTTAATTTGGGCATGCATTTCATATTAAGCCATGCTGCCCTCAAACCAAGGCACGCAGCCTGTTTTTATTTATACGCTGTTTTA